>NC_044991.1:16669731-17027037 GCF_008728515.1 Papio anubis | reverse complement strand
AGGAGGGAGGAAGGGAGGGAGGAAGGGAGGGAATTACTTTATCAATTATAAGTCATTATGAAGATACTAAGGACAATGATGTGGTGATGACAAAAATAACAGTAACAAATATTGTGACATATACAATGGTAAAAGTCCTTGAACTGAATGAAAACGTGCTGAGCACCTATGATGTGCATGGAACCGAGCTGCACATTATGGGAGAAATACATCATTCCTGACCTTAGAATTGAATGAACAGACAAAAACACCCAACAGAGTCACAGCAGAAGGCACGTTATAGTAAGTCACCCAACGGAGGAAAGTATAATGGCAAGACCAAAGACAGAAAAATAATCCTGATAAGACAGAATGGAAGAAACAGGGAAGAGGGACTCTACAGAAAAGGTGAGGTAGGTCTAGGAAGAAGAGGGTGGACCTTGCACAAGTTAACAACTCAGAGACAGAAAAGGAACACGTGCATTCGGGGAACCACCTTGGCCGTGGCATGGGCAGACTGATGATTGGGGTCGCAAGTGTGAATTGAGGTGGGAGCTTGGGGCTGAGCTGTTGTAATGAACTTGTAAAGGGAAATTAGAGCGAGATCCTAGAAGGCGGTAAGTGAGCCACTAACAATATCTGGCCTTACTCGTTTGCTTTCTAGGCAACGAGGAGCCACAGAAAGCTTTTGAACAGGGAGTGGCACTGCCTTTGAGGAAGATTCCTCTGGAATCTATACGAAAGGCTGGAGGATAAAAGGAGGCAGAAGGCAAAGTCAAAGGGGTCAGACAGGAGCTAGCAAAGGCTTATTCGAACAAGGCAGCCATTAGAGACAACTACAAGAAAGAGAAGTTTCTAGTTGAAAAGAACTTTATGAAGTTCTCATCAAAAAGAAAATGCAGTCGTGAATTTCCAGGTTGGCTGCAGAGCAAGCCCAGATGTGGGTTCACGGTGTAAAGAGCGCAGCCTTCAGGATCCAGGGACAAAGGGAGGCATGCCATCTTTCTTTCTCCCAAGAAACAGCTCCAGGATGTGGGTGATGTGCAAAGAAATTCTAGAATCAGCTCACGTATATAGATGTTTGGGAAATCCACTGTGTCCAGTGAGGTACTGTAAGGTGATGAGTGGAAACAAGAATGAAAAAGGTGCTTGCTGATTCCAAAAACCTTAAACACAGACACACATCTCCGATATCAGGCGGATTTGGGTAAGGGTCATGTGAAGTTAATCAAGGAATCAAGGGAAAAGGGAAAAGGGACATGGAATTTGGGAAATGACTAAGAAATGTTGAAAGATAAAGTTTGTGTGGTGTACCTTAAAGAGAAACTCCTGTATATCAGGAGCCTGCCATCCACACAGGCATTCTCAACCCCCTTTTTTTATCCCCTCTACCCATTTGTGATGGTCTCTCTGGGGGACCTCATTCATTCATACAGCTCCCTACACCACCCTTAGCCTGAGAAGGGGCCTGGCTGGGCCACCAACCCAATTGGGATTCATCACTGAGCCCAGCCTTTGGTTGCAGCCAAAACAGGAAAGAGAATGAAGGAGGCTAGAAATACCATAAAGACAAACTTGGAGCTAGTGCCGACCAAACCAGTTCCCTGCTTCAAAAATGGAACGATACTGAAGCGTCAGCTGAAGAAGGCTGCACAGCTTGAAAGAGGAAGCGTCAAAGGAAACTTGGTGGAGAGGAGAGTGTGAATAGGGAAGTGCCAACAGGGACACGTGCAGGGGGTGGGAAGGCAGGCAGGATGCCCAGTGAGAGTGACAGAGGCCAGCAGAGCACGAGCGTGCAAGGAAACACAAGGAACGAGAGGCTGCGTGGGTGACGGAGTGTGCCGGGGTGACAGGCAGATACAGCACATGACGCAGAGTGGAAGACAATCACAGGTAGAGAAGCGTCAGCAAATGAATGCATTTTTTCTGTTCTCCTAACAAGTTGGCATGTATCAGATAGGAACGGTGAAGGAGGAGAGCATGAGACGGGGTGAAAAGCAGAGCCACAGGGTCAATGAAGGACTAAGTCCCAGAACACAAAGACCAAGGGTTTTTTTTTTTTTTTTTTTTGAGACGGAGTCTCGCTCTGTCGCCCAGGCTGGGGTGCAGTGGCCAGAGACCACGGGTCTTTCTTGACTAGGCTGATGATGCTATGGGGGCGGAGGTGGAAGTGGGAATCTCTGGCTCTCAGCCACAGTTCTATAAGTGTCACCTTCATGCCCTCATCTGTATGCCCCAGTGGGATCATTACAAGGATGGAATTATCTCTACATGGAGGAGGGAAGAGTTGATATAATGTAGACCAAACTACACCCAGCCATGCCCGTGGGCTATGGTACCGGAGACCCATCCCTCCCAGAAAATGGTGAACCAAGGCTCTGCATGCACTTAGCAACTTTATAACAGTCACAGTAACTTCTCCTCCTTGGTTCATTCATTTATTCATCCATCCATTCATTCGCCAATTATTACTGAGTGTCTAGGACAAGCTGGGCACTTCTAAACATACTGAACACGACCAACCAATCACCCGCCCTCAGGGATTTTACAGTCTAGCGGGAGAACATAGAAAAGAGACAGTCTCAACAGCCAGTAAATACAGTGGAGGCATCAGGCAGTGATCAGAATTGTGAAGGAAATAAAGGAAGGAAAGGTGGGGTGGGAGGAGGACTTCATAAAGGGCCCTCTCTTACAAGGGGAAGTGTGAACAAATACCTACAGGAAGTAAAGGGGCTACAAGGGATCCATGGAAAGAGCATTCCCAGAACTGGGCCAGGGCAGTGCACACAGTGAGGAGAGCAGCTGTGTGTGAGGTGAGCAAGAGAAGACACAAGGGTGGGGGACACGGGAGGTGGAGCCAGGAGGGCAGGGCTGAGGGGCTCTGGAAGCTCTGGAAAGGCCAGCGGTCAGGTCTGATGGTGGGTCTGAGCAGAGTCCCTTTGTGACACCCTTCTGCTACCGCATGGGGCAAGGGAAGAATCCCAAGATGTGGTCTGGGAGGCAGGAGCACAGAGGCGACAGGGTGGTGACCTGTCCATTGGCCTCGGGCGGTATTCTGAATGCAAGGGTCAGCAGCAGCAACTGTGCAATAGTGCCTTTCTTTTCAAAGAGCCAGCTGCTCTGATTCAGAGGCAGTCCCTCCCAATTGAGGGTTCATGAGGAACTAGAGGACCAGCCAACAAGGTCATTACCTGTTGCCATTGCTGCATTTACTGGTAACCAAAAGGGGCAGGGTACAGTGGGACCACGAACCCAAAGGGAAGGTCTGGGAACATGCAAATGTGCCTCTTAAGCCTCACAATTGTCCTTTTGCTAAATTTAGGTTGGAACAACACGTTCAAAGCCACCTCGAAAGCCCATCCTCGTGTGTGTGACTGTGAACCGCGTCGCAATCTCTTAGAAAGCGAAAACATCAGGCTTACATTTTTCACTTGCCTCTCAGGGCTCAGTGCTCTGCAGTATATACGAGAAGCACCAAATGAATACTTTTCAGAAATAAATTAAATAACTGCAGAATAGTCATAACAACAGTGTTCTTTTTTTTTTTAACAACATTTAATAATTGCTTACTCTATGCCAGTACTTTACAGACAGGGGCAATATGCCCCCTGCCCCGGAGACATTTGGCAATATCTGGAGACACTTTTGGAATCACAAATCAGGGGAGAGACGCTGCTGGTACCTAGTAGATTAGGAAAGCTGCAAAATATCATACAATGTGCAAGACAGTCCTCCTCGGCCCCCCGTAATGAAGGATTTTCCAGCCCCCAAAATCTAACGCTTATAAACCACTAAGCTTATTTAATCTTCACAGCTACTCTTTTTTCCCCAGTTGAGGAAACTGGGCCCTGAGACATTAACTTGCCCGAGAGATCACAGTGGGTAACATTCTAGAGCACAAACGAGGGAGCCGACAGGTAAACAAATAGATGGGCAGAGTGCAACAGATAGGAGACAGATGGAGACAAAAATGGGAAAACTGGGAAATACGGAAAAGAACAGGGAATGGATGAAAAGCAGTCCTACGCCAAGTTCTGCCAAGAAATGACACATGGCCCTGGGCCTTCCTCTCCTGACTCTAAACCTGAGTGCACACAGCTATAAAATTATAGGAGGGTACAGGAGATCACTGACTTTCAGCTTTAACATTTTCAGGGCAAGTTTTTCCCTGCAGCTGAAATAATTAGCTTTATATAAATACTCGTAAACATGTGGTACTATTCCCCGTACAAATCCTAAATTCCTTCCCCTTTACTCAGCAAAGGCAGGAGATGCCAAATGCCTTATGATATACTCCTCCCCTCCTCCTTTCCTTGCTTCTAAAAATATCTGTGAACAGTCACCTGTGCCACGCATTGAGCCAGGGCTGGAAATATTCTAATACCAGATGTGCAAAGCCCCTTTTAATATGGTGCATTTGTGAAGCGTCCATTACTGAGCCAGGCCCAAGGTGGGCAGTAATTTCCCTACTGCACAGATGGGGCACCATACTGGGACTCCAGCTAACTTTATCAGCAGCAGGCAAGACTGGGGGAATTGGGATGCAGGGACAGAATTCCCTCGCCATTCGGATCATGCCTCCCAGCCAGTGTCAATATCTACTTCTCTGCTCAATAAATCCTAATGATCATCTTAATAGAAGTCAATACCTACTAAACGGCAAAGGAATAAGAAAGCAAGGCAATATGGATGACAGAAAGAGGTTTTGAGATGAGATGGGAATAGATTCGGAAAAGCCGGGTGGGGAGAATCAGTTTGTCATGGCTACCATGGATGGGTCAATGCCAGCAGCAGAAATGAGGCTCCCTGAAGGTCAAGGTGACGGGGAAGCCAGGAGGAGTTGGAAGGCAGTTATGGATGGGCTCCAAATTGGTCCCTAAAGAAAATGATGTTTTCTATTTCTTATGACAACATTGTCATAGGGCTGTTAACAAGAATCAAGAAATGTCAGACTGTACCAAGGGATGACATCCAGTCACAGCCTGAGCTGGTTTGATTAAGCCATTTAATTAGCATTTATTTGGGGCTGGGCACTGAACAGAGGGTGATCCATTCACCATCTGATTCAATTCTCACATTAAAGGACGTGGTAGGTATTACTCTTGTATATATCACAATGAGGAAACCAAGGCCCATAAAGGTGCTAATATTTTGCTAAACCAAATAAAGTAAGAGTGTATCTAATGCCCTGTTTGTCTCACCACCCTACAGCAATGTCAGTGAGGATGGATAACAGAACATGGAGAGAGATGTAGCTTACTAGAACCCTGTGGCTTTAATCCCCACCATGAATGTCGTTTAAGAGGAAGGTGATCAAGCCCAAATTCACATTTGCCTGAGGAAGAATACAAATGTATGTCTGTTTATCTTCTTCATCTGGAAAGTATTATTATCATGTCCATTTTATAGATGCAGAAAGTAAGACCCAGAAAATCTCATGATACACACGACATCACAAATCTACCGGCTGATAAGGCTGGGACCTGAAACTAGTTCCTCTCTCTAAATGGCTAACGCAGAAAACCAAGGCAAAGACAGGGAAGGCAGGGACTTCCTGAGGCTTGGAAAGGTCAGGCGAAACTTCTTAGGGCAGGTGAGATTTGAGCAGAGCAAGGCTAGCATTGAAGACATCAGCAGGGAGGAGAGGTGAGATCAAAGGACTGGGGACAGGTAAGGGGCATTCAGGGGTCAGGTAGATGGATCTGCACTCACAAGCCCTGATATCAAAGGCCAAGGGTCCACATAAACAGAGAGAACACCCAAGTCTGACCCAGCAATGTCTTGCTCAAAGTCCTTGAAATGACTTCACATCAACTGTGCTACTCAATTCATATGATCTGGCTCCTCTCTAGTAGCCCCAACTCCACTTGGAGTATCCCAAATTCATCACCTACACCTATACACACAAGCAGGCTGTTCCTCCAGCCTACAGACTCTTTATCCCAAAAATCAAAAATATTACAGGATGGCAGGCTTGGTGGCTTACTCCTGTAATCCCAGCACTTTGGGAAGCCAAAGCAGGTGGATCTCTTGATGTCGGGAGTCCAAGACCAGCCGGACCAACATAGTGAAATCCCGTCTCTACTAAAGATACAAAAATTAGCCAGGCATGATGGTGCATGCCTGTAATCCCAGCTACTCAGGGGGCTGAGGCAGGAGAATCGCTTAAACTTGTGAGGCGGAGGCTACAGTGAGCCAAGATCACGCCAATGCACTCCAGCCTGGGGCAAAAAAGCAAGAATACGTCTCAAAAAAAAAAAAGAAATTCCAGGGGATTTCTTCCAGGGCCACCACCAGTGGGAAGTTGTCCCTGACACTCCAGGACAGGTCCACTCCTAGTAGACAATGCCTCGGCCAGGCAGGTAGGATGCTATACTGCTATACTACACTGTCCTGCTATGTCCCACTTCCTCACTAGCTACCAGACGACAGGACCCATAGGTCTACACCCATGTAGTAGACACTCAATAATTATCAAGTCTACAAAGAGACGGTTACGAATAGAGGAAGGGAGCAAATATAGCATGAGATGAGTGAGTCCTTGGCCTACGGTTGACCTCAACTTTCTCTACTTTGTCAAAGAAATAATACCCAGCTTTCTTTACTTGTCTGATAATGTTTGTAAAAAGATCCAGAAGCTCAAGGGTATTAACTGTCATAAAAAAAAAATTAAAAAAATTTTAAAAGGTATTCTTGGAATGAGCCTTTATTTCAGAAAAGAAACTAATTTATGTAGTGTCATCGTAAAATAATGCATAGAGATGATGAACTGACGATGGTATAGTGATAAGAATTCTTGTTTCGTTTATAATATAAGCCTTAATTCCTGCCCTCCCCCAAAATGAGTTAACTTACAATTAAAATACATGTATACAGAACACCAAAGTGCAGATTAAGCAAAAGGCGATATGCAATGGGGAAAGGAATTGGGAAGGAAATAATTACATGAAGTCACAGCCAAAGATACTGACTGCAATCAACCATCCAATTTTAAGGCAGCCACAGAAGGAAGAGAAAAAGACATGAGTTGAATTAGGTCTCTCTCCTGGGACAGAAGGGACATTGAACAATGTCATGGGAAATGGGTTAAGCCTCAGCCTTTCAAGGGATATAAACTACCACTAATGCATTCCAGAAGATGAGGATCAAATTTACTTGCTGTGCTCAATATCATAGGAGATAAATGTGCCAACTGTATGATCACTTAGGGTATAACCCACCAGACCTTCTCCGTCTAATGACTCTGTCTGCTTCAAAGTCGCCACATTAGGAAGCTTTTCATTTACTTCCACTGAAAATGCCACCAATCCCTCAAAGAGCTGGGCGCCCTTATTTAAGGGCCTGCAAAGCCCATTCCCAAGCAACAGGCAATATCAAGGACAATGAAGATTGACAACAGGAACGCAGGATGGACACGGCCCTGGCCTCTTCCCTAAGCCTTGGTTCCTACAGTGGCAAAGATCATTATCTCTGCTTCCTGAGGAGGGCTGTCAAGAGACGCAAATGAGTTCACGTACACACATGTAGAGGCTCTCATGCTTACCCGTTCTCCCCTCATCAAGTCTTTGACCTATAAGATGCCAGGCATGAGTCTCAATGTTGGGGAATGGAAATGACAGAAGTCCCTGCCCTCATGACGTGCGTGCTTGCGTGTGTGTGTGCGCGCGCGTGCACGTGTGTGGGTGTTGCGGGAGATAGAGAACAAAATACAGCTGACCCTTGAACAACACGGGTTTAAAGCGCATGAGTCCACAAATACACAAATTTTCTCTCGCCTCTGCCACCCCGAGACAGCAATACCAATCCCTCCTCCTCCTCAGCCTATTCAACATTAAGATAGAGATGAAAACCTCTATGATGCTCTGCTTCCATTTAATACATAGGAAATATATTTTCCCTTTGATGTTCTTCATAACAATTTCTCCTCTCTAGTTTACTGTAAGAGTACAGTATATAATATACAACATACACACAAACTACATGTGAATCAACTGTTACTGTTAAAGCTTCTGGTCAACAGTAGGTTATCAGGAGTCAAACGTTCAGGAAGTCAAAAGTTATATGCATCTCCACGATGTGCTTATTTCACATTGTATGCCTGTACCAAAACAACTCATGCACGCTGTACATCTATACACCTACTATGTATCCATAAAATTGTTTTGAAAGCTTACACCAATTTTTGACTGAGCGGGGGTTAGTGCCCCTAATTCCCATGTTGTTCAAGAGTCAACTGTAAATAACTGTATTATACAACATATTAAAAAGTAGTAAGGAGAAAAATAAAGTAGGGATGAATAATGAGAAGTGGAGAAGAGTTTGCATTTCTATTTTATTTTATTTATTATTATTATTATTATTATTATTAGAGATGGAGTTTTTCTCTTGTTGCCCAGGCTAGAGTTCAATGGTGCTATCTCGGCTCACTGCAACCTCCACCTCCCAGGTTCAAGTGATTCTTTTTCCTCAGCTTCCCAATTAGCTGGGAGTACAGGCATGCGCCACCACGCCCGGCTAATTTTTTTTTTTTTTTTTTTTTTTAGTAGAGACAGAATTTCACCATGTTGGTCAGGCTGGTCTCGAACTCCTGACCTCAGGTGATCCAACCGCTTCGGCCTCCCAAAGTGCTGGGATTACAGGCGTGAGACACTATGCCCAGCCTGCAGTTTTTGTTTTGTTTTTTTGTGTTTTTTTGAGACAGTCTCGCTCTGTCGCCCAGGCTGGAGTGCAGTGGTGCGATCTTGGCTCACTGCAAGCTCTGCCTCCCGGGTTCACGCCATTCTCCTTCCTCAGCCTTCCGAGTAGCTGGGACTACAGGCGCCCGCCACCGCACCTGGCTAATTTTTTGTATTTTCAGTAGAGCCGGGGTTTCATCGTGTTAGCCAGGATGGTCTCGATCTCCTGACTTCGTGATCTGCCCGCCTCGGCCTCCCAAAGTGCTGGGATTACAGGGGTGAGCCACCGCGCCTGGCCCGGCCTGCATTTCTAAGTAGAATGATCCGAGGAAACTTACTGACATGGTGATATTGGGGCAAAATTTGGGTATCTGAGGGGGTTAAATTCAGGAAAGAGAATGGCTAGCTGTATTAGTCAGAGCTGCAGCAGGAAAAAGAGGGCATACTCAAACTGGGTGATTTGAAGAGTGTGTAATAAAAGAGTAGAATGGTGCTTCCTGGGGCTGGGGGGAGGAAGTACTGGGGAGGTATGATTCAAAGGGTACAGAGTTACAGTTATGCAAGATGAGTAAGTCCTAGAAAGCTACTGCAAAACACAGAGCCTGTAGTTAACAATACTGTATCTATCGTAGCCTTCAAAGTTTGCTGGGAGGGTAGGTTTTATGTTAAGCCCTATCACTAAGAATAACTAAAGAGAGCAGCAGGAAACAGAGGTGATGGATTATAGACCGTGGTGATGGGTTCACCAGTGTACATTTATCTGCAAACTCATCAACTTGTACACATTAAATATGGACAGCTTTTTGTATGTCATTCATCCTCCATAAAGTCGTTTTAAAAACAAACAAGGCAGCTTTAGATACAGTCACTGAATCAGTAATTAATCTACTTAAAAGTCCTTGTATTCAGACCATATTTATCTACAGGAAAATAATGATTAAGCATTCAAATGCCTTGCTTTTATTCAGCTATACTATGTCTTCTGAAATCACCTTCTCTATTATGCAGTAAATTCATGAAACAAAAAAAAAAAAAAAGCAGGGTTTAGGGAAACAACAAGGGCTTCGGTAGCCCTGGGTTAGTGATAGTAGACACCATGCCACCGCTAGGCCTGAAGTGGTCCCAGAAAGGAGATCAAGAATGAGACAAGAGAACAGCACAGAAAGGTAGTGTGCAGGAGCTGTAGTCTCATTCAGCCCACAGAGAAGCAGCCTGGGGCAGGGGGCGGGGCTGGGGAATCCCTGGCCTCCCTCCTTTCCTTTTGGCTGATCTTCTGCCAGAGACCTCACAACAGGGAGCTGGGGGCCAGGAAGCCTGTGGATGCCCTGAAGAAGAATGAGTAGATCTGAAAGGGCAGTAGAACAGAATCAGAATCCTGTGCAAAGGCCCTGGGGCAGGAGTTCGCATGAGGAGTGGGTAGAAGGAACCAGCCTATGATCCAGGAACACAGTGAACAAGATTTGGAAAGTTGACAGAGAATACGAAGCCTCCTCTCCAAAGAGAAACTCCAGGAGGCTTGGTTGATTCAGTGACACATGTACGGTGCTGAACATAGTACCAGATACCAGAGTCTGTGTTCCAGAAATGGAAGAACAGGTGAGTCACAAAAGGCTAAGTAAGCAAATTCTTTGCAAAAGGAGAAAAGATTGAATGTATAAGACTGCATATATCAGAAGCCCCCTAGAATATCTGCATCCAGAAGATTGGAGTCACCTTCGAAGCACTCACCACCAGAGGCCACTTGCACACTCTCCTGTGGCAGCCATTCGCCTCGGCCCTTTTCCTAGGGATTTGCCTTCAAGTCCCTGCATGGGCCTCAGGGTCTTTGCATGGACCTCAGGGCCTTTGCATTTGCCTTTCTATGAGTCTGGAACACCATCTATCCCCTCACCTGTGGGCAGGCAAAGCACCTCCTGTGGTCATGTCATCTCCTGTACCAAGCCCTTCCTGATGACCAACTTGGAGCCGGGTGCCCTCTATCCATGCCTCCATGGCCCCTTGTGACAATGTCCCCCATATCACTCATCATTCTGCTCGTGAATTTGGCTTCATTCATCTCGCAACAACCCCAGAGTATTAAGCCACTGGAGGGTGGAAGCTGGTGTTTTTACCTCTGCACCTCTCATGCCCAACAGAGTCCATGGCACAAAGTCAGCTCTCAGATTTTAGCTGCATTTCTGAATGAAGGAATCAATAAAAGTCACACAGCATTAAGTGGCAGACTGTAGTACTTTAATTCCTGGTCCCGGGCTCTTTGATATAAAATAACTCTTCTATTTTTAATACACTCCACATTCCTGAAGATGACACTACTGCAAAATTAAAGAAATGTGATGAACAGCTTACAACCTGCAACACACTCGGCAGCTCAAAATGACAACATTAATTTAATGAACTTAAACACTGGTGAACTTTTTAACACATCCAGAGTTATTTACACTGGGAAATGCATGCTTAAGATTGCCTGCCAAAGAGACTCAAATAGAGATGACACATATATCTTTCACATGTTAATTTCCATTTTAAACTTTGAGCTTTGATACAAGTTGGTTTTTCTCTTTTGGAATGAATAAATTAAAAGATTGATGTTTTACCCATCCATCCATCTATCCATCCAGCCAGCACATCTTTCCTAAGTGACAGGTAAATCACTAGTTGTTGGGAATGCGAAGAGATAAACCTTGCCATCACAGTGTATTTAGTGAGACAGACAAACAGCAGTGAATATAATGTAAATTAAGTATAATAATCAAATGACAAAGTGCTAGGGGATACGGCTTGTTGAATGGCTTGCTGGGGAGAAGCAGAAAGACCATAGCATTCATGGAGATGGTGGGTATTCATTTTCCAGGGCTGCCACAACAAAGAACCACAACCTGGATGGCTTACACAATAGAAATGTACTGCCTCACAGTTTTAGAGGTTAGGAGACTGAGATCAAACCATCAACAGGACTGGTTCTGAAGGGTGTGAGGGAGGGATATGCTTAGGGCTTTCTCCAAACTTCTACTAACCTCAGGAGTCCTCAGCTTGTAAATGACATCCTCCGTGTGTCTCACAACATCTGATCGTCTGTACACGTCATTCTGTGTCCAAATTTCCCCTTTGCACAAGGACACAGTCAAATTGAATTACAGCCGACTTAATGACCTCATCCTAGTTTAATTATCTGCAAAGACCCTCTTTCCATATAAGGTCATGTTCACAGGCAGCAGGGGGTTAGGACTTCAACATCTTTTGTGGAAGACACATTTCTAGCCATATCATAGTGATGTGTTGGATCTTGAAAGAGGAACATGAGCTTGCCTACAAGGACGGTAGAAGAGGGTACTGATGTGGTCAAAGGAACAGAGGATGGGAGACCATGGGATGGGGGAGGTGGTGAAGAGGTGAGGGATGACACTGGTGATGAGAAGCCTTGATGCTGGACTTCATCCTATTAGTGGTGAAAGATCACTGAAGAGTTTTATGAGAAGAACTACTACAACATTATTGTGCTTTGAAATACTCTTTGTCCATCTGCGGGAGGGCTTTTTGCTTTCTCTCTTGCTTGTTTCTCTTTGTCCTAGGAAATTGCATGGAAGCCCTGTTTAGCTTTCATGTTTCAATGAAGGAGAGGAGTTTGGGGTTCATGTTTCTCCTTCCTAACAATCCTGGCCTCAGCTATGGTAAAGGACAGGTCTATAAACTAAGTGGAAAGTCATCACAAAGACCTTCTCCCACTTCTATTTAAACTGGGAGAGTCGGTGGTCACGCCCCTTCAGAGTAAGGGGTTCAGAGACACAGGCAAAAGGAAACATCTTCCATGCTACCTCTGGCTACCATGGGATGCTTCACTCCTGTTTCCTGGAAACACACAATAACCAAGTTGGAAGGATCTATAGAAGTCCTCCAAAACATGTTCCTGGAACTTGGAAGGTGTAGGAGATCAGAATCTGCCAGCCAAAAATATGTCACTTTAGCAAAAGCATTATTTTGAATGAGAGATGACTGAGAATAAACAGAATATAAGCTCTTTGCCCTCCCACTATGTGCCTAAAAGCAGGACATCAGTTTACAAAGGTAGCAGTGTCCCTCCTCCCCTTCTTCCAGAAAGGACAAAGGTTGATCATGAAAGAAGCTTTGGCCCTTCTCAGCCCGGAGAAGGCACTGGAGGAATCTACTTAACAAATTCCCATGTATTTGATATTTGCCTTCCCGCAGTTGCTGCACCTAGGGACTTGAAGCCTTTTTCTTTTGTTTTGTTACTTATCTAAAAACTTACTGTTCTTTGTCGAAGACACTATATAAGCTGGATTTCTAAACCACCTCTTTGAGAACCATGCATTCCCTGGGTGTGCACCCTGCATACATGAAATGCACACCTTAATAAACTTCTGTTTGATTTTCTCCTGTTAATCTGTCTTTTGTTACAGAGGTCCGTCCCAGCTAAGAGCTAAGAGTAGAGGGAAAATTGATTTTTTTTTCTCCCCAACAAAGGTATCTCAGAAAATACCCCAGCAGCAGAGGAAAGGGAGGGTCGAAAGAACCAGTGAATGAGGGGATCCAAGTCTCCTAGTCCTGTTTTGCCTTCAGCAGCTCCATTTTCCTCCTTTAAATAATAACTCTATTGAGATCTAATTTATATACCAAATAATTCACCCTTTTAACATGTACATTTCAGTAGTTTTTAGCATATCCACAGAGTTGTGCAGCTATCACCACTATCTAATTCCACAGCATTTTAATCACCCAAAAAACAAACACCGACCCTCCCCATATTCCCCCCTTCCCCAAACCTTCAAAATCACCAATCTACTTTCTATTTCTATTGACTGGCTGATTCTGACATTTCATATAAATGGAATCACATATACATATGTGGCCTTTGGTATCTGGCTTCTTCTACTTAGCATGTTTTCAAATTTCACTCACGTTATAGCATGTATCAATACTTTATTCCTTGTAATAGCTGAATAATATTCCATTGTATGACTAGGCCACATTTTGTTTATCCATTTATTAATTGATAGACATTCAGGTAGTTTTCACTTCTTGGTTATCACGAATAATGCTGTCTTGAAGAATTTTGTACACATTTTTGATTGAGAACCTGTTTTCCGTTCTTTTGGGCACAGATATCTGGAGCAGAATTGCCGGGCCACACGTCAACTCCACATTTCACTCAAATGTTTTCCAAAGTGGCTGTTCCATTTTATACTCCCACCAGCAATGTATAAGGGTTCCAATTTCTCCCTATCCTCCCTACTGCTTGTTATTTTCTATCTTTTTGATAACAGCCACCCTAGTGAGTGTGAAGTGGTATCCCATTGTGGTTTTGATTTGCATTTCCCCAATAACTAACGATGCTGAGCATTTTTTCATGTGCTTTTTGACAACGTATGTATCTTCTTTGGAGAAATATCTATTCAAATCCATCACTCAATTTTTTAATTGGGTTATTTGTCTTTTCATTGTTAAGTTATAAGAGTTCTTCATCTATTCTGTACATAAGTCCCTTATCAGATAAATGACTGCAAATATTTTCTCCTATTTTGTGTCTTTTAATTTTCTTGAAGGAACCCTTTGAAACACAAAAGATTTTAATTTGATGAAGTCCAATTTATCTATTTTTTTCTTTTGTTGGTTGTGCTTTCAGGGTCATATCTCAGAAACTGCTGCCTAATCTAAAGTTACAAAGATTTACTCTCATGTTTCCTTCTAAGAATCTCGGAGCTTTAGCTCTGATCTTTTGGTTGATTTACTTTGAGTTTATTTTCATTTTTACTCTTTTTAGAGGATAGCAATCCATGTAAAATGTGTTTTAACTCCCCTAACCCCAAGCCACCATATTTTAGATTCTAGAAAGGAGATAAATAACTTGCCATGGTCACAAAACGAGTTTCAGGCATGGATGGACTCAGAGGCAAGTTCTCTGCCTCAATGTCAACAGATGACTCTGGCTTCCTACAAAAGAGATACAGGTCAAACCTCCCCGACACGCACGAAGACCTGGATGCTGTGTAGGCCAGAAGGGATCCTCCCCTCTCTTCACAGAAGACTATGGCACTCCCCCGCATGTAAACAGTCAGATTCAGACATGCAGCAGCCTGAAATGACCCCGTGTCATTTGCTTCTTATTTGTCCCATAACTGTTTCTGACGAATCTCAGGACCTACACTCCATCCTCGAAACCTACCCCAGGTATATAGGAAATAGAATGTCTTCTTCAAGCTTTTATCATGGGCTTTTGTCTCATTCACTCAGCTGAACTCACTAAGCATTTCCCAGGTACTCTGTCTTTGGCTTTGGGGATGCAAAATTGAACAAGATGACACAGCCCTGCCCTCCCAGAGCTGTCAGTTTTGTGGGAGCAACACACGCTAAGTTCCAGCATTTTAACACTTTGTCAACATTTAGTCATAACAAGCGTTAACTGCTAATATTAATTACTACACACCAGGCTCTATTTTTCTGCTTCAGGTGCATTACTTAAGTCCACAACAGCGTTATGAGGAAGTAATATCATTGTTCCATTTTCCAGGACATATCACACACCAACCCTGGGTAAAGCACTCTACCTAGAGATCAGTGCTAACAGAGGAATACCCAGAGGCCTCCAGGAGCAAAGAGTGAAGAGTTTGGCAAGGCTTCAAGTACAGGGGGAAGTGGGTGGAGTTTTCACTGTAGAATCTTTCCTGGAGAAAAAGCAAAGAGTAGGGCAACAATAAAGGCATTAAAAATACCTGTCAAGTTGAAGAAAAAGTGAGTAGTGATGTGGCTGGATTCTAGGGAGATAGGGCTGTGTAAAGGCAGAGTGTACAAGCCTCTGCCAGAATTCACATTCACACACCACAGCCAGAAGAGCCGGCAAATTACATGGGGAAAAACCCTGTACAAGCTCGCCTTGTGCTGACATGTACTATTATTACACACTTTGTGCCTTTGAGACAACCTGCCACGCACACACACAAAGCCAGCAACTAAAAGGAAACTGGCATTAATACAATTCAGTGTGAGGGTATGATCTGGGGGTGTGGAGGTGGAGATGAGGTTGTTTTATTTCTTACAATAATACTTGTATTTCAGGTAATCGAATTTGGTTCTTAGCGCTAATGTCATTTTCTGCTAATTTAATGTCCCAGGAATCCCTCCGAGTAAGAAGATTGCTGGTGGAATGCAAATAAAGCCCATTCTGGGAAAAAGAATCATTTCCCCAACCCAGGTGTGCTCAAAGGCTGAACAAAGGCCAATCCCACAGAGGAGAGGGAGTTAAATAGATCCTAGGAGGTGGTCTGGGTATGAAGGCTCCTTGCTGAGCCAAGGGGCAGTGGTTATTTGAGATTCTTCATTGTGAAAGCAAACTAATCAGGCTCTCTAGCATCAGGCATTTGGAAAGCCAGCAGGGCACTCAGGGGCCTCAGATGACTCAGATGGGAGGAGAGGAGGGCAGGGAAATGAGGAAGGGGGAATGGTGTCCATCTGGCTAGCCCTGCTTCCAAAGGAGCATGGAAGTGTTGGGTAGTAGTAAGAGACCATGCTTCTCGGTTTCCATGGACCACTCCCCATGTATGTCCCTATCCTCCTTGCATTCTTAACAGTGTTCCAGTTTGGACAAGACATTATACAGTCATCCTAGATACAGTGTGCAGAGTGTGACAGGAAGAGTGAAGAAAGCTGAGACAGAATTTGCAAGCCACGTAACCTCAGCCTAGGTACTTACTCTCTCGGGCCTTAGTTCCCTTATTGGAAAAATGGAATAACAGTACATGCCTGGCAAGCTTGTCAAGATTAAATGAGATACCATGTGTCATTTACCATGCCAGCCCTGTGCTCACTGGGCACATGCAGAAACTCGATGGGTGCTGAGTTATGACTGGCTGTTGGTGCACACTGGCAGGACCAGCCTGGGATGCCCGGCTTTGAGTCACTGGCTGTTGGTGCGCACCGGCAGGACCAGCCCGGGACACCCAGCTTTGCGTCACTGGCTGTTGGTGCGCACCGGCAGGACCAGCCCGGGATGCCTGGCTTTGGGTCACTGGCTGTCGGTGGGCACCGGCAAGACCAGCCCGCGATGCCCGGCTTTGGGTCACTGGCTGTCAATGCGCACCGGCAGGACCAGCCTGGGATGCCTGGCTTTGGGAATAGCTCTTTTCCATCCTAATTGCCTGATGAACTCTCAAGCCTCCCTGTCTGCTGTTCCTGCCCCTGGGCATCTGACATCCTCAGTTCATAGCTAATCACCAGAATCATAGCATGAAAAGCGGCATACTTCTCCAAGGGCTGAATAGGATTTCATAAACCAAAAAGCCTACAGCTTCCAGCGGTGGTACTGTCCTGGTCTAATTTACCCTGCAGCAGCGCAAGACAATGAAGTTGGGAATTTCTATTTGAGGGAGTATTTTTCCCCTTCTCTCCCTCTCCTGACAGTGGTCTTCAATTACAGCCTGTGAAGCTCTGGGTGCAAGGAGGCTAAGGGACAGAGTCAGAGAAGTGAACCTCACTGAAATGCATCTGCAGAAGCAGATGACTCCACGTCCCACAGACAGTGGTACAGCTGACAGCACCTGAGCTCAGTGGGGCAGCCTGGGGAGAGGAGAAGAGCAGAAAAAAATGAAGCTCTTCCCTGGGCCTGATGAAGATTAATATCTCCTCCCTGATGAGATGAGGCAGTTTAATCGCAGCTATTAATACAGAATCACTGAAAGCCAAAGATGAGGGCATGGAAGGAGGCGGGGGATGAGATGAGAGCACCTCAAGGTATGAGTGCAGAAGCAGAGAAGGACTCCCTGAAAGTAGAAAGACACAGCTGATTTTCTGCAGGGCTCAAAAGCTAACAGAGAAATTTGAGAGCTGAGGCACTATGTGGTATGATACAGTGTTTCAGACTCGCTGTGTTGCTTTTCCCACTGGGATCATCTGACTGATTGGGTTAAACTAACACCACATCTGGCATATGATCTCAGCACACAGACCTTGACCACCGCGCTTCCTGGAGATCCCAACGATAGCAAGACTCAAGGGTGGCCTTCTGACTCCTCTCCTTGGCCTACTCCTAGGCATGCTTCAAGATTCAGGCCAGGCGGCATCTTCTTCCACAAAAGCTTTCTTGGATGTACCCAGATACTTAGGTGTCCCTTTTACTGGATTCCTGAACACCAGCATACATACTTCTACTACAGCAAGTATGTTAAATGGCAACAGTGAGTCCTCCCCTCCAAAAGAAGATTGCTCTCAGCCTTAAATTCTTGCTTCCCACCATTCTATAATTTCCCTTTTTACTCATTAATCAGTGTTGCCATCATCTCATCTCCTGGTTTCCTCCGAGGACCTATTATCTTCAGAAAATGACCACAGGAAGAAAGGTCATTATCACCTAAGACTAAAAAAGAACAATTTTCATCAAGGCAGAAACTATGTCTTAATCTTACTGTCTTTCTCGGACACTAGTCCAGTATCAGACGTATACTTGGTACTTAATAAATATGTGCTCAGTATGCAACGATCTAAGAGAAAAACAAGGGGTTAGGGCATAAATGGAGGCACCAAAAAATCAGCTGGCCACCCAGGGGAAACCTCCATATCCAAAAAGAAAGGTGCAAAACAAACCACTATGGAGGCCTTGAAGCCCTGCAACCCACTCTTACCTGCTCAAAAGCCACAAGATCATTCTCAAAGGTGCGCCATTACATAAAAGCAAAAACAGTTCATGCCCTCCCCCACCCACCTCCATCCTCACTCACTCAAGCTCTGGGTGAATTTTCAACTCAAATATGCTCAGGATTCCCGACTTTCCAAATCCCACACCATCTGACATTTGGGCCTAAGAGTTTGAGAAATGTGAAACAGGCATGGAAGAATCCCAGAAGAGTGGGCCTTGTGCAGAGCAATGTTTACCTTCGATTGTCACAGAATGATCTGGAACGATTTCATTAAATAGAAGGAAAATTGCAAATGTGAGGGCTACTAGTTTGGGATTCACAAAAGAAGGCAAGCCTTTGTCAAAATATGTCTGCTGTGTGTATGATAAGCGGCACACTGAGCATGAAGGCCACACGTGTGGAATAAATGCTGCAGCATTATAAGCACCGAGGCTTCTGGGCCCCAGCAATTAATTAGATTACAGTCTTGACAACAGCTCACCTGACAGATCATGCAATAACATGCTCCCTTGGGTAGGTTAAAAATGCAAATTAAGTATCAGAAATAGGAACACCACCTTAACTACTGAATGCATTCCCACTAAGTGCAAAGCACAGTAGGTGGTTTAACGAGGCCCAAAAGCCAGTTTTAACCTTCAAGGCACTTACAAGTTGACAGCAATATAAATATCTATAGAAAGACCAACAACTGTAACATCAAATATTAGTCACCTGGATCAGCTGCAAACATTTCTGGTGGAGGGAGCTGAGACTCTCCTACACACCCAAATGTGCTCGAGCCAAGTGCAGAAACGCAGAGCCAACAACTGCACCCAACCCCGCTGGGCTTGGAGTCACAAGAAGAGCAGGTTTCTGGCAGCACCAACACAGCCCGCAAATACCCATGACCATAATTTCTCATGATGCCACAAGCAGGATGAGGGGAGGACCCCGTGAGAGCGACTGCACAGAAACAGACACTGAGAAAGCATAGCCTGAGCGCCTGGAATGGCAGCGGGAAGAGAGAGAGAGCTCTGTGGTCCTGCAATCACCTAGCGAGAAATCCAACCTTTCCAAAGCCCAGGGCCAGGAGGGGAGTGCAAGAGAATGTGAGTGGGTTCCATGCCCACCCTCCAGATGGATGGAGCCTCTGTTCGGGACAAAGAACTGCTCCTTGGCTGAAGGTCTCAGCAGAACCAGCTTCGGACACCCCACTTTTAACCACTCACAAGTGAGAAGGTACCAGTTGTCACCAAACTGCTGTGCTTCCGTCGTGCATTTAACCATTTGGGGCCTCTGTTTGCTCATATGTAAGATGAGGCTAACAAGGGTTCCTCCTTACATGCTGAGACAATATAGCGTGGTAAGCAAAAGCATGGTCCCTGGAGACAAGACGGTGAGCCCTGGAGCCCTCCTGACTCTACTTCCCAGGGGAGTGACTTTGGGAAAGTCATTGAACCTCTGTGTACTTCAGTTTCCTTACCTGTAAGCAGGGATAATAGGACCAGCCTCACAGGGTGGTTGTGAAGATGGAATGAGTTAATCTAAGTAAATCACAGAGAACAGCACCTAGCATATAGCAAGTGCTCCACACAAGCATCAGTGACTACTCTTGATGTGATGACGTAGCTGTTCGTTCCTATCCTGTTCTCCTAAAGGAGGTGATCACTCACTCGTCAACCCTCATGCACTGAGCACACTGTGTGCAAGGAACCTGTCACGTAGGATGAGTTCCCTTACTTAGCATACCAGGCCCTAAAGCAAGGACTAGAAGCCCACTTGGTCTGAGGTTCAGAAAGGTCAGGGGACCCCTCCAAGGCCACGTAGCCAGCGAGTCACAGCACCAGATTCAGGACCCAGGTTTTCCGGTACAAGAACCCCTGCACTTTCTACCCTACCACATGGCGAGAGCACTGCCTAGCAAAACCACGTGGACACTTCAGCTTTACTTCAACCAGATTTTTCTTTATAATAAAAATAAAACTACAATGTCTTTTTCACACTGGAAATTTTTAAAAGGCATCCCAATCTTTCTTTCTATATAATGTCTTTTTTATTGTTTTCCTAGTAAAGATGGTTGACACCGGCTTCTAGCTCACCTCACTATTGGATGTCACTGGTTCAGGTGTTCCAACACCCAGTGATAGAGTCTAGATCTTTGTCCCCTCCAAATCTCATGTTGAAATCTAATCTCCAAAGTTAGCCTGGTAGGAGGGGCTTGGATTATGGAGGCGGATTTCTCATGAATGCTTTAGCACCATTCTCTCGGTGCAATCCTTGTGAGATACAGTTGTTTAAAAAATGTATGGTACCTCCCCTTACTCTCTCTCCTGCTTCCCCTCTGGTCATGTGACACGTCTGCTCCCACTTTGCCTTCTGCCCTGATTGTAAGCTCCCTGAGGCTTCCCCAGAAGCCAAGCGGATGCTGGTGCCATGCCTGTATAGCCTGCACAACCATGAGCCAAATAAGCCTCTTTTCTTTATAAATTACCCAGCCTGAGGTATTTCTTTATAGCAACGCACGAATGGCTCAATATACCCAGGTAGGAGCGTGCTGGAAGTTCACTCTCAGATCTTTGATCAGCTAACAATATGTCCTGAACCAGCCATGGATCACCCGTCCCACACAGCTCTTCCAACCAACCTCTCTGCCAGTATCCATTTGCTCAAGTCAAAACCTGGAGTCATCATTGACTCTTTCTCTCTCCTTCACAACCCAAATATCACCAAGGCCTGAAGCCTCTACCTCCAAAACCTATCCCCAGGCAGCCACTTCTGCCTCATCTCCATTGCCACTGTCACCATCTAAGTTCAGGTCACCTCACTGCTTATCTGGATAACCATGTTGGCTAGCCAGCTGGTGATCTGGCCTAAATTCCTGCCATAGCTCATTCTCTATACAGAAGCCAGGCTTCTTATCTCTCTTCCATCTGACCTCCATCACAACTCTTTGAGGTGGTCAGGGCAGATATCACCACCCCCATTTTACAGATGAGGAAAGGGAGTCCTCGACTTGTCACATGGCTATTTAGTGATGAAGTTCATTATTCTAGGATCCAGTCATTTGACTTGCCCAAGACATTCACCTTCCCTGGGTTTTCATTTTCTCTAAGATACAGATAATGTTAGCCCAGCTTGAATCACAGGGCTGTTATGGAGATTCAATAAGAAAATGAGCTCTTTCACGTACCAGCTGAGTGACCTTGAGCAATCCACTTAGCCACTCTCAATTGTCATTTTGTGCAGTTTTCCATCATGCCCTGCTGGCTATGCATCCAGTCCAACTGTGTGCAAATTAAGCCTTTGCTTTATATTTATTGAGCAACAACTATATGCCGCAACAGACTCTTTTAATACTCTATTTGCAATCACAGATCTGAAGTTTATCAATACATGATACCCTCAAAAAAGAAAGAAATAAAACAAGTATCTGCAATCTGCTGAGAGCCTAATATGTGTCAGTTGCCTGCAAAAGTCATCATTCTTAGACTTTCACATACATCTGTGAGGACGGTATTGTTGTTTCCACTTATACATGAGAAAACTTACAGAAGGCAAGAGACAAGCCCATGGTCACCCAGCTAGTAAGTGGAACAGACAGGTTTCAAACCCAGAGTGTTCTGACTGCAAAGCCCACGTCCGCTCCAGTCCTACTATCCCCCCTCCCAGGAGGTGGATGCTCTCTGTGATGGGAATGGAATGGGGATGCCTGGCATACCTGGGATCTGCTGGTCTCCCTCTTGCCCAGCCTGTGTGGCTCCTCTGTGTCTTACCAAACGACAATGTGCTTTCTCATGGGTCACCAGAGCATGCCTGCTGCCACGATGCCCTCTCCTGACCTCTGGCCCTACAGGGCCCCATTAGGTCTTGTGTACTGTGTTCTCATTGCACCGGGGACACACTTGGACTTCTGGATGGCTCTGCCACACTCACGCCCAGGAAAACACCTCATTCATCCCTGTTTCCTGACTGGTACGGTGCTCAACACAGAGGAGGAACTACAGCAGAATGACTGCTACAGAAGGGAGGGAGGAGAAGGAGGGAAAACAGGCAGCAAGATGCACTGTGTGTATGGTGGGTGAGAACGTGGGCTCCAGGCCACACAAGCGGCTCTGCCACTCGCAGGTTGGGACCTAGGGCAAGTTTCTCAACATACTGCACCTGCCTTTCCCTCTAAAAGGAGGGTGATGCTAGTGCCTCCCTGGGTGATGTGTCATCAACATAAATGCAAGTGCTTTAGAGAAGTACACACAGCAAAGCCCCACCAAGTGTTAACTTCTATTATCCCACGCTAAGGACAGAGGGAAGGAAATGCCTCGAAGCCTGAAGGAGCTGAGGGATTTCACCCAGGGAACAGAACAAGCAAAGAAGCCAAGAAAAATACAATCCCAGGGTCTCTTTCTGATGACTACCTGTCACTGAAGCATCTGGAATGCAAGACAGGGATTGTCTGGAGCAGAGGTGTGGACCAAAGGGAAAACAGGCTCCTTTCTATTTGTCAGAGAGCCATCAGAGCAGCAAGAGCTATTAGGAAGAAGACTGGTGAGAGCAAAATGAAAAAATTTTGTAAATACTCACTCTCGGCGATCTTTGCTTATCCGCCCCTTCATGCCACTCACTTCTCAGTGTTTATCCAAAACATGAAATTAAGCCGTGGGTGAGGTGCTTGTCTCTCTCAGACCTGTCTCCTTCAGTGTTGGCTCAGAACCAGTGCCTGTGTGTGCCTGACAATCTGAGCACCCAGAAGACGTATATTCATGTCTGCACTGGGGATCTGAAGAGTCCAAGGACCAATCTGCCCTCAAACTGCTCTCAAGTGAGCTAAGTGCAGCATTTTGAGAACCGCTAACTCATAGGTACGGCTTCTAGGAAAGGAAAGGCAAGGGCCTGGTTTTTGCTACTGCTTGGAGCAGGCTGACCCTGATCTGCCCTGAAAGGCTGGATCTAATCATCCATCAGCCACAGGAGCCAAGGCAACTGGCACATGATCCCAGGAGGCAAAGAAAACGCATGGCTTGAAAAGTGACAAAAGTCAACACAACCGAGCCCACTAAGCCTGGGTGGAAGTTCCGATCTAGTTCATTTCTTAGGATCTGTGAAGCATCATTCATACACAGGGAGAGAACCAACTCTACCGAATCTCTATAGAGAACTAAGCAGGAGAGAGCAAACTTACCCAGAAAAAAAGGAGATCTAGAATCATGTCCATTTAAGAAATGAAAGAGGCCGGGCGCGGTGGCTCAAGCCTGTAATCCCAGCACTTTGGGAGGCCGAGGCGGGCGGATCACGAGGTCAGGAGATCGAGACCATCCTGGCTAACACGGTGAAACCCCGTCTCTACTAAAAATACAAAAAACTAGCCGGGCGTGGTGGCGGGCGCCTGTAGTCCCAGCTACTCGGAGGCTGAGGCAGGAGAATGGCGTGAACCTGAGAGGCGGAGCTTGCAGTGAGCCGAGATCGCGCCACTGCACTCCAGCCTGGGTGACACAGCGCGAGACTGTCTCAAAAAAAAAAAAAAAAAAGAAATGAAAGAAACCTTAGAGAGATCACAGAAGACACGCCTGCCTGGGTTCAATCTCAGCTTTACCTATTATCAAACTTCTCTGTGCTTCTGTTTCCCCATCTGCACAATAAGAATATTAGCACCAAAATTAGCCGGACGCAGTGGCCGGCGCCTGTAGTCCCAGCTACACGGGAGGCTGAGGCAGGAGAATGGTGTGAACACGGGAGGCGGAGCTTGCAGTGAGCAGAGATCGCACCATTGCACTCCAGCCTAGGCGACACAGCAAGACTCCGTCTCAAAAAAATAATAATAATAATAATATTAGTACCTACCTCATAGGACAGTTCTGCGGAAGAAACTAGTTACTACAAGTCAAGGACTTGTGCTTGATGTACAATAAATGCTCCATAAAAAGTAACTAATATTATTTTTATTTCTGGCACTTCAAGATTCATTGAGCATCTACTCTATTTCAGGTATTTTGCTGAAGACTAAGGATTCGGATATGACTATGGAAAGGTGAGTCCTCACTATCTGAAGTGTGTGAAATCCAAACAAATAATAATAACAATGATTTTGCCAGCACTCGGTAAGTGCTGGGCACTTTTCTAGGCGATGTTATTAGAGTCCACAGGAAAGTTCTAAAAAGGAAGTATGCTATATAAATGAAGTGCAATTCAACATAATAAATGATTAACAGAAGTACAAACAACATAGTGGCCAGGCACTTGGTGTGAAGACTAAGATTTAACCCAGAGGAGATAAAATAGGGAGTGAGGCTGTTGGGCAAGACAAACAGTAGGCACTCCATCAGCAATGTCGTTACCACGCTGGTTATTATTAAATCCAAGTCCCAGAGCCCAGGAGAGGAGGAGGGGAGCTGAGACCAGGAACCCAGAGGCTGTACTTTATCCAGGTCAAACTTCTCAAACGGGCCAGAAGAGAGGCACTTGTTAAAAATACAGACACCTGGGCGCCTCCCATGAGGAACCCCATTTAAGTAGATCTAGGGCAGGATTCTGGGCTGTCTGGTATATTAAGTGCCCCAGGGTGGACTGGGAGTCTATATGTTAAACAAATGCCCCAGGTGATTCTTACCAGCTAGCAAATGCTGGAACCAGAGATCTAGGTGACCTCCTTATAGGCAAGAAGAGGAAATACTCTCTCAGGTTCCTCTGAACTTTGATTAGCAGCTAGAGGCAAGTCCAGATTGCAAGGACTAAGCTTCCTGAGCAGAGGAGAACAAGGAATGAGAAGCCAGAGGTCAAGGTGCCAAGATCCACTTTGCAGGCCTGTGTGATAGGTCCCCGCCTACGCTTCCTGACCTCATCCACCATGTCGCTTCTCCGCCAGACCTCATCAACCATGTTGCTTCTCCTCTCTTCTATTTCTCTCCGGCCACCCAGACTCCTCCTTGGCATCCTACAAAAGCACCAAGCACTCTCTATCTCTTGCTCTTCAACCAAACATTTTTCCTTCCCCTTGCCACCTGGTTCTGTTTAATGTCACCTGTAAGAGAGGCCTGCCCAGATCACCCTACTAACACAGCACTTCCCTTTCCCCACTCCTCACCAAGCCCATTGCCCTGGCACTAGCATCTCACTCTGCTGTATTTTTCTTTGTTGCACTTATGAACACTCAGCAAAACCTAAACCATGCTAGGCACCATGGACTCCTTTTCATCTTCGCAAAAACCCTCCACAGCACCCCCAATTTATGCAAAGGCAATTTGGGGTAAGAGAGGTTCAGTGACTCAGTGTGGACACACAGCATTTAAAAGGAGGACTGGGACTTATACAGCCGCATCCGACAAATCTGTTAGGAAAAGGATTAAACTCTGCATCAGAGGATGGCCCTTTCCTTTTTGTTCTTTAAAGTTCTCACTACAGGTCATTTTGGTGAAATAATTTAATTTTCTCCAAACATGGCCAATGCATTCACAAGAAAGTGCCAGTGCATTTATGACCACAGCTATAGTATGTTAGGGAGTCTCCCCCTGCCCCTTTCTAATGCCTGAAGAAGGCTGCTAAGGCTGTGAGATTCATTATACCACAGTTTTCTAGGTTTCAGTTCCTCAGTTGCAAAACAAGGGTCTCTCTGGACCAGGTGGGTGATGTTTTGCATCCCTCCCAGGAGCCTTTCCAGGATTCTAGAAAAATACGAGAATGAAAGGAAAAACAAAGATTTGTTAAATGATCACTGTCGGATATAACAGGATATTTAGTCTTTATAACAGTGGTGTAAGCTACAGGTTGTGCTCTCCTCTTTTTTTTGAGATGGAGTTTCGCTCTTGTTGCCCAGGCCGGAGTGAAATGGCGCGATCTCGGCTCACCGCAACCTCCGCCTCCCGGGTTCAAGAGATTCTCCTGTCTCAGCCTCCCGAGTAGCTGGGATTACAGGCATGAGCCACCACGCCCGGCTAATTTTGTATTTTCAGTAGAGACGGGGTTTCTCCATGTTGGTCAGGCTGGTCTTGAACTCCCGACCTCAGGTGATCCACCCGCCTTGGCCTCCCAAAGTGCCAGGATTACAGGTGTGAGCCACAGCACCCAGCCCTGTGCTCTCCTTTTAATGGAGAAGAAACTGACCTGCAATGATGTTGAGTAACTTGTCTATTTCACTCTGTGATTTAAATGGTGTCTACTAAAATTCAAACTCCCATCCCCTTGTCCTTGGGGGCTATGTTCCCTCAACCATCAACATTTGCCCTATAAAAAGTCCTTCTGTAATTTTCAAAGGTTTTATCTGCTTAGGTTGTAAGCCTGCCTAGATGACTCCTAATGTCCATTCCTTCTCTTAATTGTGTGAGTCTATGACAGAAACAAAATGCAAACTGCATTAAAGAATTACCTGAATTTTTTCGTTATACTGGTTTATAAGAATCCTGCTAGCCACAGAAGATCGTGTGTCTTCTCTCTTGTCCAAGATACCCCATTTTCACTTGTCTCAGGGTTTGTCTTGTCCTTGTTTAAAGCTTGAGCTTATTGACTTTGAAATGTTATCTACCAGTTGTTTCTATATCTGCAAGTTCTTGGGTGACTACAGAGTAAAGGACCTTTTTAGACAAGGACAGGCTCCCTTGCTTGCTATCTTGGTGGTCTTACTCAAACGGTACAACATCCCTGAGCCTCAGTTTCCTCATCTATAAAATGGGACGAGGATGAAGTTGTTTGGGGGAATAAATGAGATAATATGTGTAAAATTCCTAGCCCAGCACCAGGCCAAAAGGTGGAAACTTAAAAGTCTAAGTGAGCCAGACAGGGTCAACCACTGCCATACGCAGATACCAGAAGCTCTTCCCTCTCAATTCTGTTCTATGTAAACAACAGTGCAGGGATGACACAGGGATCAACAGGGAAGGATGGAGACCGTGACAAAAGGGATCATCCGAGCACTGTGTACATGGATAGCCAGTACTCAGCTCCATCCAGTAGCTACTATGATGAAACGAGGGTCTGGTTTTGCAGATCTTTTCATTTTTTTTAGGGAAAGCCAAAAATCATGGCTTTGTATGTGCAATCTCTCAATGTTTAACCATTAGCAACAAATTCAGAAATGGTAAAAGCAGTAGGCGGGCCAAACCCAACACAAGTGCAAGCCAGATGCAGCCAATCTTGGTTTAACATGCGATAAATAGAAACGATTGCTACAGTTTCCATTATCGTTATAGTTTAAATAGTACATTTCCTTACTGTGTTTCTGTATCTTCCACAATACAATAATAAAAGGGTTTTTTTTTTTCCATTTCCAGGAATCAAGATTTTATGAAAATGCCTGTTTGTTGAATAACACAAAGAAGAACATTATCTAATGTGGCTTGGGGTCAATATCAAGCAGTAATATTGTTTTAATATTAATTAGAGCCGTGTCATTGCAAGAGCTGGTAAGAATACTTGTCTTGTTTCCAACTGATGAAAACACTCATACAGGTTAGGGATTTCATGAGTAAATTTCAGATCTTGAAGTCAGTGCTGTGATCCACTCTCACAGGGTAAATATCTGTCCAAATGGTAAGGTATATCAGAAAGGAAAAAAGCCAATGTCATAACATAGAAGTGTTAAACAACGATCCCTAAAGAAAAGTTTCATTCTTAAAAAGCATTTGAACTTCAAAGTTGAACAATGACATAGATTCATAAATCCCAAAGGTTAATAAAATTCCTGTCATCTAAAAACAATGCAAAACCTACAAAATCACTTCAAATTCTGCTACCATCAAGATTTGCATAGTTTTTTGAAAATTAAAATAACATATTCAGAAAAATGAACAAGTCCTGAGTGAAATACTTGGTGAATTATCATAAAGTGAGCCTAGCTATATAATCATCACATAGGTTAAAATTAAAATTAAATTATTAGCAGCATCCTAAAGTCTTCCTTGGGCCCTGCCCCAGTCTCTGTTCTACCCTCCCTACCAGAGTTAACCACCATCTGGGTTGGTAAGAGCCTACATTAATTTTTGCCCATTTCTGAATTGGTATAATTGGAATCCTATAGTATGTATTATTTTGCGTCTGTCTTCTTTTGCTCAATACTGAGAGTACTTTCCTTTTCGTCACTCTATAGTACTTCAGTATATAAACGTGCCACAATTCTTTTCTTTTTTTTTTTTTTTTTTTTTTTTTGAGACGGAGTCTTGCTCTGTTGCCCAGGCTGGAGTGCAGTGGCATGATCTTGGCTCACTGGAACATTTGCCTCCAGGGTTCAAGCGATTCTCCTGCCTCAGCCTCCCTATCAGGTGTGGCTACAGGCACGCTAATTACTACCTAATTACTACCATGCCCAGTGATTTTGTATTTTTAGTAGAGAGAGGGGCGTTCGCCATGTTGGTCAGGCTGGTCTTGAGCTCCTGGCCTCAAGTAATCTGCCCGCGTTGGCCTCCCAAAGTGCTGGGATTATAGGCATGAGCCACCACACCCAGTCCCACTATGCATTTTAGTGTTCATGAACATTTCATAGTTTCCTGTCTGGTGCTGTTATAAATAACACTGATGTGAGCACTCTAGTACTAGTCTTTTGTTCCCACCTACGTGCATTTCTCTTGGGTGTATGGCTAGGGGTAGAGCTAAGGGATCATGTGGTATGCTTGGCTTTGCTTGGTGATACTTTGGGTAAGTTTTCCAAAGTAGTTACGTAAATGGCTATCCTTTTCTTAAAACTGAGAGACCTATTCAGACATCAAAAGGACCCTCGGAATAAAATCCTCCCTCCTTTTGTTAAATTCGTATCCAAAATCAACAAATAAAATAAAATAAAATACAATTGACTTAAAACCAGGAAACCCGCAACAAAGAGCAGATATTCTGAACTTATCTTTTCAGAAAACCTTAACTCATCATCAGTTACTGATTAAACACCAATCATAGATGAAGTATTATGGTCTTAAATCATTCAGACGATTCAGACCAAGACATCTGAATACAATGCCTTTCTCATGAGCTGTAAATGAAATGTTGGATACATGTATGTCAAATTCAAATGCAAGAACCCAAAACTCCAAGGGAAGGATAAGATGTCCATATGAAAAGTGCATGGCACATCATCTCTGCTCTATCCATAAAGCACAAGAAGAGGATGGAGAGGATGTGGGAGCACGGGACTATGGGAAAGTGGTATGGAAGGTGGAACAATGACCCCTCAAAAGATGTCCACATCCTAATCCCCATGGCCAATGAATATGTCATCTTCCATGGCCAAAAGGGCTTCGCTAGTACCATTAAATTAAGGATTTTCAGATAGGAGAGTTATCTTGGATTTTCTGGGTAGGCTCAATATAATTACAAGGGTCCGGCCGGGCGGGGTGGCTCACGCCTGTAATCCCAGCATTTTGGGAGGCCAAGGCGGGTGGATCATGAGGTCAGGAGATAGAAACTATCCTGGCCAACATGATGAAACCCCATCTCTACTAAAAATACAAAAATTACCTGGGCATGGTGGCACGTGCCTGTAATCCCAGCTACTTGGGAGGCTGAGGCAGGAGAATCACTTGAACCAGGGAGTCGGAAGTTGCAGTGAACTGAGAATGAACCACTGCACTCTAGCCTGGTGACAGAGTGAGACTCCATCACAAAAAAAAAAAAAAAAGTAATGATAATGATAATTACAAGAGTCATCATAAGAGGGGGGTAGGAGAGTCACAGTCAGAGAAGGAAATGTAACAACAGAAGTAGAGGTCAGTGTCAGAGAGAAAGATTTGAAGATGCCACACTGCTGGCCTTGGGGATGGAGGAAGGCGCCACAAGCCAAGGAAAGTGGGCAGCCTCAAGAAGCTTAAAAAGACCAGGAGACAGATTCTTCATTGGAGCCTACAGAAGGAACCAGCCTTGCCAACACCTTGACTTTAGCCCAGTGAGAATGATTTTGAGCTTCTGACCTCTAGAACTGTAAGATAACGAATGTATGGGTTTTTTAAGCCACTAAGTTTGTGGTGGTTTCTTACAGCAGCCACAGAAAACTCATACAAGTTGCATGTTGGGAATCATGGCAACCACATTTCCTGAGTCCTGATCCAGGCCTCTTGCCATGACCTCTTAAAGGAGATGCAGCCAACACATGCAGCAGGGTCATTTTTTTCCACCCTGGCAGGACGGCCAATACTATTTTAAGATCAAAGGCTGTGTATAAGAAAAGTAGAGGTCAGGTCATGTGCAGTGCCTCATGCCCGTAATCCCAGCACTTTGGAAGGCAAAGGCGGGTGGATCACCTAAGGTCAGGAGTTCAAGACCAGCCTGGCCAAGGTGGTGAAACCTCATCTCTACTAAAAATACAAAAAAATTAGCCAACTGTGGTGGCAGGCACCTGTAATCCCAACTACTCAGGAGGCTGAGGCAGGAGAATTGCTTGAACCTGGGAGGCAGAGGTTGCAATGAGCTGAGACTGTGTCACTGCACTCCAGCTGGGGCAACAGAGCAAGACTCCATCTCAAAAAAAAAAAGAAAAAGGAAAGTAGAGGTCATCTTTGTAACCATCTCACAAATAATTGGGATAGGCTTTACTGCCCTCTCAGATGCCAAGACCTTAAAGAGACTCTTAATAGTCCTAAGGTAAGAACTACAGACACATGCACTGGGCATTTTTTGGGATGCATGTGTCACCTGCGCACTATTCTCATTTGTTGCAAGAGTTCGCTCAAGCTCAGAACTAACAGTTATCAAGCATTGGCTGGAAAAGCTCTTCATTTTTGATCCATTTTTTTAAAAACACAACTTTTGTATTGTAAGTCGCATTTTATTTTGCATTCAGCATCCTATGTTCTTATACTCCGTCATACCCTTATTAAATGATACATCTGGACCACTGGCAGGACAGCAAAAATAGGCTTTCCTACCAAAGCTGCTGCATAGCCTAGACTTGGGGGATACTGAAAGCTCCAGCAGAATATTCACCAGTACCCTGTACAGTCTGACTTCCCAGACCTTCCAGCACACTCTCTGTCTGGGCTGAGAGATGGGGGAGCAGACACGGGGATGGGGAATCAGTCATGTCTGGACAAGCCCTCCTTGGGTAAAATGCACCGCCCTCATCCTGCCTATTCCACTACACAAGTGTCCTGGGATTCCCCCATAATAATAATGCAAAGAAAAAGCTTTAACTTAAAATTCTTTCATTCTCACTCTAACTCTTCAAAATGGCCCAGTATCGGGACCTCATTTCTTTCTGTTGAAATTTACTGTGACAACACTCAAAAACATTCATTTCAGAGGGGGTTCATATTGATAAAAATGGAACGAACAGTGAACTCGGGCTTCAGGATGACAAAACAGGGGTACAGGCTGATATCAGTTCAGAAGTGAAGATGCTCTGCCTTTTCATGACACTGGTTTTAAGTGTTCGGGACTTTGCATCCTCCGAAGACATTTGCTTTTAAATAACACCCACATTGTCCCGGCCTGCCTCCCTGACAATGGGAAACCTTGCACTGAACTGGTTATGAATTATCAGAGGGCAGCATGTGTGAAGAGTTTTCTGAATGGCTGAAAAGCACCCTTTTTCCACATGCTGATAAGTCTCTTAATAGCTGAACGTATCTCCTTGATGGACAGAAAAGAAGAACCACATCCCACAATAAAACCCACTGGGCTCTGAGAAAAGGTGATTCTGACAGAAAATAACAGGCAGGCTCTAAATTCTAATGAGGCTGTAGTTGAGCAGATTTATTCCCATCCTAGAATTAACATCACGACCAAATGAAAGGAACCATGTCCTCAGGTCTCAAAAATCACAGATGCTCACAGCACCAGGAGCCCTTCCCTACCGGTAGCTCCTGCATCCCTCCATACCAGAGCCCTTCTCAGGAAACATTCACTAAGGACACATTAGGAGTGAGTGCTCAGTTCGACACTGGGAGTGTAACGATGAGTAAAACACTCCTTTCTCTCAAGAAACTCATAGGTAAGTGGTTAGGACAGCAAACAAGCAAAATCTCTCTCAATAAGTGCTGGTCATAGAGGTTTCTACATGGGATCTGGCATTAGGGGAAAAATGACATTGAATATGGGCATCGAAGGTGTTGGCTGGGAGGGAGGGTTACGGAAAAAAAGAACTGAATAGTGGGCAGAAAGAACGCAAGAGTGGAAATTAAGAATCAGAGAAGTAGTTTTCTCAGGGAGTTTAACAGGGTATTATACCCTGAAGACAGACAGTATAGATTGGGGAGAAAACAATTGTGGAAGACCCCAGAGTCATGGTAACGAGTCCACAGTGGATCCAGGAGGCAATGATGAGACCTGTCAGCACTCCAAGCCAGAGGAGGGCACATGTGTTCGTTCACTCATTCATTCAACAAACATCTGGGGAGCAAATCTTCTCCCAGCACTGCAGTAGGTGCTAGAGGTGGAAGGGCAGGCTAAAGAGACCTGCTCCCTCCATTCCCAATGCTTGTCAATCTCTTGTGAAAACAAAAGATTATAAAAACAAGAAAAATAAAGAGCCCTGAGTATTAAGGGTACATACAAGGAGTTAGGTAAATGGGAGCCGAGGAAGCCCGCTAGTTAAGGGTCAGGAGACATTAATTGTGTTTCAGCTGAGAACCAAGGATCAAGGCAGCCACGCAAAGGAGAGGAAGGAAACAAGAGCAATAGAGGGTGTCAGGGAGCAGGAAGAGCAAGTGGGAAGAGCAGAGCCCACAGAGGGCGATGTACGCCAGGACTTACAGGAATCCAGCGTGGCTGGGCAGAGGATGCCAGATGATGGGAGGCAGGATGGTGGGGGTTAGGCGATGGGCCAGAGGGGCTGAGAAGGAGCAGAGAGGTGCTGTGATTTAGCTCTGAGGACTCTGAAGAACGAAGGTGACCTGCAAGAAAGTGGGCTGTTGTGTTTAGTCCTAATCACAAAGGAGGAATGGCAGAGCCAGGGCGACAGCAGTGGTGAAAGCCGGGAAACAACTGACGCAGCTACAAGGCCAAGCTTAGACTCAACAGGAGGTGGCATCCGAGACACGGAGTGAATGAAGGGAGACAAGGATTACTCCCAAGTTTAGGGCCTGAACAGTGTGGAGCTGGGAATGCTGACTGAGGTGTCAGAGAAAGAAAGGTGGACTGGGAAAGAAAGAAAAAACAAGGAGTTGGGTTTGAGCACTAAGGGGTTAACGCACTAACAAAAACATCACCTGATGAGCGTCCTTCACCAGTGGTCACTGGGCCTTTGAAAGGTGTCTCAAGGAATGGGAATCTCATCTCTTTCCCAGATGGTGAACTCCGTGCCTGACAACTGAGTTGCTGGAACAGGTGTTTTTTCTTACAAGGAGATAATGCCTGCCTCCCCATAACATTTATGCATTGATTCTACTTCCACGCTCAGGAGCAAATCACAATAACTGACTCCCTCTTAGTGTCATAGTTCCCCTTAATCAGGGAAGAGTCTGGTCATTTTCAATTCACTTACATCAGATGTTAGAATCAGAAGCTTGAAGGCCGGGCGCGGTGGCTCACACCTGTAATCCCAGCACTTTGGGAGGCCGAGGCGGGCAGATCACGAGGTCGGGAGATCGAGACCATCCTGGCTAACACGGTGAAACTCCATCTCTACTAAAAATACAAAAAATTAGCCGGGCGTGGTGGCGGGCGCCTGTAGTCCCAGCTACTCAGGAGGCTGAGGCAGGAGAATGGCGTGAACCCGGGAGGCGGAGGTTGCAGTGAGCTGAGATCGCGCCACTGCACTCCAGCCTGGGCGACAGAGCGAGACTCCGTCTCAAAAAAAAAAAAAAGCTTGTAGGTAGAATGTCAGTGCCCTGCTACGGACAGGCGACAATTTCATTTCACACTGGAAGAAAAGAAGGCCTAGCATGAAGAGCAAGTGTGCCCCAGATCACCCAGCTCCTCTGGCTGAGCTGATTTGAGATCCTGAGACAGCTGACCCCCTCCAGGGCTCTCTCAATATATCACGCTGTGGCGTGTAATCCAACTCCAAAACCCTATGCTGAGAGCATCCACATCTCGGAGGGAGTTCTTGGCTCTGCTCTCAGAAGATCCATTGAAATTAAACAGAGTCAAAAAATAAATAAACCCGCATAAAGTATGAATAGTATTTCCATGAATACAGGCAGCAACTCTGCCCCTTATTTATGGCTTCACCTGCCACAGAACCAAAAACTCAAGGGTGTCAATAAATGGATTGTAACGTTGTTGTGATGTTTAATTACAGAGAAAATAATGTCTCTGCGGGCCCTTTGGGAAATGCACTGATGTCTGCGGCAACCGGCAGGGAGCTTCATGGAGGTATTATTGCCTTTGTGTTCTGACAAATACTCAGCCTTTCCCAGAGCCTCAGGATCTCTGGGTCAGGAGGGGTCAGATGGGTCACCTTGTGTAACTGCCCCTCTCGCTCAGCTCCCTCTCACAATACTGGACTTCTGTTTCTGCATCTCTCATGCCAGGTGTTTCACTACCCCCTGGGCAGCTCATTCCAGCTCTGGACAGAATGGTCCTCATCATGAGGAGCTTGACATCTGGCTCCTTGCCACGTCCCTCCGTAGGTTTGGGGCCACCAGAGCAATCCCAATGTCTCTTTCAGGGGACAGCCCTTTGTCTGTTTGCTGAAGCTGGGCATGTACACCCTGAGCCTCTGCTTCTCCAAGGTAAACATCCTCAATTCTTCCCACCATTTCTTACATAAACAGATTTGAACAGGCTCTGTCACTCACCTGGATTTTCCTAAGTGTGCTGCCTCATCTAGATTGTCCACAAATACAAATGCAGCAGCCCTAATGCACACTGACACTCAGTAACAGAAATCTGCTGCCTTTGTCATCCTAGCTAAAATACCGTGTTAACATGCCCACATCACCCAGCCCCTACTAAATGCTGCTTGTGATTTGGTCCCAAGCGTGGGGTTCATTCTAAAGGATCATGTTGATAGATACAGCATCTACACCCAGTCTGTCATGCTGCCTCAAAGTATTTTCATGATCTTTCCAGTTTCCCATAATCCATCTGCCAGTCTGGTCAAATTGCTCAAAGTTAGTGATCGCAGTCACTCCACTGGTCATGATGGTTCTAAGCTGCCTTCAAACTGACCATAAACACATCTAACCATAAACACAGACAGTTACGAATTGTCCATACTCCAGATCAACTTCTAATCTCTTCTCTTTGGGAAACCATGCCATTTGCCTTGGTGGCCATCCCAGTCACCCAATCTCACCCCATGTGTTTTAAGCAACTCTCCATCATCCTGTGACCAGAAATAGGCACAGGGCTTCAAGTTAACAAAAAAGTACCAGCCTCCCTCACTATCCTCCCATAACCGCAGTGACTGGTTTCAGGAGTTACCACAGGCAACAGAGACAGTATTAGGGAATTAGAAAAAGGAAAAAATCCTCTTTCTACTGGGGTTGGTGAGGACAGGATGCAAGCCTGAAACTTCCTCCACGTAGATAAAGTCACCCTGAGAAAAACCAAGGCAGAGAAAAACAGAACAAAGGGATAGATAGAGATCTCGCTACAAAGCCCCTGGATCCAGCTCTGCCTGAAGCCTGCCCTATCTCTGAACTTACAAATCCTATTAACTATCAAATTCCCTTTTCATCAAAAATCAATGTGGGTTGGCTTTCTGCCAAAGAGTGCAAATCAAAATTCTGCAACTTTCCTCACCCAGACTATGTGACACCCTGTCAAATGCCTGACCAAAGTTTAATCACTCATTGAGGCCCCAATCTATAGCATGGTATTGCAGTTAAAAACTCAAGCTCTTGAGTCCAATCCGGGCTCCATCCTGACCGCCTTTGGGGCCATGGGCAGATCACTGAAGCTTATCTGCCTCATCCTCCCCATCTGTAAAATAGATGTTATTAAATGTACCTGCCACAAAGAATCATTGTGAAGAAAGAGTGAACACATGTAAAAGTCCTTATAACAATTCGTGGCCTGTAGAAATACGCAAAATACTAGTTGTTTGTACTGTCATCATCACTGTGATGACAGAATCACAGCGTCTGTCATCATAGTCATTGTTGTACCATTATTATTATTACCAGCTTAGTTAGTTAAAAGTCAATGTTTTACTCATTAAACCTATACTAGCATGGGTACCTCTGCCTTCTTTTATAAAAAGGGCTTTTCCATGATCTCTGGGAGAATGTTTCTTTGTATCAAGAACAACATCAACTTCCCTTCCCCCCTCTTTAGTCCCTTTTCCACAAACTTACCATCCACTGCCATGGCATAATTGACTCTATCTACCTGCTTAGATGAAGGTTCTGACTGCTCCAGGGATGCAGCTCAGGGGTGGGAACAGGGACAGGGGTGTGTCACCCGGCCTCAGCCCTGGGCTGAGCATCCTGAGCCCTCCCTGCTAGGCAGGCACACGGTTCCACCTTGTTTATATTCAGTCTAGCTAACTCAAGGCAAATCTCAGAAAGTGAAGTGGAGATCCTAATTAAAAGGTAGCCTTGAGCTGCCAATAAAATTATGCATAAAGGAAACGTTTAAAAACACAGTTGTGACTTCCTTGAGACAGATTTTCATTTGAGATCTTCATTCTTAAATTCAAGTGTGGGGGTAAATAAAAATAAAGTAAGCTCTTCACCGCTGCCGTTCCCTCTCTCTCTGAAGCCTAGAAAACCATCTTTGATAGGCAACACATTGCACTGTATTTGAAATTGCTGGCTAGAAAAATGGCGAGTCTTGCTGTTCCCACTGATTTCTGGAAAGTAGCTGGGATCATCATTTGTTTTTATTTCTTTGGGGAGAGCAAATCTTTTGTTGCCTCCCTGTGCTCGGCCTATCATGTAACTGATCATCTTTCATCCCCAGCCCAGGCCTGACAGCTCCAACAACCCTCTCCCACAGCACTCTGCCTTCCTCCATCACAACGCAGATCGCAACGTGCCGCGATGGTTTGTTAGCCTATCTATCTCCTCCACTATCCTGTGAATCTCCAGATCTGTTATCTCCATATTCTCAGCACCAAGTTTAGTGCAGGCATCTAGTAACAACAACCACACAGCCAGGCGCGGTGGCTCACGCTTGTAATCCCAGCACTTTGGGAGGCCAAGGTGGGCAGATCACAAGGTCAAGAGATCGAGACCATCCTGGCCAACATGGTGAAACCCCGTTTCTACAAAAATTATAAGAATTAGCTGGGTTTGGTGGCAGGCGCCTGTAGTCCTTAGCTACTCGGGAGGCTGAGGAAAGAGAATCGCTTGAACCTAGGAGGCGGGGGTTGGAGAGAGCCACAATCGCACCACTGCACTCCAGCCTGGTGACAGAGCGAGAGACCGTCTCAAACAAAACAAAACAAAACAAAAAAACCCATACAAACAAACAAAAAACACCACCACCACCACGATGTTGAATGGGTGAATGAATGAATGAAAAGATGGACCAACTCTTGAAACATATGGCTCCATGAATAGCTCAGTAATTTCTCCAGGGCCCAACCTTTTCCCCCATTATCTACAAAGTAATTGACTTGATTTGACATTTCTGTACCCACTACCCTCCCACCGCATCAAGGTATACCTTATTTTGCTTGTTTTTCCCTTTTTCTCCTCACATTGCTGACTGCTGCCAACTACCCGTGTGACCCTAGACAAATCACTTCCCGTGACTGGAAATCCACATTCCCAATAGATGGCTTTGAGTTTCTTTGCTAGGGTTCTGTGACAGCTAATGTTCCCTTTCTTCCCTCCTTCCCTCTCACTTTGGCTTCCACTCTTACCTTCGAAGCTCCCAGAAAACAGGTAAATCCAGGTGATGGCTGGGATGCAGAGAAGACTCAACGAGGCAGCCAAGAATTTCCGTCTCCCCCTGCAGATTCCCAGCATCCTCTCGGAAGTGGCAATCCCTAATCCCAGAGCCGTTTCTCTGTCCGGAGCATGAAGTCCTCGGCCTCCCTCATAATACTTTCTGAAAGGAAGAGCAAAGAGGAAGGCCTGAGTTCTTAGCACTGGAGATGGATGTAAGTTACGGAAGAGAAATATCTCATAGATCCCGAAAGGGGTTTGACGGATCTAGGCTTCCTGCTAACCTTTCATCCCAAGAGATGATGCTACAGTCTCGCAGTCTGCAAAACTGGGACAATAAATAAATAAGTAAATGACAAAAACTGTGAGATCTCTCTCTCACACACATGCATACACACGCATGCACACACACACATGCACACTTTATAGTATAGGTTAACTTTGAGACCTGAACTAACATACTTAAAGGAGCATTTAGTTAGCACCTATTATGTACCATGTAAGAACCACATGCTATGCTTCAAAAGAAGACTAGAACAAGCTGGGCGCGGTGGCTTACGCCTGTAATCTCAGCACTTTGGGAGGCTGAGATGAGTGGATCACATGAGATCAGGAGTTCAAGACCAGCTGGTCAACATGGTGAAACCCCGTCTGTACTAAAAATACAAAAATGAGCCGGGCACAGTGGCACGCCTGCAATCCCAGCTACTCAGGAGGCTGAGGCACGAGAATCGCTTGAACCTGGGAGGCGGAGGTTGCAGTGAGCCAAGATCGCACCACTGCACTCCAGCCTGGGGGACAGAGCGAGACTGCACCTCAAAAAAAAAAAAAAAAAAAGAGAATACTAGAACAGAAGATGGATTCAAAAAGTGCAGTCTAATGAGATAGCCCAACAGAGAAGATCTATGAGAACCCCAAGCTGAGATCTGCATGTACCACTCTGGAAGGGCAGATAAAGGTACTGACTGCCTTGTATGTGGTCAGGATGGCAGAGCGGTTCCAGCATTCTGGGCAGAGGAGACTGAGAAAGGCACTGGTATGGACTAAAGAGCACATGGCAAGGCAAGGAGATGGCAGAGGCCACCACCTCCATCTGCATGGGACTGTACCCTAATCACAGCTGAACACACTCACTACGGACCATCTTCATAGCTTCCACCTTCAACACGGAAGAAGAGGTCCAGAGAATCACAGAAACCATTAAAACATGCAGAGAAGGGATAAGAACAAACGGATAGCCTGGGGAGGGCATATCCTCAGACCATGGCAGCTGACTGGCCGTGATGTATCACCGGAAGAGGGAGCAGGTCAGTGCAGACACAGTGGATGGCCCATGATCTTTCACCTGAATATTTGACCAGGGAATCGTGAAACCTACAAAGGAGTTAAAAAACCAATGGACCCTAAGACCTCATCTCTACCCACCTCCTAACATAGGTGTCACGCTGACTACAGGTGGAAAGAAAGATAAATCCACGTGGTGCCTCCCTAACAGAGCGGAACTCACCCATTGCACACAGCTATAAAAGGCCTCAGATTCCCAAGGAACAGATGTCTATAAAACAGCTGGCTTGATTCTCCCCTTCTATATTCCCAAATGCATTCCCAAATGCATCTCCCTCTTGGGTAACCCTTATACCGCCATGACGAAGGTCTGGTTGAACTGACTCCTTTCCCCACCAGCCTTAGCATTTCCAGAAGACGGGTACCCGCCCCATCAGATCCACCTCGCATTCTTTAAGACTTAGCATATTGCCTGTCAGCTGCAGGTGCCTGACAACCGTCTGCTAAATGAATACATGGAATCACATTCTATCCAGAGGCCACCCTCTCAAGCTTCAGGAGTTTATGTTCAGCGAGCAGCCGACAATAAACACCTAACTGAGCCGATCACAACTGTCAACACTGAGCCTGCCTCTGCAACCACTCTGACACGGTTTTCTAAATGGCCTTCTTTTGGAACAGATGAAAGACCACAGGGCTGGAGGGTGTAGACTAGAAAGTAAAACTGAAAAAAGCAACATCCTTTTGAACAGAGAATGTTGACTTGAAAAAAGTCCCCTCTAGGGAATGTTCATTCTAAAGCATGGAAAACAAACCCTACGTACACATTCCACTAGTCACAGAGAATGAGAACCACCAAGACCCGTGAATCTCTTAGGAGAAGGAAGTGCAGGAAAAGAGGGCTGTGCAGTTAGATAGAGGTGGGTTCAAGCCCAGATGCTGCACTCGGCTGGCTGTGACCTTGACAAGTCCCCTGTCTCTGGATAAACTTCCTTATTCATCTATAAATTGAGATGATACCCTTTATCTTGAAGGGTTGCTTCGAGGCTCAAATGAGAGCCCTTGATGAGGTGCTTACCAAAGATATTTTAAGTACATTTCAGGGGCGATCCTTCCTTCCTGGAGGGCAGAAAAGCAGCCTTAATGAGGTTTGTTTTGTTTGTTTTTCCTTTTTGGAGACAGAGACTTGCTCTGTCGCCAGGCTAGAGTACAGTGGTGCGATCTTGGCTCATTGCAACCTCTGCCTCCCATGTTTAAGCGATTCTCCTGCCTCAGCCTCCTGAGTAGCTGGGATTACAGGCACACGCCACCACGTCCAGCTAATTTTTGTATTTTCAGTAGAGATGGGGTTTCACCATGTTGGCCAAGATGGTCTCAATCTCTTGACCTTGTGATCCATCCACCTCAGCCTCCCAAAGTGCTGGGATTATAGGCGTGAGCCACCACACCCGGCCCTTAATGAGGTTTTTCTCTTTCTCCACTCCCTCACTTCCCCCACGGCGTTGGGTAGGAAACAGATCCCAAAAAATAGGTATTGCCCAATAGGCCAGATAGGTGATTTAAACCTGAAGGATCCACCTACTCAATTCTCCTATGAGAGTTACCATTCTCCCTAGGGATCTGTGAGGGGTTGGTTCAGGAACCCCCCCAGATACCAAAATCCACAGATGGCTCAAGTCCCTCATATAAATGGGCATAGTATTTGCATATAACCTACACCTATCCTCCTATATACTTTACTCTAAATCATCTCTAGATTACTTATAATACCTAATGCAGGCCGGGCACGGTGGCTCATGCCTGTAATCCCAGCACTCTGGGATGCTGAGGTGGGTAGATCACCTGAGGTCAGGAGTTTGAGACCGAGGCAGGTGGATCACCTGAGGTCAGGAGTTTGAGACCAGCCTGGCCAATACGGAGAAACCCTGTTTCTACTAAAAATGCAAGAATTAGCCAGGTGTGATGGCGTGCACCTGTAATCCCAGCTACTCGGGAAGCTGAGGCAGGAGAATCACTTGAACCCGGGAGGCGGAGGTTACAGTGAGCCGAGATTGTGCCACCGCAGTGCAGCCTGGGCAACAAGAGCAAGACTCCCTCTCAAAATAGTAATAAGAATAATACATTTTTTAAAAACTTAACAAAAAAATGCTGAATGCAATGTGAATGCAACATAGTTATACTGTATCGTTTAGAGAATGACAAAAAAGTCTGCACATGTTCAGAGATGCAACCATCCGTTTTTTTTTTCCTGTAGATTTTCTTTTATTTTTTTGAGACAGAGTCTCGCTCTGTCACCCAGGCTGGAGTGTAGCAGTGCCATCTCGGCTCACTGCAAGCTCCGCCTCCTGGGTTGACGCCAATCTCCTGCCTCAGCCTCCCGAGTTGCTGGGACTACAGGCGCCCGCCACCACGCCTGGCTAATTTTTGTATTTTTAGTAGAGACGGGGTTTCACTGTGGTCTCGAACTTCTGACCTTGTGATCCGCCCGCCTCGCCTCCCAAGGTGCTGGGATTACAGGCGTGAGCCACCGCACCTGGCCTTTTTCCTGAAGATTTTCAATTGCAGTTGGTTGAATCTGTGAATGTGAAAGCCTCTGATATGAAGGGCTGACTGTATCACAACATTCAAATCGCAATTTTTGTTTTCACAGTTTACTTACAGCAATAAGTCAAGGCAACTAGCAGTAAGCAGCACTTCTATGTCAAGTACTTTTCTGTATTTTTCGCATATAACTGCTTATGTAATTCTCAAAATAACCTATGAGATAAACACTATTTCCAGTCCCCACTGTATGGATGGGAAAATTAAGGCCTAGAGAGATTAATTAACTGGCCAAGGATTACACACTACTAGTAAGAGGCAAAAGCACCTGAGGCTCTGCTCTCCCTCAGCAATTGATCCTAAGAGAACTCTTGCCAGACGGCGTTTTTCCTTTTGCTTTAACCCAAATCCTTCATATTGAATATTATGATTATTTCTTTCCCAGGGTCAAATATATCATAACTGTTCACTCTCATTCCAGAAAAAAGTACAAAAGAAAGACATTAAAAAGCTACAGACTAGGGTTGGGCACAGTGGCTAACATCTGTAATCCCAGCACTTTGGCAGGCTGAGGCAGACAGATCACCTGAGGTCAGGAGTTCGAGACCAGCCTGGCCAACATGATGAAACCCCATCTCTACTGAAAAATATAAAAATTATGGTGGTGCGCACCTGTAATCCCAGCGACTCGGGAGGCAGAGGCAGGAGAATCATTTGAACCTGGGAGGTAGAGACTGCAGTGAGCCGAGATCACACAATTGCACTCCAGCCTGGGCAACAGGAGCAAAACTCCATCTCAAAAAAAAAAAAAAAAAGAAAAGAAAAGAAAAAAGAAAAAAAAAGCTATAGATAAATTGTAAAGGAAGGGAGGAGGATAGGAACTGAACTCATTTGGCATTAATAATATTCAAATAACACTGGGAAAAAAAACTCTTTAATAAAACACTTACATTTCTCTTCCCCTCTCTCCATCTGCAGAAGTTAATATCAACACACACAACGTGTACAAAGTTTTAACACAGAATCTATGGTGGTTTCCCTTTTATGATAACACGGACATCTGAAATTAAACGCAGCAGGTAAAAAATATTCCTTCACGGATTTCACTTTTAAATGACACCTCTGTGCACTAAAAACACATTTTTAAGAAAAATCTCAATCTATATCAGAAGTTACTCCAGGAAGTCAACACAGAAATCAACGCAAGAAGAATGGAAGGAAGAAACAGGAGATTGGCTGGAAATTACATCCCAAACATGGGCAAATGTTGGCGAATTAACTGGGAAAACCAACTTCTAACCTGCTCTCTCCCTACTGCTGCCTGGTGCGAGGGAGGCCTCCCCACCTGTTAACCCAGGTGTCTAAGAGTCATCCCTAAACACCTCTCCCTCAACTCCAACATCCAACTCTCTCCTTCTAAACATGTAGTCCATCTGTCATCTCCCACCTGTCTTTTTTTTTTTTTTTGAGACGGAGTCTTGCTCTGTCGCCCAGGCTGGAGTGCAGTGGCCAGATCTCAGCTCACTGCAAGCTCCGCCTCCCGGGTTCACGCCATTCTCCTGCCTCAGCCTCCGGAGTAGCTGGGAGTACAGGCGCCTGCCACCTCGCCCGGCTACTTTTTTTGTATTTTTTTAGTAGAGACGGGGTTTCACCATGTTAGCTAGGATGGTCTTGATCTTGTGACCTCGTGATCCGCCCGTCTCGGCCTCCCAAAGTGCTGGGATTACAGGCTTGAGCCACCGCGCCCGGCCCTCCCACCTGTCTTAACCAATGAAATTTACATTTATGAAGAACATTGTATGAACCCAAAAAAATCACCATGATCTGTTTGTTTTGTTTTTGTTTGAGACAGGGTTTCGCTCTTGTGGCACAGGCTGGAGTGCAATGGCGTGATCTCAGCTCATCGCCTCCCAGGTTCACGTGATTCTCCTGCCTCAGCCCCCCAAATAGCTGGGATTACAGGCGCCTGCCACCACGTCCAGCTATTTTTTGTATTTTTAGTAGAGACAGGGTTTCACCATGTTAGCCAGGCTGGTCTCAAACTCCTGATTTCAGGTGATCCACCTGCCTCGGTCTCCCAAAGTGCTGGAATTACAAGTGTGAGCCACCATGCCTGGCTGATCTGTTAAACTACAAATACAGAATTCAAAGCTAAATGTATTATATAATGTGATCACAAATATCCTTCAGTCCAAAGCCATAAATTTTATATATGTGTACAAATACCTACATACCGATATACGAAAAAAAGGCTTAAATGTTGTAAATTATCTTTTGGTATAGAATATGACTAATTTCAACACATTTATATATATGTGTATATATACACACACACATATATATATATATACTTCCTGAAATTTTATACAAGAAGCCTACATTGCTTTTTTTTTTTTTTTTTTTTTGTGACAGAGACTCTCTCTGTTGCCCAGGCTGGAGCGCAGTGGCGCCATCTCAGCTCATTGCAAGCTCCGCCTCCCAGGTTCATGCCATTCTCCTGCCTCAGCCTCCCGAGTAGCTGGGACTACAGGTGTCCACTACAACGCCCGGCTAATTTTTTGTATTTTTAGTAGAGTCGTGGTTTCACTGTGTTAGCCAGGATGGTCTCGATCTCCTGACCTCATGATCCGCCCGCCTTGGCCTTTCAAAGTGCTGGGATTACAGGCGTGAGCCACCGCACCCAGCCTGCATTGCTTTTATAATTTGAACGTTATTTAAAAATTGGCCAGGCACAGTGGCTCACACCTGTAATCTCAGCACTTTGGGATGCTGAGGCAGGTGGATCACCTGACACCAGGTGTTCAAGACCAGCCTGGGCAGCATGGTGAAACGCTGTCTCTACTAAAAAATAAAAAATAAAAAATAAAAAATCAGCTGGGCGCAGTGGTGCATGCCTGTAATCCCAGCTACTGGAGAGGCTGAGGCAAGAGAATCGCTTGAACGTGGGAGGCGGAGGTTACAGTGAGCTGACAGCTTGCCACTGCACTCCAGCCTGGGTGACAGAGCGAGACTCAATCTCATAAATAAATGTTATTTAAAAGTTTTGATCTCTACGTCTTAATTATATTGCTTGCAATTCAAAATACCTCAGCACAGACAGTAGAAAATATATATATGTGTATATATATGTGTGTGTATATATATATATATGCTTTAATTTACAAGTTCAGTGCAGTGAGTTAACATCTCTCGTGTCCTAATTGGGAATACACCCTCCAGGGATGGCTGGTTACCATTTGAGAGACTCCAGTCAGAAGCCTACATTTCAAGCATGTGCTCCAGCTATCTCTTGTCAGCACCAGAGGCTGTCTTTTAATTAGCATCATGGATGTTAGAAATGATTTTTCATGGGTGTTCGAGATGTGTGGATTGTCTAGAAACACTGCACATGAAGAAGGAATAAAAATCTAAGAAAAAATGTATATACACACATACACACAAACACACGTATATGTGGGGAACAAAATGACTCAAACCCTTCAGAGTTGCTTAGGATTCCAAACTGATCCTAGGTGCATATAACAGTTGGAGGATTTGGACCACTGATTCTAACTAGAAGATTGCCTGAATCCTGCCACTGTCATATTGTCACTCATCTTCAGTGAACCTTTCTTACAAGGTGCTGTCCCAGCACCTGAAAGAGAAAGAGCTGGATATCACCGAGGTTTTGTTATAAAACAGGTCCTATAGGCCGGGCACGGTGGCTGACGCCTGTAATCCCAACACTTTTGGAGGCCGAGGCAGGTGAATCACAAGGTCAGGAGATCGAGACCATCCTGGCTAACACAGTGAAACCCCATCTCTACTAAAAATACAAAAAATTAGCCAGGTGTGGTGGCAGGTGCCTGTAGTCCCAGCTACTTGGGAGGCTGAGGCAGGAGAATGGCATGAACCCCGGAGGCGGAGCTTGCAGTGAGCCAAGATTGCGCCACTGCACTCCAGCCTGGGCGACAGAGCGAGACTCTGTCTCAAAAAACAAAACAAAACAAAACAAAACAAAACCGGTCCTATGGCAGATGGATCGTTGAAAGATGTTAGCTTTATTATCATTATTTGTATTACTGCCATTATTATTTTCCCAATGCACACCCTTACCCAAGGTGCACACTCTCCCGTGCACGCACACACACACAGACACACACACAGTCTCCTGCCCTGCCTACTGGATCCTGGACGTCTTTCCTCCTCTCTGAGGCCTCAGTAGAATCAAGTCTTCACTGCTTCTATAGGACTTCTCTGTCAAATCTAGTCCTGAAGGCTCTCCCTTTTAGTTACTCAACTCCAACAGGAGTCAGCAGCATACTCCTAATCACTTAATTATCTTCTAATCATTTCCTGTGCATTACTTAATCTCTCTTCATTGCACTAAAACTCCTTCAGGGCAAAGGATCTAGGGTTAGTTTTAAGCCTCTCCCTGAGACTAGCATCTAAGACCACGGAATGTTTATACTAACCCACCTCTACTCAAAGGTGTTAGTCCTTGAACCAACAGCCATCAGCATCAGCTGATCTCTTCAGATATGCAAAATCTCAGGCCTCATCCTAGCCTCACTGAATCAGAATTGGCATTTTAACAAGATCTCAGGTGATTCATGTATACATGAGTGTCTGAGAAGCCTGTACTAAAACTTAGTAAATAACTGGTTAATAAACAGAGCTGGCTGCCCCTTCTCCTCTCCGCTCCCCGCTTCACCAGAGCAGGAATCCGCCAGGGCAGTAGGGCAAACTGTTCATATCCTAGACTTCCTTGATTGCAAATTTGTTACAACAGCTTTCTGAGACATGAAAGCAGAGTTTCTAAACACGTGCCTTTTTCTAACTAAACAAAATCATCTATGGACTAGGGTTGGCTCTGATGATGTGCTGGACTTCTCATCAAAAACTTCCCCCACACGTGAATACTGACTGAACGGCACCAGCACCACCCACTTCATTACACCCACTGTACCAAAGGGAAAACTGAGACTAAGACAGGCTAAAGACACCGATTTAGTGGTTGGAAACCCTGGCACTCAAATTCTCGTATTGTTTCCTTTACGGTCTATCTCCCCTATCAGACCATCAATGTCACAAGGGCAGGGACTTGTCCATTTTGCCCACTGCTGCCTTGTTCATTACTGGCACAGTATCTAGCGTATAGAAAAGAAGCTGATCAATAAATATTTATTGAATGGATCAATGACTGTCTCCATCACGGCAGCAGTCTCCCTGGATATTCATTACCATACAAACTACTCCAATCGCACAACACCCCTCAGCCCACCCTTCCCCTCCAAGCCCATCTATGGAATGCTGTGGAACTTCTACAATGAGATCAGAAAACTCTTTATATCCAACTTCCTTCCTCTCACGTCATTCCACCTCTTGCTTTTATGTGAAAATGAAGCTGTCCCCTAAATCACTGCTTCCCCTAAAAGAAAGATCTGCTCCCCTCTTGCAAAGTATGTACCTAACTAAGGGATAGGAAATGGGTCTCTGTCCTGGCTTCCAGCTGTCTCTACTGGATCCTCCTGCCACTCTCTCTTATGAAGACCCCTGTTCCCACTGTGGCTCACCATCGTCCTGTCCTTCGCAACTACTGGTCACGGCTCTCATTCACGTTTTTAAGCCAATAGGTTATAGTAATTTAGTTCACATAAGAACAGCATATTTCAGGCCTACAATTTCCATGTAATATCAGCAAAAATAATCTGTATGGAAAACCCAAAAGCAACCATAGAACATAATACACAAAATGCGCAAAGGTACTTTAAAATGCAAGTTATTCTACGGCATTAGCAAGGTAGAACATCACAGATACTAAGGAATCCATCTCATTGTAGCTAATAATCTTTTTGCATATGTAGCCAATGCAAATGTATGAATTACAACTTAAGTGTTGATGTTAAAACGTGTAATACATCCTCAGATCATTTATTTGAAGATACTAAAATAATGTCATGTTTATGTTTCATTATTTAAGAAAGTCTTGGCCGGGCGCGGTGGCTCAAGCCTGTAATCCCAGCACTTTGGGAGGCCGAGATGGGCGGATCACGAGGTCAGGAGATCGAGACCATCCTGGCGAACACAGTGAAACCCCGTCTCTACTAAGAAATAAAAAAAATAGCCGGGCGAGATGGCGGGCGCCTGTAGTCCCAGCTACTCGGGAGGCTGAGGCCGGAGAATGGCGTGAACCCGGGAGGCGGAGCTTGCAGTGAGCTGAGATCCGGCCACTGCACTCCAGCCTGGGCTACAGAGCGAGACTCCGTCTCAAAAAAAAAAAAAGAAAGTCTTCAGCTCATTTCTAACGCTTCATAAAGCACTGATAACGTATGTGTGGCCGGGACAAACTGTTCCCTGAACTTAAAAGGTGAAAGACATGCCAGGCAAAGTGGCTCATGCCTATAATACCAACATTTGGGAGGGCAAAGGGGGAAGAATTGCTTGAGGCCAGGAGTTCAAGACAAGCCTGGGCAACACAGAGAGACCTTCCATCTCTAAAAAATTGTAAAGACTTGGCCAGGTGCGGTGGTTCAAGCCTGTAATCCCAGTACTTTGGGAGGCCGATATGGGTGGATCACAAGGTCAGGAGATCGAGACCATCCTGGCTAATACAGTGAAACCCCGTCTTTACTAAAAAATACAAAAAAACTAGCCGGGCGAGGTGGCGGGCGCCTGTAGTCCCAGCTACTCGGGAGGCTGAGGCAGGAGAATGGCGTAAACCTGGGAGGCAGAGCTTGCAGTGAGCCGAGATCTGGCCACTGCATTCCAGTCTGGGCGACAGAGCGAGACTCCGTCTCAAAAAAAAAAAAAAAAAAAAGGTACAGACTTTAGCTGGGCATGGCGGCATCTGCCTGTAGTCACAGCTACTCCGGAGGCTGAGGGAGGATGATCATTTCAGCAAAGAGTTTGAGGTTGCAGTGAGCTAAAAATCACACCACTGCACTCCAGCCTGGGCAACAAAGTGAGACCCTATCTCTAAAAAAGAAAAAAGAAAAAAAGGTGAAAAGCAACATCGTATATTGCTATTGCAGATGAAATATATATATATGTGTATGTGTGTACATGTGTGTTTGTGTACATACAATCCCCCATATCACACACAAGCAATCACCCATAATCCATAAGGGGAGGTCATTTACTCCTCCCATTCTCGATAACCGTAATCTCCGCATGACCATTTTCACATTCTTCCTCCCCTCCACTCACTTTCGTGATGAAAATGCCCATCCAAAATACCTGCCACTTCACATGAACCACGTTCACATTCTAGGCCTTGTCACCCAAAGCAGCACAACCTGCATGGTTTCAAATGTCAATATCCCCCACAATCCCCCACAGTCCCACTGCCAGCCCCCTAGCGCTACAATTGCACAGATATTATTTACTGTCATCATGACCCCCAATCCACTGCCCTTCTTTATCACACTCTCTATCCAGGTCTAGTTTTTTGTTTGTTTGTTTGTTTTTTGTATTCTCTCTTGTTCGGTGTAGATGCTGCCACGGTTCGTTACTATAATCCCCTTCTGTAAGCACTTGCCCCTCCCTTGGCCCTTTTTGTTTCAGACCGCACTAGCCTGGGAAAATCCAGTGCTTCAGATGAACGCAACTCTCCTTGCTCGTCACAGCTTTACGTGTGAAGCCAAACGGGGTAGGAAATCACACTATCTGGCTGGCAGATATGTCTCAGTTAATCATTTCTGATTTCAAATGGGCAGTCAACTGCTCAGAAATGCTACTGCCTTTCTCCAGTAAGCTCACTTCTCCAACCTCTGAGATACTTATTTCATAGATTTTTTTCCTCACACCTCTTCCGTCCTAAATGATAAATTTCAGGAGTATTCCAGGATTCAATGTGGGGTCCACACTTTCTAGTCCTCCCTAGGTGAAAACCCCCATGCCGACAGCTTGCAAAACAATCTCCAGGCTGACGACTCCCATATTCCTCCCTGTAGCTCTGGCCTCTCTTCTTGGCTCCAGGTCCATGTGTACAATGACCTTCTTCCTATATACCCACTGGATAAATCCGCATGCGTCTCAGACCTCAACTCCTGATTTCCTCCTCCAAACCTGCTCCAGAAAGGGCAGTATCATTGACTCCATTGCTCAAGCCACATATATGGGAGCCATTCTCAATTCCTCACTCAACCAGCTCATCTTGGGCAATCCACGCATCCTCCAATTCAGGCAAATTTCTGCTATTCCATGCCTCGGATACATCTTCCTCTCTCCATTTCTCCTGCCACTATATGAATCGAAGCTACCATTGCCCCATGCCCGTGGCTTCTGCATTAGCAGCCTCATTCAAACTCCGCTTGAAATCACTCCGTGTTGGCCGAGCGCGGTGGCTCACGCCTGTAATCCCAGCACTTTGGGGGGCCCAAGTGGGCGAATTACGAGGTCAGAGGATCGAGACCATCCTGGCTAACACAGTGAAATCCCGTCTCTACTAAAAATACAAAACAATTAGCCAGGCGTGGTGGTGGGCGCCCATAGTCCCAGCTACTCCAGAGGCTCAGGCAGGAGAATGGCGTGAACGTGGGAGGTGGAGGTTGCAGTGAGCCAAGATCGCGCCACTGCACTCCAGTCTGGGCGACAGAGCAAGACTCTGTCTCAAAACAAAACAAAAAAAAAAAAAAAAAAAAAAAGGAAATTACTCAGTGTTTCTCATCAACTCTTAAATCCAAACTCTTTGCTCCACCTAGAAGCACCTGGCTTGACCTCGATCTCTCCAACCTCGTCTCTGGCCACTCTTCTCTGCTCTACTCCAGCCACACTGATCCCTTCACTTCTGGAATATGCCTCCGCGTCTTTGCGAGTGCGCTCCCGGTGCCTGAAATGCTTATGTTGGGCTCTTTGCTGGACTGCATCCTTATCCCTCTAGACTAGATCTTGAATGCTGTCGACTCAGAGAACTCTTCCCAGACAATCCTGTGCCTCAGCAGCCCCCTCCCCGACTTTGTCCATCGCCATGCTGCGGTCGTTTCGTTCATAGTACTCATCAGATTTCTACATTAAACAATTATTTGATTGATTACTTGCTTAATAGCTGCTGCGCCCACTAGATTTTAATCTCTACTTGGGCACAAACCATGACTACTTTATATTCAAGGTATATTCAGACACATGGGAAGCAGTCAGGGAGTATCTGCAGAATCAATGAATGAACTAATGAACGAACGAACGAATGTGCCACCATCAGGCAGCCTGCAGTCACTCTCGTACTGCTCCAATAAACCCTTTCAAACAAAGGTCCAGGAACTAGCTGTCCGACCGTACAACATCTGTAACATGAGAAATGAAATCCACGCAGCATCCTACAGAGGTCCCTGTGGCAATGAAGTACTGCCCCTCAAACACCCTCTCGTACATGTGAGGTCATTTGCAAAGTTCACTTTCGTAACTTTCTCTCCTTCTCCCTGCTCCATGGGAATGACCACGCAGGATGTAACTGGTGCCTCCCTCTGGGTCCGGGGCCACGCGAGGGTCTCTGTAGAATTTCCTCCCTGAAGGTGATCCTGTGGCCTGTCAAACTGGCACTCCCTAATGGCACTTGGCCTTGGAGGGACCATTAAAAAATTCATCGTGTAAACTCTAATTTAAAGGTCGCATGCAATATGCTCTCAAACAAACACTGAAAACTTCGAGTTCACTATGTTGAAAGGACCACAAGGGTCCACTCCTGCCAACTCAGTTTGTCTTGATCCTGCTGTGAAGTCAAATTCTCTGGCTGCAGAGAAATATGTACATTTGCCCTCGGAACCACTGTGATGTCACAGATGGGGGCAGTGGCCCCCCTGAGGCATCCAACACAGTCCTCAACCACCCATTTTCATACAGCTCTGCAGTCAAGACACATTACTTGTCACCTGAGTTTTGCCCATCTTGTCTCTGTTATAAGACAAGCAAACTCCAACGCACAGTTTGCATTTCACACGGGCCTCACAGCATTTACAAAGCTCTGGGAGTCAGAAAACCTGGCCTCAAGCATCAGCTCTGCAGATACAAGCTGCAGGAGCCTGGCAACTGATTCGTTATCCTGGAGCCTCCCATCATTTTTCTGGGAAAGCCCATGGCAATATCAGGCACTCGTGGTTGTTCCAAGGATTGCAAGAGATCAAATGAAATCCAAAATGCGATTATAAAACAATATGAGATGCTATGTAGTATTAATATGACTAAAATAAACTGATTGACTATAGCTGCTCGACTGATCAAAATCTAAGGACAGTACAGACACTACTGTTTCCTTGCTTTGATAACCACAAATCAGGTGTGAGGTGGGGAGGATGTGCTCTGATTCTGCCTCAAGGCTGTGTGTCTTGGAAAAGGAAGAAGTATTGAAAAAGGAAAGAATATTTTACATATACTAGAAGGCAGGGGGAACTCCTCCAAACACATTATTCAATATGTTACTGCTCTTTTTGAAGGAACTATATCCATTTTTCAAAAGAGACCATCCCCATGAAATAAATTATGTCTCAAAATTTAGCACCAGGAAATGATTCTCTCCTAAGAGTCAATAGGCTTCCTTAGATAAGACAATGGCCATTCTTACAAAACTTACTTTCTTCTCCATAGTCGACTTAAAAAAAGGGTTAAAAAAATAGGAGATATTAATCTTTTTTGTTTCTTTTTTTGAGACAGAGTCTTGCTCTGTGGCCCAGGCTGGAATGAAGTGGCATGATCTCGGCTCACTGCAAGCTCTACCTCCCGGGTTCAAGCAATTCTCCTGACTCAGCCTCCCGAGTAGCTGGGATTACAGGCGCGTGCCAACACACCCGACTAATTTTTCTGTTTTTAGTAGAGATGGGGTTTCACCATGTTGGCAAGGCTGGTCTCGAACTCCTGACCTCAGGTGATCCATCCGCCTTGGCCTCCCAAAGTGCTGGGATTACAGGCGTCAGCCACCACGCCCAGCCAGACATTAATCTTAATATTTTATTTAACCTAGTATGCTTAACATATTAGCATGTTAACATGTAATCAATACAAAGCATCACTAATGAGATGCTTTAGTTCTTTTTCTCATCTCAGTCTTCACAGAACGCATCTTATCATTGACAGCACATCTCAGTTGGAAGCAGCCACGTTTCAAGTGCTTAAGAGCCACATGGGCTAGTGGCCATGGTGCTGGACTGTGCAGGTTTCGGTATTTTCCAAACCTTTACATCTGACTGTTTGAGAATGGAGTTGAGGCAGAGAGCCCAGGAAGCTCTGCCGTAATACAGGCTGGATAAATAGCAGTAGGAGTTAGTGGCAGCAGAACTACAGAGAACCCGATTTAACTGGATGTGACAGTGCTTCGGAAAGAAGAAAACATTTATTGGGCAACTAGGATAGCCAGGTACCATACTGACACTTTCTCATGGCCTTAATTCACTCGGCTTTTACAATCCATCTGTGCGACTGCACTTAACAGAGAAGGGCACTGAGGTTCAAAGAGGTTAAGTGGCTTAGGTCCCACAGCTGTAAGAGAGACGCTGGGAATAACCCCAAGATTTCTGGCTTCAAATTGAATGTGCTTCTCTCAACATGGTAGCAAAAGCCTCCAAAATCTGATCCCTGTCAACCTCACCTTTCCAGCTTCATACCCTGGCATGGTCCAAATCACGCCTTCTAATCCAGGAACACCACATGGGCAAAGCTGCTATGTGGCCTCACACTTCTCTGCCTTTCCACCTGCTGCCTCTTTTAACTGCTAGACTTTCCCACACCAACTCTGCTTTTCCCCATGGGGAGCCTCTAAGTCAGTGGTTCTCAATAGGGGGTAATTTACCCCCAGGGGACATTTGGCAATGTGGAGACAATTTTGATTATTAAGACTGGGGGCTTGGCCAGGCACAGTGGCTCATGCCTGTAATCCCAGCACTTTGGGAGGCTGAGGCGGGTGGATCACCTGAGGTCAGGAGTTCGAGACCAGCCTGGCCAACATGGTGAAACCCTGTCTCTACTAAAAAATATAAAAATTGTGGTGGTGTGCACCTGTAATCCCAGCGACTCGGGAGGCTGAGGCAGGAGAATCACTTGAACCTGGGAGGCAGAGGTTGCAGTGACCCGAGATCGTGCCACTGCACTCCAGCCTGGGCAACAGAACAAGTCGCTGTCTTAAAAAAAAAAAAAAAAAAAAGACTCAGGAGGGTGGGATGCTACCGGTATTGAGTAGGTCGAGGTCAGGAATGCTAATAAACATCTTACATGGCAGAGGACGGTCCCACAACAAAGAAGGATTATGCCCCAGATGACAACAAGGCTCAGACTGGGAAACCCTGGTTTAAGGCAAGCACTTCTTCAGAGAGGACCCTTCCCTCACTGAAAGGCTCCAAGGATGTTTCAATCCAGCACAGGCACAAAAGATGACCTGCAAATGCACTGTGGTCATCTTTATCTTTTCCTCCAGAGTCATCTCCCTTGGCTTGGGGAAGTGAAGTCCATTGATCTGCATCCCAACAAGTTTTCTTAATTTCCACCCTTTGTATAGTTTTCCACACAATCTGGATTGTGCTTTAAAAGGGCAGGAACTCAAGTTTAATTGAGCCACAGGCAGGCAGGTGGTGTGGACATTACTTATAGCATAGAGCTCTCTCTGGGGTGACACAGGTACGGAAGCAAATGGGGAGAAAGAATGGAGACGTAATCAAAAATTTCCACTTACAATATTAACCTCTTTCAACAATGCATTGCCAAAGAGATCTTTAATGCAAATTTATCTTTCCTGAGGATATACCTTCTTCCCAGGGTTAGACTACAGCTTCAGGAAGGCTGATTTTTATGTTTTTCTTCCGAATGTTAAATCAGTCCTTAATCACATCCATGAGGCTACCTGTGAAGCCCTGCCTTGGAGTATTTCCATCTTCGTTCTTCTGATTTTCATTCTGGAAACGGACGATGTAAGCAGGCAGGCCTCACATTTCCATTCTGCTTAAGCAAATACTCATAAGCATTTCACAAGGACCCACACTGGGAAATGCACTTCGGTATTCCTTAGTGTTGAAGGGACCTGCCTTGTCTGATGTGCAGTGTATTGTTCCTCCAAGTTCCAAGGTCTAGGGAGATTTCATGTAAATATCTCTGGTGCCAAATGATACAGGGAAGACAGCTATTGCTTTATCTTTTCTCTACCTCTTGCCATTCACTACAGTCCACAAGGAGCCTAGTGACTGGGGTACACGGCTAGGCCAGGTCCAGGGCTGGAGAATGGGGATGCAGACGTGGACAGGACATGGGCCCCTGCTCTTGAGGGGCCTTAAGAGAGTGTACGGGACACTCCGGCAGACACAAACACCACAAACATGAACATAAGTCGGGAGCCAGGGACACACGACTCTCAGTGAAAAATGAGCTGAGCCAGAGGATCGCACAATTTCAAAACAGTGAGAAGGACAGAGAAGTCATTCCTGGCAGAAAGAACCACTAGAAAAAATGAAAGGCCTGGAACCAGGGTGTGGCAACCAAGCGCTCCTTCCAGAAGAAAAGGTACAGAGAACACTCAGATAATGGGACTGGGACAGGACTTGAATGCTCAGTGAAGGAGAATTTGAACTTCTTTCCACAGCCCCTAGGGAGCCACTGGAGATTCCCGGGCAGGAATGATGGGATCTGTGCTTAAGACATTCAATGGCCAGGCGCGGTGGCTCACACCTGTAATCCCAGCACTTGGGGAGGCTGAGACTGAACGATCCCATGAGCCCAGGAGTTCAAGACCAGCCTGGGCTACAACATGAGACCTCATCTCTACAAAAAAGATTGTACCAAATTAAATTTGCCAGGTGTGGTGCCACATGCCTGTGATCATCTGAACCCAGGAGGTCAAGGCTGCAGTAAGCCACGATGGTACCACTGTACTCCAGCCTCGGCAACAGAGAGGGAGGGAGGGGAAGGGGAAGGGGAAGGGGAAGGGGAAGGCAGACGAAGGGAAGGCAGGTGAAGGGAGGGAAGGAGGGAGGGAGGGAGGACTAATGACCCTGAGGCGGAGCACTAGAAGGGCTTGTTTAGGTGAAGGCCCAAAGGCCAATGTGAAACTTTCTTCTGGGATGCCCTTCTGGGGGCCCTCCCAACAGTCATGCCCCTGTTTTGGGGGGCTTTCCTTGTTAACACATTGCAGATTCAGTCACACAGGGTAACACTATGCTGAGGAGTGGGGCTTCTAGCTGCAGGGGATAAACCATGACTGGTCTCATGCTTTAGAGCAACATCTCCTTTGCCTGGAATTGGTTCAGGGATGACCTGTGACACAGTTCTAGTTATGAGGTGCAATGAAAGGAGAAGTCATCAAAGTGTCACCAAAGCCACTACAGGAGGAAGACAGTCAGGAAAGAAATTCTTTTAGACAGATGGAAACATTAGTTGCCTCAGGTCATAGAAAAAGTCTGTGTAAAGATAAAGCACAGATTCTGAAGGGACTCTTGATTCCAAGAACCTTGAATTGTACCATGTGATGGTTTCCGAGAGTAATGCCCTTTAACCCTTGTTTCAATGTCCCCCTGATTTGAGCCACATAAATATCCTTGTGGTGAGATCGGCTTTTTCTTTTTACTGCAGCAAAATACACATGACATAAAATTAACCATTTTAACAAGAACAATTCAGTGGCATTTAGTACATTCACAATGTTGAGCAACCACTCCTTTATCTAATTCTAAAACATTTCCATCAATCTGAAACAAAGTCACCTCCCATTTTCCCTTATTCCTCGTCCCTGGCAACCAACGTCTGCTTTCTGACTGCACAGAGTTAGCAGTTCTGTATATTGCATGTACGTGGGACCATTCAACACATGGCCTTCTATGTCTGGCTCCTGTCACTCAGCATCACGTGCCCGAGGTTTATCCATGTTGTAGCACTTGTCAGCACTTGTCACACAGCATCCTTTTTTTTTTTTTTTTATTTCGAGAAAGAGTCTCACTCTGTTGCCCAGACCGGAGTGTAGTGGTGCAATCTGGGCTCACTGCACCCTCCGTCCCCTGAGTTCAAGCAATTCTCCTGCCTCAGCCTCCCCAGTAGCTGGGATTACAGGTGCACGCCACCAAGCCCAGCTGATTTTTGTATTTTTAGTACAGATGGGGTTTCCCCATGTTGGCCAGGCTGGTCTCAAACTCTCAACCTCGGGTGATCCATTCGCCTCGGCCTCCCAAAGTGCTGGGATTACAAGCATGAGCCACCGCGCCCAGCCTGGCATCCTGTTTCACAGCTGATTCGCACGGATATGCCACATTTGGTTTATCCTTTCATAGGTGATGTTATATTTGGTATGCTTTTATTTTGGACCACCATGAATAGTTTTGCTACAAACATCTGCGTGTGAGTACTTGTTCGAGAAGAATGCCTTTTCTTAAGGTTACCTAAATCTCTTTGATCTGCATACATGGGATTTATCTTTGTTATTATTAATGATTCTAAATTTCTAGAACCTAGCACATAAGGAGCTCAAAGAATGGTAGCTATTTCATTATATATGTCTGGCTCTACGATGGGTGTTAAATCCACCCCAAACTCCTAATATTTGTCTGTCATTATTTCACCCATTATCGTACAGATCAGACAAGCACAGCTCAGGGTGGGTTAAATAATATGCCATATATCACACACAATAGTATGGGGCAGAACCAGGATTAATCATGGTAGAAACATACCTAGTTTGCAATCTGGCACCCAGCAGCTCTACAGTGAGAAGTAATTAAGTTCTTAGTGACAGTCTGATAATTTTAAAACAGAAGGCCGGGCGTGGTAGCTCACGCCTGTAATCTCACCACTTTGGGAGGCTGAGGTGGGTGGATCACCAGAGGTCAAGAGTTGGAGACCAGCCTGTCCAACACAGTGAAACCCCATCTGTACTAAAAATACAAAAATAGCCAGGTATGGAGGTGTGGTGGCTTATGCTGTAATCCCAGCTACTTGGGAGGCTGAGGCAGGAAAATTGCTTGAACCCAGGAGGCAGAGGTTGCAGTGAGCCGAGATCGCGCCACTGCACTCTGGCCTGGGCAACAAGAGCAAAACTCCATCTCAAAAAAATAAAAAAAATTAAAAAAAGAACTAGAGGGTGGTAAGAAGGTACAGTCTACTGTATCCTCCTCTGGTAATTCTACTTTCATGGTATAGAATGCTTACTAGGCTACTGTATCAGTTCACCAGGGCTGCTGTAACAAAAGTGCTACAAATTACGTGGCTTAAACAGTAGAAATTTGTCTCACAGTTCTGTAGGCTAGAAGTTCAAGATCATGGTGTGAACAAGGGCACGCTCACTCTCAACACACTAGGGAAAGATCTGTTCCAGGCCTCTCTCCTAGCTCCTGGTAGGACCTTAGCTTGTGGCAACACAACTCCAATCTTCACGTGGCATTCTGCCTGTGTGCACATCTGTGTCCAAACTTCCCCTGTTATAAGGACACTGCTCATAATGGATTAAGGACCCACCTGGCTCCAGTAGGACCTCAACTAATTGCATCTGCAACAACCCGATTTCCAAATAAGGTCACATTCTGAGGCACTGAGGGTTGGAATTTCAACATATGAATTCTGGAGACAGAATTCAACCCGTAACAGTTACCTGCACCATCGAGTAAAAGACAAGAGTAAACCACAGTGAGACGGAGTCAAAAAGAGGCATTTCAGTTCCACGAGGTCAGTGATACCCAGTCCCCAGCAGCCCCTGTCGAAGAGCAGCGGGGCTGACTCCAGGCAGCTGGAGGATGGACAGGACGGCCTGGACGGCTGCCACAGGCCTCAACATTCTGAATGGTGTGAAAGAAGGAACATGAAGCAAAGCTTCAGGAAATCTCAGTCAGCGACTGACTATGACCCTGATGAACACAGCCTCTCTGAATCTCAGCATCCAAATTAAAATAACTGCGGGTTCAATAACTGATCTCTAACATCTAACACACAGCATCTGTTTATCCATTCCAAAATCCATCAGGAGATATAAATTGCTCCTCTGCAGCAGTGCAAAACTATTTAGGGCTTAGAACAATTTCTTGCTTTCCTTGCTGCAGCTAAGAACTTTTAGCTAATGTTCTTGCAACCTTCAAAGTTACAGAGTGAATCTCAGGCATCCTCCCGGCCTCTACACAAAATCAAATTGTTTAGATATATCTCACTCACGCAACACATTAGACAGATGTAGCACCTAAAGTAAACAGTCTGGTTAACAAGTGCTAGGTCATCAGTTGTGGGGCTGTCAGTAGAACCCAGTAACTGTGACAGCACACAAAGGTGCCCCCGTCTTAGAAGTCAAGCTAAACGCTTTCCATTTTTATCACCCAATTCATAACCCTGTTGCCTGGTTTTAAGAATCAATAGCCTGGTGGTTTTGGTATCCAATAAATTTGTCTTAGTTTGGACGTTTTTCATTTCCCATGCCACTTGAAGAGAGCAGGGTAAAGCAAATTGCTCTTCTCACAGCATTTGCTTTTCCAAATCTATAATTTCACACTGACAGCTGGGTGTGGTGGTTCACACCTGTAATCTCAGCACTTTGGGAGGCCGAGATGGGTAGATCACCTGAGGTCAGGAGTTCAAGACCAGCCTGGCCAACACGGGGTGAAACCCCGTCTATACTAAAAATACAACAATTAGCCAGGCATGGTGGTGGGTGCCTGTAATCCCAGCTACTTGGGAGGCTGAGGCAGGAGAATCACTTGAACCTAGGGAGGTGGAGGTTGAAGTGAGATGAGATTACGCCACCGAATTCCAGCCTGGGCGACAGAACGAGACTCTCCGTCTTAAAAAAAAAAAAAAAAATCACACTGACGTGTTCCAGAAACTAGTGAAAGCAAAGAGGAAAGAATGCAGACAGCAGAAGCCCCATCCAAAGACCAAAAACAGCTTCCAACTGAGATCATTTAAGACAACTCACTGAACAAGTTCCATCTGAGCAAATGTCAACTGGTCTACCCCAGGGTGACCCATCACTCACTTAGCAAATAATATTTATCTAGCACTTAGTATGTGCCAAACCCTGCGTGAAGTAATTTACGTAAGTGACCTCATTAGTCCATAAATGCCACTGCTTTATGCACACGCACAAATAGATATACATAAGATATTTATTTCTATATTTAAATAGTACACTGATAAAAATAGAAAGCAATGCCAGCTCCGTGGATAACAGAAAGCAGCAAGAGACTGAAAGAATCAGCACATGGTAAAAGAAAATCAGTGTGTGTGTGTGTGTGTGTGTGTGTGTGTATTTAAGCCTGAAAGAGAGCTTGGGGAGGAGGTAGTTCTCTAATACAATGTAAATGATCTGTATGGGGAAAATGGGGCTCAAAGAATTGGCATGTCCAGAGTTAGCCAGAGGGCAAAAGACAGAATTAAGTCTGGAGTCCGAGTTCTTGTTTTTGGGTTCTGCTGTTTCTGTTTTATCTTCCTCCTCCTCCTCAAATCAACTATTTTTAAAAATGTTTAAAGGACTAAAATATGGCAAGGTTCATGACTGCGAAGCATTTAAGATGGGAGGGAGAGTAACCCTTTATGACTCAGCCAGTCCAAATCCACAGAGACAGAACATGGTTATCAGGAGCTGGGAGAAGAGGAGAGTGGCAGTGACTGATAATGCATACGGGGTTTCTTTTGGGAGTGAGGAAAATGTTCTGGAATTAGTTGTGACAATCACACAACCTTGTGAAAATACTAAAAACCAGTGAATTGTACACTATATGAATTGCACATTTTAAACACATATTTAAATGTGTTCTTGTTTTTTTAAATCAGTGACACGAGAACAATGAAGAGTCAGGGCTTCATCACACAGATTACCTACTACCAAAATAAAGAATCAAATTGGGCCGGGCGCGGTGGCTCGTGCCTGTAATCCCAGCACTTTGGGAGGCCAAGGTGGGTGGATCACGAGGTCAGGAGATCGAGACCATCCTGGCCAACATGGTGAAACCCCATCTCTGCTAAAAATACAAAAATTAGCTGGGTGTGGTGGTGCATGCTTGTAATCCCAGTTACTCGGGAGGCTGAGGCAGGAGAATCACTTGAACCAAGGAGGTGGAGGTTGCAGTGAGTCGAGATCGCGCCACTGCACTTCAGCCTGACAACAGAGTGAGACTCAGTCTTCCAAAAAACAAAACAAAACAAAAAACAGAATCAAGTTAAACAAAAAAAAAAAAAAAAAAATGAGTGTTCCACTCATCACACCCTTACTTTTCCTGAGCAATTTCCAGACCGTAGCATGTCAGGCCGTACACTACAGTGCTTCAGCCTGGTTTACTCGGCATTGTAATCCTGTGACATAAATGCTATGGTCCTCAATTTACAGACGAAAAGACTAAGTATCCCAAAGGTCAGGAGATTCCTTCAAGATCACTTAAAGGGCCAAAAGCTTGTCTTCTAGGTCTCCTATCACAGCACTTAGCAAAACATGTTAATCCACTGGATCTGCTTCTCTCTCATCACAGTGATGAGAGTTCCTTTGAGCAGAGACTATGTTTCTTTAGAAAAAAAAAATTTGCAAGAGCAGTTTGAGATTATAGCCAAGTTATGGGAAAAGGGACTAGAAGGCTGAGATATTTAAAATTTTGTTTGGGAGGCCAAGGCGGGTGGATCACCTGAGGTCAGGAGTTTGAGACCAGCCTGGCCAACATGGCAAAACCCCATCTCTACTAAAAATGCAAAAATTAGCTGGGCATGGTGGTGGGCGCCTGTCATCCCAGCTACTTGGGTGGCTGAGGCAGGAGAATCGCTTGAACCTGGGAGGTGGAGGTTGCAGTGACCTGAGATCGTGCCACTGCACTCGAGCCTGGGTGACACAGCGAAACTCCATCTCAAAAAACGCAAATTTGTATGGAGAGTTACCACGGAAGGAAGAAGAGGTGTCTACTAAAAGTACTCTCCACACAGAAGACCAATATTTTGTTGTCGTTGTTGTTGATTTAATCAAACAAACATCCACTGTGGCCTACTATATATGAGAAATTGCTTGCAACCCAGCCAGGGGATATGGTCGCGGGACAAGAGAATGGCAGTGCTGGTGCCCCTGCATGATTCTGACAATCGCTGCTGGAGAACAGGCTCTAACTTCCCCGGCGGTTATTGACCACCAGGCTCTACTGAAAGTAGTGGGCAGGCAGTGGGCGGTAGAGGGAGATTAGAGTGGTCTTTCATCAATGGACTGTAAAGAGGACCTATGTGTTTAAAAGGAGCTTCCAAGTCAGTAAAGCCAATCAATTCCGAATCAGTAAGATAATCTCTCTCTTTCTTCTTTCTTTTTCCTTTTTCCCCTTTTTGTGCATGGCAGATCCAAGATGACCTCCAATCCATCCTTCAGAGACCTCCTCGTTGGTAAAACCAACTCAGACTCCTCTGAGCTCTCACTAGACTTTGCTTAATTAGAATGCCTTTGTGTTTCATTTTGTTTAACAACTGCAACAATGCTTTACTGCTAATGAATAAAACAATAACATTACGACTTGTAGTAGGTTTTTCTGTCATATACTGAGCAGTATCTTTCTGCCAATGCCAAGCTCTACATACATGAGTGCTTTACATACGTTGTCTTACTAAAATCCAACCCTGTAAATTAGGTAGTATTATCCCCAATGTACAGAAGAGGAAGTAAAGCAATTTGCTCAAAGTCACAAGCCAGTAAATGATGGAACAAAAATATAAACCCAGCAATCTGACTCCAGAATGTCTACTTGCCACCATATGGCCCGTGTATAGCGTGGGAGCTCCTGGAAGTTAACTAAAGAACTACTAACTTCTCGCTTAAATTTGAGCGAGCAAAAATGGAAGGTAAGGATTTCTAGTGCCCTAAGTTACTTTTTAAACCAGTTCAGAGTTTAGGTGCTCCAGTGCAAGATCAATAATGTATTGAAAAGTTAGACTAAAAGTGACATTCTACCCTCAAAGAAGTCTGTCCTGCTTTCGGGAGACAGTCACAGGTACTGATATGCACAAAATGAATCTTTATTTTATTTATATATATATACACACACACAGAGTTTATATTTGTACATAAACAATATGTATACTGTATATTCATACAGTATGCACACTGTGTAGCATATATATATACACACATATACATATATACATATATGTATAATGTATGCACATAGACACAGTTGATATTTATACACAAATATGTATACTATATATTCGTACAGTATATATACTGTATATTATATATGTGTGTATATACATATATGTGTATATATGTATATGTGTATACATACATACGTGTGTATATGCATGTATATATGTGCATATATACATGGGTATATGTGTATATATACACACACACAAAATCACTTAAGTTAACCATCCATTTTACGAATTAGAAAACTGAAGTATTCAGATGTTACACAACTCATAAGGTCACTCGATGAATAATGGGTGTATCTCACCCCAGGCCTGCCTGTTCCACATCCAGCACTCTTTCTAATACCCTAGCTAATGAATTCCACAATGGCTAGTGTGAATCAGCTACCCTAGGCTAACAGTGCACAACATGAAAGGAATCAAGACAGGAAGAAACCCAGTGCCTGGTTTCTACAGACCTCTGACAAGTTTAAAAAAGAAACAACAAAACTGTAAAGCCCATGTGTAGTGATCACAGGGCCAACTGGAGGGGAAAAAAACATAATTTGTTCGTTTACAAATACTTTTAAGCTGTTTGTCAAACAAAATGAGTTTGTCTGCCAGATGAGATCTCAATTTTCTAAGTTCATTAGCAGCTGATGAACAGAACGGGTCACCTGGTGATTTCATAATTTGGCCCTGACTCTTGTCAAAGCCACTTTAAAAAAAAAAAAAAAATCCAAGCTGTCAAGAGAGAAAGGAAATGCCATTTTATCTAATTTGTGCACTATTTCTGTGCAAACAAGGGGTAGATATTTAGACATGCTGTATTACGTTGCCATAACCAGGGCAGGGTGGCAAAAAATAAAATAAAAAGAAGCAGCAGCAGGACTGTTTAAAATGCACAGTATCAGAAGCCACAGGCAGCACTAAATTGCCTGGAGGCCAAGTCTGACAGCATCTTTATTATTTTTATTTTTTTAATCCCGTAGGTAGCAAAAACATGCTTCTAAAGTACCAAAATTCCTCAAGAAGTCCATTGTCTTTTGGGCATAAGTAGGGCACAGTATTCAGGTGCTGGGAAGACTAGGAAGTGGCTTTCCAAGTTCTAATAAGGCCCTTGTTAGAAGAAAAAGGCTCTTATTTTTACTATTCATTCATTTTATGCTGCAAAGGAGGACCAAAGTTCTTACTGAAGCATATTAATTGGAGAAAAGCATCCCCAATATATTCTCTCCAAATTGCTCCACCAGGAGCTATCAAGGTGACAGTCAACATTGCTACTCCCAGCCAAAACGCACTTCCCTTTGAGGAATTCATTAGATTTGGTCCCAGTCACAGCCCTGGAATTCCATCTCAGCCTCTCCAAAGCTGGGAGAGGTTACCTGGGAAAGGGTGGACTCTTCTCTCCAAGAGATAAGAAACAGTACAAAATATTCCAATCTTATAAAGAGGCACCCTGGAAGGAGGCTGGGGACCTCTCTCTCCCCCGACTTCCTCCAGAGGGTCTCTGAGAATTCTCCTCCTTCCAGAGCCTCCCCTCCTGAGGGGGTCCTCTGGCATTTCCCTCAGGTCTCACTCAGCTTAATTCTCACATCCTTGAAGAGCCTCCCTCAGTATCAAATACCTGTCCTGCCTATACCACCATTACAACTTAACAGTAAGATAGGCTGGGCACCTGTAATCCCAGCACTTTGGGAGGTCAAGGTGGGTGGATCATCAGGTCAGGAGTTCGAGACCAGCCTGGCCAATACAGTGAAACTCCGTCTGTACTAAAAAATACAAAAATCAGACGGGCATGGTGGTGCATGCCTACAGTCCCAGCTACTGGGGAGGCTGAGGCAGGAGAATTGCTTGAACCCAGGAGGCAGAGGTTGCAGTGAGCCCAGATCACACCACTGCCTTCAGCCTGGGTGACAGAGCAAGACTCCATCTCAAAAAGAAAAAAAAGTAAGATAATGGTGCACATGCACTGTAATGGGTCTTCCTTCTCAGAATGAAAGCTCCATGTGAGCAGAGGCTTGCTTCGTACCAAGTTAAGTGAATGGCATGCTCCACTTTCACCTAACAGCTGGTATTATCTTTTACCCAATTTTAAGCAGGAACTAGAGAAGATCTTTGAGACTTCTGATTTGCTGGTGAACCTAAACCTCTGGAAAAGCACTGGAGAGGCAAGTTTTACAGACTATGGGGCACTAGTTAGACTGGTGACCTTATTCCCAGTGGTGATGTTATCGTCCATGGTAATAAGTGAGTGCACTGAGCAGGGCATTTTCCCTATGCTCCTCCTAACAAAACAGGATTTTCATGGGTGATATCTCAATATTGTTCTGAAATAGCTTTTAATTTCCAGAATTTCAGATTTCTACAATTGACACCTGATACAAAACAATATTTCAAAAGCAAATAAAGGCAATTTTATGACCAATCCGGCCTCCAAACTATCTTCCTTCCAAGAAAACTCCAAAGTCTTCTTTCAAATCCCATTCACCACAGGCTTCCGGCATGAAGCCCTTCCCAACGTGTTGCACTCAGCTCAATCAGAGTGAGAAAAATCAAGTATTTAAATCAGCCTTAAAAATCTTCATCTCTCGGTTCAAAAGGACTTAGTGAGAAAGTTACCCCTCCCCTGACAACTCTTCTAGTGCATTCCAGCCAAGTCTCTGTACATTGTTAGTGTGTCCTTACAGCCCTTCAACACTTGGTAAGAGGGAACTGAACGTTCCCATTCAGATAGCTTTTGGCTAGTAGCAGCATCCAGCTAGACTTGAACATGGTTTAGTTCCTTTGGTTCCCTGCTATTTATAGAGAATGACATAAACTTCTTAATGTCTTAAATGTATTTAAGTAAATAACAATGTCTTAAGAAGATGTGGCCAAACACTAGAAATGGAGATGAGGATGACAGAGTTCATGAAACCCTGCCCAGTAAAGTCCAGGAGGCCAGGGACCAAGCATCCAACTGGTTCTCAGCTATGTCCACCATACCTGGTTTTATTTGTTGGCTGTGTCCTCAACCAAATCTTACCTTGAATTGTAATAATCCCCACATGTCACGGGCAGGGCCAGGTGCAGATAACTGAATCATGGGGTGGGTTTTCCCCACACTGCTCTCATGGTAGTGAATAAGTTTCATGAGATCTGATGGTTTTACAAAAAAGGGCATTCCCCTGCACAGGCTTTCTTGCCTGCTGCCATGTAAGATGTGCCTTTGCTTCTCCTTTGCGTTTCCAGTCATGTGGAACTGTGAGTCCATTAAACTTCTTTTCTTTATAAATTATCCAGTCTTGGGTGTATCTTAATTAGCAGTGTGAGAACAGACTAACATAGTAAATTAGTACCAGAAGTGGGGTGCTGCAATAAAGATACCCAAAAATGTGGAAGGAATTTTGGAACTAACAGGCAGAGGTTGGAACAGTTTGGAGGGCTCAGAAGAAGACAGGAAGATGTGGGAAAGTGTTGAACTTCCTGGAGACTTCTTGAATAGCTTGGACCAAAATGCTGATAGTGATATGGACAATGAAGTCCAGGTTGAGGTGGTCTCAGATGGAGATGAGGAACTTGTTGGGAACTGAAATAAAGGTGACTCTTGCTAGGTTTTGGCAAAGAGACTGGTCACATTTTGCCCCTGCCCTAGAAATTTGTAGAAACTTGAACTTGAGAGAGATGATTGAGAGAGAGGATTTAGGGCATCTGGTGGAAGAAATTTCTAAACAGCAAAGTGTTCAAGAGGTGAATTGGGTGCTGTTAAAAGCATTCAGTTTTAAGTATTCACAAAGATATGGTTTAGAATTGAAACTTATGTTTAAAAGAGAAGCAGAACATAAAAGTTTAGAAAATGTGCAGCCTGATAATGCAAAAGAAAAGAAAAACCCATTTTCTGAGAAGAAATTGAAGCCTGCTGCAGAAATTTGCATAAGTAATGAGGAGCTAAATGTTAATTGCCAAGACAATAAGGAAAACGTCTCCAGGGCATGTCAGAGGTCTTCACAGCAGTCCCCTACATCACAGGCTTGGAGGCCCAGGAGGAAAAAATGGTTTTGTGGGTCAGGCCCAGGGCCTTGCTGCTTTCTGCATTCTCAGGACTTGGTGTCCTGTGTCCCAGTCATGGCTAAAAGGAGCCAACCTACAGTTCAGGCCACTGCTTCAGAGAGTGCAAGGCTGAAGCCTTGGTGGCTTCCACATGCTGTTGGGCCTGCGGGTAAAGAGAAGTCAATAGTTGAAGTTTGGGAACCCCTGCCTGGATTTCAAAGGATGTACAGAAATGCCTGGATGTCCAGGCAGAAGTCTGCTGCAGGGGCAGAGCCCTCATAGAGAACTTCTGCTAGGACAGTGTGGAATGGAAATGTGGGATTGGATCCCCCACACAGAGTGCCCACTGGGGCACTCCCTAGTGGAACTGTGAGAAGAGGGCCACTGTCCTTTAGACCCTAGAATGGTAGATCCAGCAACAGCTTGCATCAAGCCTCAGGCACTCTACACCAGCCTGTGAAAGCAGCCAGGATGGTAGCTGTACCCTACAAAGCCACAGGGGCAGAGCTACCCAACTCCATGGGAGCCCACCTCTTGCATCAGCATGACCTAGAGGATGTGAGAATAGAAGGAAATCATTTCGGAACTTTAAGATTTGACCGCCCCATAGGATTTCGAACTTACATAGGGCCTCTGGTTCCTTCATTTTGGCCAATGTCTCAAATTTGGAATGGGTATTTTTACCCAAGGCCTGTACTCCCATTGTATCTAGGAAGTAACTAACTTGCATTTGATTTTACGGGCTTATAGGTGGAAGGGACTTGCCTTGTCTCAGATGAGACTTTGGACTGTGGACTTTTGAGTTAATGCTGAAATGAGTTAAGACTTTGGGGGACTGTTGGGAAGGCATAATTGGTTTTGAAATGAGAGAACACGAGATTTGGGAGGGGCCGAGGGCAGAAGGATATGGTTTGGCTGTGTTCCCAAAACTCCCCTTGAATTGTAATAGTCCCCACATGTCAAGGGCGGGGTCAGGTGCAGATAACTGAATCATGGGGGTTTCCCCCATACTGTTTTCATGGTACTGAATAAGTCTCATGAGATCTGAGAATTTTATAAATGGGAGTTCCCCTAAAAAATCCCTTTTCTGCCACCATGTAAGACATGACTTTCCTGGTCATTCACCTTCTGCCATGATTGTGAGGCCTGCCCAGCCATGTGGAAGTGTGGGTCCATTAAACCTTTTTCCTTTATAAATTACCCAGTGTCCAGTATGTACTCATTAGCAGTATGAGAACATGCTAATACACCTGGCATAGCAACTGACACCCAGTAGCCCCTCAATACTATTGTGAAGGGAAACTGGCCTAGACTGAACCATCCAAGGATACAGCAGGAATTTAAACCAATATTTTTTTTCTCTAAGTCCAAAATACTTTTAACTCTAGAACTCTACACTCAACTACTTCAAAAGCCAATATATATTTGTTAAGCGAATAAAAGAAAACTAAGATAGTTCTTTTCCTTGAGGGATTTATAACTCAACAGAAATACTTACAATTTATACTGCTCAGAGATTTCCATCTATCTTTTTGCCTTCAGATATATGATGAAAGACCAGGCTATGCCTCTCCGGAAGCTGACCAAAGTTTAAGTGTATCCTACCTGTCACAAAGATTGAAAAACTCCACATCCAGAGCATCTACTAATCTGACATGTCAACTTCTCAAGTTCCACAAAATATAAGATAAAACTGACAGGTACATCTAAAAGCTCTTTCGAATTTTGTTTTCACAGCAATACATACCCAGAATATTTATTTAGATAACTCTGGAAGTTTCAATCCTCTTTTTATTTTGTTTTTGCTTTAAAATGCCCACACGCACATATCGTTTCAAGGTGACCAGGTAAATTCTACCAAAAACAACGGCAGTAACTTTTCATTGTACCTACCACAAACACAATTTTCTTAAGAACATACAGAATAGATGGTCTGTTTTATAACCTGTACTAGTTACAAAAAAAAGCCTTCTAAATGAAGAATGAAAACTTTATTCTATAAGTAAATGAGAAAAGCTCATGAGTGAGATAAATCGCTAAAATTAAAATGTCTTTGTGCTGTACACTGGAAAGGCTGTAGCCACCTTTAAACTTTCCCCAGGCAGTTTAGGAATAGTGAGCATATCTGCACAGTACCATGATGGCTGGCCAAAAAAATTAAAAAAGAAGAACAAAGAGCAGTCTCAAGAATTAAAAAAGCGTGATCCTTTGAGGTCGTATACCCTAGGAGTAAACTTTTCTGCACACCTCAGTAATTTCCATGGATTACAATATGGCACAAAGGGGAACTGAGTCATATTACAAAAAAAAATTTAATTATTTTCAGCCTTTTCTGTTTGCAAAGGAAGAAAAATACTAGTTTAGAAAATTTTCCACAAAATGATTATGCCTCTTTGGTTTCATTTTGTGCTTAGAAATGTTGCTGCCCAAAGGGAAAAGTGCCACTTCATCTGAAAATTCATTTCTATGGAATATTTTACTGCTAACAATGCCTTATCATTAGGTTATTGAGCACTTTGTGGATAAATTTCTGTTGGAAAACTGCTGCTAAAGATCACAGATTATTATACAGAAATCATTATAGACTTTCATTATGGAAGCCAAGCCAGACTTACTACTTCCATTACCACCAGCACTAGTGCTACTACTATCACTGCCAGCACTAGTACCATTACGACTCATATTACTACTTACAACTACCACCATTGTACCAGGAAAAATACTCTAAGTCTTGTGACCAAGGGAAAATGAAATCTTTATGTGTCTTATTTGTGAAGTGCATACTGCATGCTAAGACAGGCACATGATAACATTACCTTGTTTACAACTCACAACAGCCCCAAAGGGTAGGATTTTTATTATCTGTTCCCTTTTCTATGTGAGAAATAGATGCCCAGAGAGCTTAAATGCAGAGCCTCAGAGTCCCGGAGCACTTAGTCAGCAGCAGAACCAGTGTTCAGACTCAGAGATGTCAATTCTGTAAGACAGAACGCACTATGGCCTCAGACACCCTAGGATTATGCTTGTTAGGAGGTGACATGCTTTGGCTGTGTCCCCACCCAAATCTCACCTTGAACAGTAGTTCCCACAATCCCCACATGTCATGGGAGGGACCTGTTAGGAGGTAACTGAATCACAGGGGGCGGTTACCCCCATGCTATTCTCATGATAATGAGTGTATCTCAGATCTGATGGTTTTGTAAGTGTCTGGCATTTTCCCTGCTGGCACTTCTCCTTGCTCCCACCATGTGAAGAAGGATGTGCTTCCTTCCCCTTCCACCATGATTGTAAGTTTCCTGAGGTCACCCCAACGATGCTGAAGTGTGAATCAATTAAACCTCTTTCCTTTATAAACTACCCAGTCTAGGGTATGTCTTTATTAGCAGCGTGAGAATGAACTAACACAGGAGGGCAAGGTCTAACCAGGAAAATCTGTTACTGGAAACCCCTAAGAAGGCAGGATGTTAGGGAATCAGAAAATAATGAGGCATCTTTCATTCCCTAAAGACAATATGACAAACCAGAATAATCAAGTCACATATTCAAAAACAAAAAAGCAAAGCACAGAAGCAAAAAAACACAAGTTTTGAAACTCTTCATCCATAGGAAATGTAGGAGTTCCCAAGCTCTCTCCTAGTACCATCCACATCCTCCTTTCTCTCCCCCATCCTTAGCCAATATTTTCAAATTACTCAGGAGAAAACAGACTCCCTTTCTCACTGTGTTCAGGGACTTCTCCAAAACCCCACCCATGGAAAAAAGAAAGGAGAAGGTGGGGCCAGGGGAGGTGCTAAAGAAGACACTGACATTGAGCACCTCCTCTAGGCCAAGTACCATCTCCTTTAATATCCACAAACAGCTTTTCACCCAAACAGCGAAAGCCACTGAGCGTGCCTGTGCCCAGAGGAGACGGAGGCAGGGAGTTCCACGACTGGCCATGCTGCAGCGAGCAGTGCCACGAAGATTTATGAGATGTTTACCACACTCCTACAGCATCGCACAGATAAGTGTTCAATGTGGCATTATTATTCACATTAGCAATCCAAAGAAGAGCTGAAAAACATGTTCTGAAACTTTAAAATGTCAGTCTCTCTCTCATCACCCTGGATCACAACGGGGCTGTCAATGTTAAAAATACCACGGCTGGAGGAGAAAAGGAAACAGCCAACCACCCCACATCTGATAAAAGATACTAGACTTTTCCAGGCTTCAACGAGGAAGGACCAAATCAGTCTCTGCTCCCACCTGGCATACATAGTGCCCACCAGGACTGAATGGAAGATAATCCTCCGAAACAGGGAGCAGCAACTTCCAAGAGCTCCCCCATGTTTACTGAAATTAAGACTTAACTGTGGTTTTATTTATTGCAATTCCATTTAGGAAATAAAAGGTTCAAATGTCCAATTCCCACTCCCAAACCTGAAACCCAGCACAGGCTGTGAGAAGTGAAGAATGTTGCTTCTTTTCTCAGGAGAATATTCCAGAATACGGACAGCTACTGTCACTTCCACAGTCCCTCCTACCTCCCGCAAGAACACGGGAAAAAATCCTTCTCCCTAAATAGAACTTTTTTCCAGCTCCTTTCTTAAGCTACGTGGTATGTGTAGCTTCATCCCTGCAGATCTCTGCCTTCTCATATAAGGCAAGCACCCCCCAAACTTTTTTTGTTCATAAAAATCTGTCCTCTTACTGCCTCTCTGTCATAATCAGACAAAGAGGGGGTGGCATGAGAATCTCTTGCTTTCATGCAAATGGATCTAAAAATGAAGGAAAACTAATAAAGAAGAAATTGATAACCATAGCTTTTTTTGTTGTTTTCCAAAAGAATATATTTTTGTTTCCAAGTTTTCTACAGGGCCTCTGTCTCCTACAACTGCAGGGAAAATAAAGTTTATTAATGTTGAGGGGAAAACAGGGCCTGTATATTGTAAGGCTGCAAGCATGAAGATAGTAAGTTTACACTAGATGTGATGGCCAACTCCCAAACTCACATATCCGGAAGCTTCCCAGGACCCACATTCAAGTCCACGACATACCACGACATATGCAGTTGGGCCCCACGTGTCTGTGTATATAATTTGTGAATAATTTGCAAATGCTGGTGGAGACTGTGCAGCCATCTTTTCCCAAACACTAGACCACAAAAGATGGTGTCTGAGTTTGATTCTTCTCAGGAGGGAGGGAAGGGGGAAGGGAACCCTGAGATCGCCCAGATACCACCAATCACAAGTGGGCCCCGAGGGCTCAGGCTGGGGTATGGAGTACCTCTGCCCACAGAACTTGTTTTTAAAGACAAAACTGCTCTCAAAGAGGAGCAAGAAGGCAGCAAATACCAGGAGTCAGACAGCTGTCAGGGTGAAGAGCCTGACCTCTTCGGACAGACCAGAGTTCCAACCCCAGTCTATCCTTTTACTGCTGTGTAGCCTTGGACAAGTGGCACAAATTCTCTAAACTCAGTTTCATTTGCTGAAAGTGGGAAATTTTTTTTTTTTAGACAGAGTCTCGCTCTGTCACCTAGGCTGGAGTGCAGTGGCACAATCTCGGCTCACTGCAACCTCCGCCTCTTGGGTTCAAGTGATTCTCCTGATTCAGCCTCCCAAGTAGCTGCGATTACAGGCATGTGCCACCACACCCAGCTGATTTTTATATTTTTAGTAGAGATAGGGTTTCACCATATTGGCCAGGCTGATCTCAAATTCCCGATCTCAGGTGATCCGTCCGCCTCTACCTCCCGAAGTGCTGGGATTACAGTTGTGAGCCACCGCACCCGGCCTTAAAATGGGACAATTTCAAGAGTAAAAAGGAACACCATTCACATAAAATGAGGCCAGAATCCCTCAGAGGATGTTTTCAGTGAGACTGAGTAAGCATTGTTTTCCTTTATATTTAGCATGTCATAGGAGTCAATGAATGGTAAGAGTTGTTGCTGATCCTATTTTAAGAGAACTAGTCTTTAAAGAGGTTTGAATTCAGGCTCTGTCTTTGTAAACTGTGTAATCTGGTATAAATTAATCCTAAAACTCAATTTCATCTAAAAAGTAGGAGGAGGATAAATACAGTAACAAGTTGTAGGGCTGCTGAAAGCTCAGCATGGGAGAATTTAAGTACTTAGCACTTAGCACAATTGCTGGGATACAGTAAGTATTTCATTAACTGTTAGCCATAATAATTACTACCACTACTTACTTATATGTACGTTTACACAGATGCAACTAACTTGATCCTTGCAGCAACCATGACTATATATATTAATGGATCTATGTATAAGGAGTTTTAGGAGGCAGATGGAGGGAGAGAGAGAGAGGGAGAGGAGTAGGGAGGGGAGAGAGAGAGAGAGAGAGAGAGAGAATGAGAGGGAGGTGAGGAGGGAGAGAGAGAGAGAGAAGAAACACATAGAATAGTGGTTAAGAATACAGGCTGTGGAGCCAGAGACTACCTAGGTTCAAATCCCACCTTTGCTACTTCTAAACTTTGTGTAACTTTATGCAAGTCAATTGACATCTCTGGGCCTCAGTTTCTTCATCTGTAAATGTGGCATTTGTATGTACCTCATGTAGGAATTCTGAAGTTTAAAATAACACATAATCAAAGGTATAATAATTAAAACAAATTAAAGAGTTCAAGTATTACTCAAGTATATATCCATACATATACATACTCAAAGTAGTAATTTGTCATCAAGCACTTTTCTAAGGTTGGTTTCAACGAGGAAGGCAGCTAGGGATTCAGAATATCAGAAGAAGGAGGCAGACCCAGGTTTGGAGGAAGGCTGCACCACTGACCAGCCTCGTTCCGACTTGCTTCTGACTAAGGAGAGAACACCAGGCAAAGCAACTACAGAAGGAACCTCTTTTGAGACTAGTAGACTCAAATTCCCAGGAGAAAACAAAAAAGAGAGAAACACCCAAAATAATCAGAAAGATTCATGGCAAAGCAAAATATAAATCTTTTAAGAATTAATCAAAAGGGAATGAGTCAAAATAATATTTTCAAAGTAAAATTATCCACAAAAGCACCATGCAAAACACCAATAAAAAACTGCAGAAAGAAAGGCGGGTGTGGTGGCTCAAGCCTGTAATCCCAGCACTTTGGGGAGGCCAGAGACAGGTGGATCCACGAGGTCAGGAGATCGAGACCATCCTGGCTAACACAGTGAAACCCCGTCTCTACTAAAATACAAAAAATTGCTTGGCGGTAGTGGCCCGGCATGTAGTCCCAGCTACTCGGGAGGGCTGAGGCAGGAGAATGGCGTAAAGCCAGGAACGGGCTTGCAGTGAGCCGAGATCGGCCACTGCACTCCAGCCTGGGGAGACAGGCGAGACTCAGCCTCAAAAAAAAAAAAAAAAACGGAAAGAAACAGCAAAGTCCCTCTTGTGGAAGAACTTGGAAAATGCAAAGAAACAGACACAGGTGGAGGAGGAGGGAGATGTGTACCTTAAAGGTGATGCAGTAAGACTTGGAGCCCACAAGAGGAGATGACTCTCTGTCTCCTAGGCTGGAGATCTTAGCTCACTGCAGCCTCCGCCTCCGGGATTCAAGCAATTCTCCTACCCTAGCCTCCCGAGTAGCTGGGATTACAGGAGTGCGCCACCACACTCGGCTAATTTTTGCTTTGTTAGTAGAGACAAGGTTTCACCATGTTGGTCAGGCTGGTCTTGAACTCCTGACCTCAAGTGATCCGCCCGTCTCAGCCTCCCGAAGTGCTGCGATCACAGGCATGAGCCACTACGCCTGGCCAGACTTGGGCTCTTTTAAAAGCATCTCCAAAGTTGTTAATTAAAGAGAGTGGGAGCTTGGCAAAGAAGATCAGGGACAAAAGAGGGTGATTGACCCGTGAGTGGCTGGGTATTTAAGTCAGCACAGAAGAAGCAGGCAGAGGAAAAAGACAAGAAGGGCGAATCCCTCTGGCCAGCTTATTCACCTTTCCTAGCCTGCACTTCCTCCCTTCTCAGCTCCCCTTCACCAAGACCTTAGCTCCACCTTTCTCTGCCTTTAGACATCGTTGACAGGTATTTTCTCCTCTTTCTTCTTCCCAAAAGGATCTAGGGTGCCCAGAAATCTGGGTTTGGGGAGGTATCCCACCACCCAAATTTTACAGATGGTTCTGTAAAACCATTGTGTTAACCTACACAACCAGTACAATCAAAGCCCCCTTGCCATGGTGACTGATTCCAGTGGGCATGAGCCGGAGTTACTCCAATGACGGAGGAGCCAAAGGTAGTTGGAGGAAGAGGAGAAGCACATGGAAGAGGACAGAGCCTAGGAAACTGCAGGAGACAAGTGACAGCCCTGACCAATCTCTCCTAAGCTGGCTCTGCCTCTGGGGTTCTCAGTTATGGCAAACTTCCAGTATATTCTCTCACCTGCTTAAGCCAGTTTGTACATTCGTCTCACAACCAAAGGCACAAAGGCATCCTAACTGATACAGGCACTTTGAGGTCTGGGATCCTCCCTTACTTGCAAAATGGTTCTGAAGATAAACTGATTTTGAGTCTTATCTCAGCTTTACCATTTACAACTGCAACCTAACCATCCCTCCTCACCTAACCTCCATGTGGCTCACCTTTTATAAAATGAGGATCATAATCCTAGTGCACAGAGGTGTTGCATGAATTACATAAAGCAATACATGCTATCATACCTACACATTAAGGTACCTAGATGTTGGATGGGCGCAGTGGCTCACGCCTGTAATCCTAGCACTTAGGGAGGTCATGGCGGGCGGATCACCTGAGGTCAGGAGTTCAAGACCAGCCTGGTCAACATGGCGAAACCCCATCTCTACTAAAAATACAAAATTTAGCCGGGTCTGATGGCAGGCATCTGTAAGCCCAGCTAGTCGGAGGTTGAGGCAGGAGAATTGCTTGAACCTGGGAGGCAGATGTTGTAGTGAGCCGAGATCTGGCCTTTGCACTCCAGCCTGGGCAACAAGAGTCTCATGCATCAAGTTCATTCCCTTTTCTTGCTGAGTAGTGTTCAATTGTAAGGATACATATTTTGTTCATTCATTCACCTGTTAAGGACTTTGGGGTAGTTTACAAGTTTTGAGCTATTACAAATAAAGCTCTTAAAAAGATTTGTGTACAGGTATTTCCATAAACACAGTTTGCATTTTTCCGGAAGTGTGACTTCTGGATCATACGGTGATATGGTTTGGCTGTGTCTCCACCCAAATCTCCACTTGAATTGCATCTCCCAGAATTCCCACGTGTTGTGGGAGGGACCCAGGGGGAGGTAACTGAGTCATGGGGGCTGATCTTTCCCATGCTATTCTAATGATAGTGAATAAGTCTCACAAGATCTGATGTGTTTATCAGGGGTTTCGCTTTTGCTTCTTCCTCATTTTTCTCTTGCCGCTGCCATGTAAGAAGTGCCTTTTGCCTTGCACCATGATTCTGAGGCCTCCCCAGACATGTGGTACTGTAAGTCCAATTAAAACTCTTTTTCTTCCCAGTCTCGGGTATGTCTTTATCAGTAGCCTGAAAATGTACTAATACATATGGTATATATTTAACTTTTTAAGAAATTGACAGATGGTCATACCATTTTACATTCCCACCAAAGACACAGTTTCTCTGCAACCTCACCAGCATCTGATATTGCCAGCAAATTTTATCTTATTCATTTTAATAGGTGTGTAGTGGTAGCTAATTATGGTCTTAATTTATATTTCCCTGATGTTGTTGAACATCTTTTCATGTGTTTATTTGCCATCTGTGTATTTTCCTTGGTGACATGTCTAAGTCTTTTTCCCATTTTCTAATTGGATTGTTTGGTTTTTAATGTTGAGTCTGGAAAGATTTTTATATATTCAGGATATGAGTCCTCTGTCAAATGTGTCATTTACACACTTTTCTCCCAGTCAGTGGCTTCTCTTTTCGCCCTCTTAACAGATTCTCCTACAAAGCCACATTTTAAACTGTGATTAATTCCAGTTTAGCCATTTTGTTTTACGAATTGTGCTTTTGGTGTCTCAACTCATTTTAAAATCCAAGATCAGAAGAGGTACTTGGACAAATTACCTGATACCCCCTTCCCCAATGACTAGTTTCCTCATATGTAACATGGGGAAGATAATTATGGCATCTACTTCATACATTGTATCAAAAGAGTAAAGCTACATAAAGCACTTAAACAGTGTCTGACACCCCTAGTGCTTGCTGTTATTATTTTTACTCTCTAATGAAAATAATATCTTTGTTTGTTCAGACTACCTTATGAAAGTCCTCCAAGAAAATGCCTGATAACTAACTCTGGAACAAAAAAAAAAAAAAGAGGGATTAATAAACATAAGTGCAAAGGAATGATTTGGTTGAGAGGGAGATGACTAATGAATCCTCTGAACACAGACATCATGCCAAGTTTCTCAAATAAAAGGTAACTCAGAAACAAAAGAAATTCTGACCCCAAGCAGAGCCAAAAAGAAAAGTAATAATTTGCCTCCTCCAACTCACAACTGCTAACTCCATCAACACTTATTCCCACTGCAAATGGCTCAGAAAGGCAAGGAAAGCATTACAGAGACGGCTTCAGTCCCATCATCACTTAGAGAAGAGCTCTTAGGCCCTGCTGAATGTTCCAAACTAGGCAGGCCAGGAGTCTTCCTTTGATTATTATTGGCAGGTGAATGAAGGCAGCTGCCATCTACCTTTAGGAATGGTTATGTCCCTAATTGTGTATTAAAGATGGCTCTGAGTAATCTTAAAGCCAGATGAAAATAATATTTTAAATTAACTTTCAGGGAACTCAAAGGAAGAGGTTCTCTTCTCCTTCTTTACTTAAATGGTTATGAAGACAGGGACACAGGACATCTCCTGCACTGATCTCTTCGGACGGATAATCTGTTTAGATATACAGTAGGTAAGGTGACAAGTAAGTCTTATTTGTCACCCTGCCCCTCTCCCCACTCAACCCACCAAGGTGCATATGTACCTGTGTATCCCTAGAAAGAATTGTGCACATCTTTCTATGTAGGAATAAATATTTATTCCCAGGTCTATCTCCTTCTCCCTAAACAATACCACCAGGGTACGGATTCATTAGTCATCTCCCAACCAACCAAATCATTCCTTTGCACAAGAGGGCAGGGACCCTACTCAATTCACCCCAGGGCTCCAGTGCCTTGAACACAGCCTAACACATAATCAAAGCTCATGAATGTAACAAGCTGCCTGGCGATGCTGGATAGACGGGTGGGTGAGTGGGTAGACAGACAACTGGATGGACAGGATGACGGGTGAATAGATCAACACAAAAATGAAAGCTAAAAGATGACTAGGGATAGCAAAGAAGATCAAAATATTCTTTCTCAACACCAGCAAAGTCCACCAATGCCTTAAAGTCACTTATCTAACTCCCCCAAGATAGCATTCATGACCCGTCTCTTAATAAAAGTTACTATTACATTACGGAATTGGTAGAGCACTCATTTCTCCCAATATTCTAGGGGTTCTGCTTCCATACAATTTATATTTCCTATCTCAAATTGAGATTTCATTGGTCTAGACCTCAATCATCTCTGTAGCTTCCATATTGCCTGATATCTGGAAATGTCTTGGGAATGAGTTACTCCTGGACATATTTGGTGGTGTGACTCAGTTTCTAAGGCAAACTGGAGTTTTACAAGTATGTTGTACATAGCTGGAATCCAGTAAATGCTAATGGAATTCATAGCTCCGTAAGATGATGTGACTGGCTGTTTAACAACAACAACAACAAAAATGCAGAGGAGGTGAGGCTCAACGATTCACTAGAAGGACTCGCCAGACTCAGCATATAGATGTGGCTATGACTTACAGCATCTCATGGCTATGACTCATCGCAGCAAAAGGACATAGAGTAGAATCAGCAAAGGAAGAAGGTATATGAGGCAAAGCCTGGAGGCAACCAGGCTCAAGCTTCAAGAGTCCTCTCCCAGTAGAGTCACACAGGGCACACTTAATTCCTCCAGCAACGAGTTGTGACAACATGTGTGAAAACATGTTTACCAGGGAAGCTCATTAGAGGTTCAGTGCCTAGGGGTTTTACCCAGGACTGGTTAGGCAGCCATCCAAAATTGTAGACTCCCAGAAGGAAAACAGATGTTCAAAGTAAACTATATTGTTTGCATCAACAGTTTAAGCACAGTGACCCAGTCTTATCTGGTCTGAGAATGGTGGGAACCCTCCTAAAATCCAAGTCCCCAGATGCCAGCCAAAGCTAACCTCGTAAGCAGGCCTGTCTAAGGATGGCAGTCAGGATTGTTACGTTAACTGTCTTCTGTACTCTCCTCTTTATACAGAAGAGAATTAACACAGCCAGCCTGGCTGCCATCCTGTACTCTCCTCCCTATACAGAAGACAACATAGCAATCCTGACTGCTATCCTTAGAAAGGCCGGCTTAACATAACTTTTTGGGAAGTTAGTTGGTGATTCCACTAATGCTGCCTTTGTCGACAACAGGTTTGGATTTCTCTGGGAATTGCCTTTAGAGCCCTCTATCTATCCAAACTATAATAAATCTCCAACACTGAAGGCAGACTTGATCTCTAATAGCCAACGTATATGCAAAAACCTCTTTGGTTCAAACTACGAGTCAACAATAAAATAATAAACTGCACCTTTCTACCATGGTCTTCAGGCACAAAGGGCAAGGACCATTTATCCATTCATTCCAGGAACATGCATTTGGCACCTTCTGAATACAAAACAACGTGCAGGTTGACTGCTTGAGACGCACCTATGAAAAAGGAGGCTCCAAGAGATCTACCGTTCAGCTCCCTGCTGCTCAGTAAAACACATACTTACCAGGCACACACCTGGCACCTCTTCCCATGAACACTTTGCAGAAAGCCAGCTGCATATTTGGGTGTTTTGGGTACCTTGAGCAACCTACTTTGATTTTCCCTGAAAGTAAGACTAAAATGCCTAGCTTCAACAAAAGCAACAACAACAAAACCTGTTTTAAAAAAACGACTGAACTAGCCTCCAATGTCCCCAGTGCAGCCCAGGTTTTATTTTTCCAGAGCATGCAGAGAGTGCAGTCAAGTTCAGCCTCCTCTTCTCCACCTTCATTCATTTTCTAGCTGATCTCAGTCAGGTTCATGGCTTTCAATGGCCTGTAAAGGCCAGCAACCTCCAATGTGTATCTCCCACCCTAACCTTGCTCCAGAACTCCTGGCTCATATCCCACTACCTGGCCCAATATATTCACTCGGATGTATCGAAAAAGCACCACTAATTCAATGAGACTGAAACTGAACTCCTAATGTTCTCTCCCAAACTGGTTTCTCTTGCAGTCTTCCCAGTTAGAACACATGGACAGCTCCCGAACTCCACCAACTTCATTCCTTTAGCTGCTCAAATGAACTCCACCAGTTTCACTCCTTTAGCTTCCTTTAGCTTTAGACACACCTTTGACTCCTCTTCCTCTGTTAGTCTCATATCCAATATCTCTGAAAATCTTGCTGAATTTACCTTGAAGACACACCTGGATTCGGACTATATCCCAACACTTTGGCCACTACAACGCTTGGTCCAAACCACCAGCATCACCAGCTTGAATGAAACAACTGTCCCAGTTTCCTAACTGATCTCCCTGCCTCTACCCTTGTCTGCAAGCTCTTCTCAAGTCAGTAACCAAGGAGATCTTTTAGAAAAGCAAGCCAAGGAATCTCTTTCCTCTGCCCCAGCCACTCCAGTGGCCCCCAACTTCAGAGTAAAGACTCGACCCTGGCCGGGCACGGTGGCTCACACCTGTAATCCCAGCACTTTGGGAGGCTGAGGTGGGTGGATCACCTGAGGTCAGGAGTTCGAGACCAGCCTGGTCAACATGGTGAAACTCTGTCTCTACAAAAATACAAAACTTAGCCAGGCATGATGGCAGGTGCCTGTAATTCTAGCTACTGGGGAGGCTGAGGCAGGAGAACTGCTTGAACCCAGGAGGCAGAGGTTGCAGTGAGCCCAGATCACACCACTGCACTCCAGCCTGGGTGACAGAGCAAGACTCCGTCTCAAAAAATAAATAAATAAATAATAAATTAAAATAACAACCATCATTATACCTAATGTCCCATTTCTCTTCCATTTAAAAAATGTTCACTGTCATTATGAACTTCGTCTCATGCCTCCCTCCCCTTGCTACATTGTTAACGATTATTATTTTTTGAAATTTATTAAGGTGACATTCACATAAAATAAAATGAACTATTTTAAACAACTCAGTGGCATTTAGTGCATTCACAATGTTGTGCAACCACCACCTCAATCTAATTCCAAAACTTTTCCATTAACTCCAAAACAAAACCCCATGCCCATCAGGCAGCTTCTGCCCTTTCTCCCTCCCTCCCAGCCCCTGGTAATAACCAATCTATGTTCCATCTCCGTAAATTTACCCACTCTGGATATATCTTATGAATGGGATCAAACAATAATGTAACCTCTTGTATCTGACTTCTTTCTCTGCCCCCTGCTAGAAATTAAGTTTATGGCAAGAGTTTTGCAAGCTTCATGTGAAGTGTTGGGAGGATCAGATACTGAAACCAAAACCAGGAGTGGGTAGCTGCAGCAAATGGAGCTAGAGACACAAGTGAGCATGCTGCAGTCCAAAAGTCTGGCCTCCAGGGCAGCCCAGAGTCTCACCAATAAGCTTGGCACATTTTCCAGACCCAGTGTTTACAGGATCTTCTGCAGAAACACCTCTTCACATAATCACATGCAGCAAGAGGACAAACAGTTCCTTGAACACTTTCCAAGAACATGGCTATATCATTACATTAAAATTACCTGTAATGTGACATCTCGTCAACCATAAGCTCCTTGAAAATGGGGCAAGAGCTAATTCATCTTTGAATGTGGGTACCCAGAGCAGTGTCCGGGCCTTGGAAGGCTTTCAGTGATGCAGTGATGCCAGCTGTGCTGCTCGAAGGAAGATAAGACTCAGAGCTGACTTCAAACCCTCTTCCTTGCAATTTCAAACCATGCAACTTCCAGAAAGACAGCTGGATAGGCAGTTTGTTGCAGCAGGTAAGGCAACAACGAGTCATTAAGAGCAAAGCCCTAGAGACAGTGTGTCTGTGTGCAAGCTGCAGAGAGTCTGTGTCCCAGCTCTCCCACCTCCAAGCTATGTGACCCCGAGTTAATTTCTTAACTTCTCTGTGCTCAGTTTCATTATCTGCAAAATCAGGAGGACAGTCATGGTACCTACCTCACAGGACTGTTTGGGATTAAATAAATTACATGGAGTGTTTAGATAAGGAACCAGCGCATTGTAAGTGTTCAATAAGCATTCACTTTCATAACCAGGTCTTCACTTTTTTTAAAATAGACTTTATTTTTTAGGATCACAGCAAGATAGGAAGGCACAGAGAGATATACCTCCTCCTCCCACATATGCACAGATTCCCCCATTCTCAACATCCCCCATCAGAGTGGTAAGTTTCTTACAACTGGTGAGCCTACACTGATAATCATTATCATCTAAAGCCCACTGTTTCCATTAGAGTTCATTTTTGAATAAATATTCTATTGGTTTTGAGGAGTGTGTACTTACACATATCATACAGAGTAGTTTTACTGCGCTAAAAATAGTCTGAGCTCTGCTGATTCATTCTTTCCTCTTCCCAACCCCTGGCAACCACTGATCTTTTTACTATCTCCATAGTTTTGCGCCTTTTCCAGAATGTCACAGTTGGAAAACAGTTAAGTAGCCTTTTCAAACTGGCTTCTTTCACTTAGTCATATGTATTTAAATTTCTTCCATGTCTTTTCATGGCTTGATGGCTCATTTCTTTTCAGCACTGAATAATATTCCATTGCCTGGATACGTTATGGTTTATTTATCCATTCACCTACTTAAGGACACCTTAGCTGCTTCCAAGTTTTGGCAATCATGAATAAAGTTGCTTTAAACATCTATGTGAAGGTTTCTGCGTGGACATAAGTTTTCAGCTCCTTTGGGTAAATACCAAGTTGTGAGATTCCGGGTTGCATGGTAAGAGTATGTTCAGTTGCATATGAAATTGCCCAACTGTCTTCCAAAGTGGCTGTACCATTTTGCATTCCGACAGAAACACATGAGAGTTCCTGTTGCTCTACATCCTCACCAGCATTTGGGGTTGTCAGTGTTCCAGGTTTTGGCCATTTTAATAGGTGTGTAGCAGTATGTCACTGTGGTTTTATTTGCATTTCCCTGATGACATACGACATGGAGCATCTTTACATCTGCTTATCTGCCATCTGTGCATTTTCTTTGGGGAGGTATCCATTAAGGTCTTTGATCCACTTTTTAAGTTGGGCTGTCTGTTTTCTTCTTGTTATGTTCATCCAACTCCTTGTGGGGAGAAAAGAAAAAGGAAGCCTTGCCAGAGTGCTGAGAGTCAGCAAGAAGACAACAGCAGCCGCTCCCTGCCCCTACCACCAAGGTGCGTGGCACAAGTAGGTCGGGGGGAATCCAGATAGTAAGTCTTCTGTAGTAATAAGCAAATGGAATCAAACAGTATTTACGGAATGTTTACAAACCACGAGGCACCCTACACGATGTTGGCATCATAAACAAGAATAAAGCCCAGTATTCCCCTGCCCTGATAATGCTCACCATCCCACATGTGAGCTGGATCAATTTCACACAGTGATAGGTACACTGGAGTTGCACTTCTTTGAGGATGTAGCAAAAGGAACCAGTGTTTCACACAAAGACTATCCTCTTTGCATCTCCCCATGAACTGTTTGTGAACTTCCAAAGCAGTAGTTGAAGACAGACCCAATAGCACCATTGAACCTATTTCCCCCCTCAGCCTCAGAACCTGGGCACAAGCTCTTGACACTGCCTGCTGGGTCTCAAATCCCAGACCCATTTTCATCCATTCTTCTTACCTTATTCAGAATCTTGGTACATCCTTCCCTAACCCCGCCCACCCACCCCATGTATTAAAAAGATTAGGTCCTGCCAGGTACGGTGGCTCACGCCTGGAATCCTAGCACTTTGGGAGGCCAAGGTGGGCGGATTACCTGAGGTCAGGAGTTCGAGACCAGCCTGGCCAACATGGAGAAACCCCATCTCTACTAAAAGTACAAAAATTAGCTGGGCGTGGTGGTGGGCGCCTATAATCCCAGCTACTCAGGAGGCTCAGGCAAGAGAATCGCTTGAACCCGGAAGGCGGAGGTTGCAGTGAGCTGCGATTGCGCCACTGCACTCCAGCCTCGTGACAGAGTGAGACTCCATATCAAAAAAAAAAAAAAAAAAAAAAAAAAAAATCAGGTCCTGTGTGATGTATTTCCCTAGCCTCCTGGACTTTTCTAGATGGAATTACCATTTATACTTATGAACATATACAACTATATGATTAGCTTCCATGCCCCCACTAAGCAGTGAGCTCAGAGAATGTGCCTGTTTTGACCAGCACTGGTTCCCAAAAGCTTAGCACAGCACCTGTGCACAGCACATAGGAAGTTGTCAATAAATATGTATTATTAGATGCAAGGACAGATGGACAAACAGTCTAAATTTCCAGTGAGGCGTGGGCCTCACACTCTGTATGTCTTAACCAGCACTTTCCAATGGAAATATTATATAATGCTAGTTAGCCACATGTGTAGTTTTTTCATTTTCTAGTAGCCATATTTTAAAAAGAGCTAAGAGGTGAAAGTAATTTAAATAATACATCTTATTTCCTCCAATGTCTGAAAATACTATCATTTCAACATGTCATTAATATAAAAATAACTGAGATATTTTATAGTTTTTCATACTAAATATTCAAAATCAGATGCATATTTTACACTTAAGTATATCTCAATTGGGGTGCTAAATTTTCAATGACAGAAGTGAAATAGTCCCTCCAAAACCAGAAGTTTGTGTTAAACAAACAAACAAACAAAAAACGCACACACACACTTTACACTGCTTCAGTTTTTGGATGTAATAGATTTTAAAATTTGCAGTTCAGTTCCTCAGTGGTACTAGCTACATTTCAAGCACTTGGTAGTTATAGGCGGGTTTTGCTACCACCCAGGAGAGCATAGAAAAAAACTACAATAGTCTGCATGCAACAGACACCAGATCTCTCACTCTGAACAACACACAGCATGGGGGAGGGGAAGAGAACTAGCATTTATTATGACAAAATTAAAAAACTTTCCAACCCATTATCTCATGGAATACACAACAATCCTATAAAATAGGTATTGCTGTTTTCACGTTTGCAGGTAAAGAAACTGGTTGAGAGAGTTTACACTGACCAAGATCATACAGCTAGTAAGTGCTGGTCAGGATCTGAACCAGTGACTGGCTGAACCCAAAGCCATAGCTCGATACTCTTGGTCCCACAGTACTCTCTGGGCCTCCGATGAAGGCAATAAAATTTCCTTCTTGACTCCCCAGAAGCAAATTACGTAAGACACATGAATGCCCGACTATACCATGATGTGGTGACTCTCACATTGTTCACAAATATCAGCTGTTTAGCTCTGAGCACACCAAGATAGAACTCCTCTGCCCCAGAACAGCCATGGGACCTACTGTGGCCAATGAAATAAGAATGCATGTAACTCACTGGAAGCTTTAGGAACCATTATGTGCCCTTTTCTCTCTACCTTAAGGACTAGCAGTAGTCCTGATAGAGACTGCCTCACTATCAGGATCCCATAGTGAAGACAACATGCAGCAGTGCCATGAGTAGCCTGTGATGGACTTGTAGTATAGGGAGTGGGATGAATTTTTTTTTTTTTTTTTTTTTTTTGAGATGGAGTCTCCACTCTGTTGCCCAGGCTGGAGTGCAGTGGCGCGATCTTGGCTCACTGCCACCTCTGCCTCCTGGGTTCAAGCGATTCTCCTGCCTCAGTCTCCCGAGTAGCTGGGACTACAGGCGTGCACCACCACACCTAGCTAATTTTTGTATTTTTAGTACAGACGGAGTTTCACCATGTTGGCCAGGATGATCTCGATCTCCTGACCTTGTGACCCGCCCGCCTCGGCCTCCCAAAGTGATTTTTTTGTTCTATGTAAGATTTGTTACTGCAGCAAAACCTAACCTGCCCCTGACTCATATACACATGATTAACGCACGAGTGGAAGATGGGTAAATTGGGTGTTCAGGGAAAAGTGGGTGATTCTGAGCTCTTGCTTATGTTAACTGCAATAACCCTGCAGTCTGCTCCTCCCTAATGTCAGTCAAAAGGCTATTAGACCACCAACTGCAGTGGGGTCTGGTTTCATCCCTACTGGTATGAAACTGTATTTCTTACAAATAGCTCGTTAAGGCAATTATCAGTCATTAGCACAGTAGCCTGAGCAACAGTACAAGCACACACATTAATAAAACACAATTCAGCAGAGCGAGTAAAGACATGAACAAACTAGGTTCCCTTGTGGGACACTCATGGCTGAAGAGAATTTCCACTACACTAAAGCCAGGTACTCCGGAGAAGTATGCCAATCTCAGCACCTCTTAAGTGATCATTTGCATGAGATTCAGTTCAACCAACAAAACCTGAGTCTTGAAGGATTACTAGGAGTCTGACAGGGAGAAAAAGTGAACAGGCTTTCCAGGGAAAAAAAGATTTCCCAAATACTTGCAACGTGGAAGAGCATGCTGATTTTAGGAAGGGGTAAAATCATGATTTGGTGTACAGAGGTGGGGCCCAAGACCAGGAAAGAAGGCCGGAGCCCAACTGGGAACAGCTTTATTACATCAGGGTAAGTTGTTCAAACTTTTTCTAGAGGCAAGAAGAAGTAATCAAAGAGGCTCAAGCAGGGAATGCCATGAGCTGCTCTGAACCTTAGAAAAGTCATTCTGGCAGTATAAGAATGACGGATTAGGAGACACAGGGAGGAGGAGGCCGGAGCATCAGCTAGTGCAATACTTCAGGCCAGGGATAATGGCAGCCCAGCCCAGAACTGTGACAGATGGAAAGAAAAAGACCAGCACACAGGAAATGGGCTGACCAGGGCTAAGCGCTCAATTGGATGACCTAAGTAAGAGAGGAGCAAGGAAAGGGGAAATTGGATAGAGAAAGTCTCTGAGGATGACTGTGAAATTTCCACCTTGGGTATATAACAATGCATTACAGGGAACTACTGGAAACTAATTTGATAGGTTTAACCCAGGTGGCAAATGCAGAAAACCATTAACAACAGGTACACGCAGACATTAAAAACTCATTTATTTTCCCACTCAAGGGCACTTAATAACTAAGGTTCCAGGACCACACGCCCCAAAGGGCTGGACCATGAAGTCAGGGCCATGCTAAGCTCTGGTATGCTCTAAAACATACTGGGAATTGTGCCTGGCCTCCCCTGCCTTCTCACGTTCTGACATAGCATCTCACCTGCCCAGAACTTGTGATAGTCACTTGGTTTCATTTTGGACGAGGGTCTTTTTGACATGTAATGTCTTCTATTCATCACTTCCCACAGACACATGCACAAGTGATGACTTTCTCTTTGCATACTACGGTGCCTTTTCTCCTCATTCAAGTCTCCCAGGAAAACTGAGATTCAAACCAGAGCCTCCTGGTGTGCATTTTCCAGCCAGGGTGCATTGTCATTGGTGAGGCCTCACTCAATCACACATTCATCTTTGATCTGCCGGGTTGAAGGCACAGATGGCCCGGGCCTTGCCAGGCCATCCTGTCCATCTATCAGTCCCTCTGCAATGATCCCCTTGGGGTTCTGGGCTATTACCAAGTTTCCCTTTGTGTGGATATTTCATTCCATAAGCACAGTCAAGCCTCAACAGCTGTCCAGGCCAACACAGATCAAGAATTTTCTTCAGTTTATTTGCTCATCCAACAAATATGTACTAAGACCTGACAACACACCAGGCCCTGTGCTAGACAATGAAGCACAGAGATGAAAATGATCTGTCCTTCAAGAAGTCCACAGCCTCCTCAAGGAGACAAAGATACTAAAAGACAAATAAGACAGAGATATTTAATGCAGCTAGCACTGTTTGCCTTCTGGTTTTCTCCCATTAGGTGGTTCCAAATTAGCATATGAATACAGACTATTCTCTTAGTATTGGTTTAAGTGGTGGTATGAAGTACATCTACTGCATTAAGAAATGCCACTCTACACGGGGCATGGCTGCTCACCCCTGTAATCCCAACTCCTTTGGGAGGTCGAGGCAAGTAGATCATCTGAGGTCAGGAGCTCGAGACTAGCCTGGCCAACATGGCAAAATCCCGTCCCTAATAAAAATACAAGATCGCGCCATTACACTCCAGCCTGGGCAACAAGGGCAAAACTCTGTCTCAAGGGAAAAAAAAAAAAAAAGTGCCACTCTTAAGAAGCAACAAGCTTCCTCAGGCAAGACTGTCAAGCCCTAGTCCAAAGAAGCTTGTGGAAATCTACCAGGATTGCATATTCTTTTGTTCACCTCCGATAGTCAAATTACCACAAGACCAGAAACAAAACATAGTTCCAGCAATGTCCCACACAAACATCCTGGTGGAGGACAGATGTGTCTGACACCTGGGATCTCTTCTGCTCAACGGCCCATCAGATACATAAAACAGAATTGAGAATGGTGACCATTCATCTTCAGAAAAGTTGAAGTCTAGTCACTCCCATTTGGACACAACCGTTGAGGAACAACATGCAGCTTCTGTTCGACCTCGGCTGTGGCTTGATGACAAAACACTATTACAGGATGTTCCATCTTTTCTGCCTAGTAAAGATCTCATAGTGAAATGCATCTTCACAGTGAAGAGAGGAAGCCCAGGTACCCTTGAACTCCATCCTTTTCTCCATCTTGACTGCTATCTCCAGTATTTCCCAAACTCTTGCATTCTGCGATGCTCCAAACTTCAGCCTTAAATACCTTACAGGAAAATCTTCACATTAGAACAAATATCTCATCAGCACAACTCAACAAACACTGAACAAATATGCAAGGAGGGAAACAATTATTTACTGAGTGTTTAAATCATGCCAGAGATACTCCACACTCTTGCAACAAGCCTAAAACATAAGTATTAATTTTGCCTGTTTAGAGGAAAACCTTAAAAAGCATCACTGAAGTTAACTTACTTATCTCAATGGGGGAAGAAAGAGATGCTGACGCCAAGAGTGTAAATCATATCTCGTCTCCAAAATTAATATCCTTTCCATGACATAGTATTCATTCTCATTCGTTCATTTCAAATTCCAGAATGCTCTCCAAGAAAGGCTAGTCGGGTGGACTGTCAACCTCTTCTAAGTGCCTCTATCACTCAAGTCATTCTCTTCAACCTGACCTCACCCCTGATAATCTATCCCTAAAGCTAAGACACTGAGCACATGACAGGCAAGCAAATGATGCTTTTCCAACAGTCCCCACCTGGGCCCAACAGGGTCAAATACTTTGGTTCTGGACATATCAATAATAATGACTGTGATGGTTAGTTTTATGACAGCTTGGCTAGGCTATGGTCCCCAGTTACTTAATCAAACACTGTCCAGGTGCTCCTGTGGTTATTCTGTAGATGTGGTTAATATCTACCATCAGTTGACTTTAAGTAAAGGAGACTATCCTCCATTGTATTGATGGGCCTCATCTAATCAGCTGAAGGCCTTACGAGGAAAAACCAAGTTTTCCTGGAAGAAAAATTGCCTCTGCCTCAGGACCACAGCTTTATTTTCTGCCCAAGTGTCCAGCCTGCCAGTGTGACCTAGAACTTTGGACTTAGGCCTATAATCACATAAACTAATTTCTTAAAATCAAGGTATATGCGCGGGCACGCACGCGCGCGCGTGTGTGTGTTTTTACACAACTACACCATCCTATTGGGTCTGTTTCTCTGGAGAACCCTGATTGATACTAACATATGCATAAGGTAATTTCATACAGGCTATCTGATACTCACAACAGGTCACCTATGTAAGTATGATCGCTTTTTGTTCAAGTGAAGAAACTGCAGCTCCCTGCCTGCAGCTAAATAACATGTCCAAGGAACACACAGATATTAAATGACAAGGCCATAATTTAGACTCATATCTTCAACTCAACATGGTATGCTGCTTTCCACAAGACACGCTGCCCCGCAAAAGTCACCATAATTCCTAATGAGAATAGCCCAGGCAAGGAGGAGATTTAATGATCTGCCACTGAATATATCTAGAAAAACAGTCCAAGATGCAAGCCCACAGCCCAGCCAAACTGGTTCTTCTCACCTTTTGTTGGGGAGGCACGGTCTGGCAGCCTAGCACGTTCAATTTCTCCCAGGACAGTAGTGAGACCAAAGGAGAACTGAGGAAGGGGCCAGCAGAAGCTAGAACATCCTCCGGTCCTCATCACCTCGTCTAAGCCAGGGACCTCACAGTCTGCACCCTTATCACTGCTGTCCAGCTGTTCAACGTGAATGCCAAAATCATTGTTCTTCATTAATTCACTGGAAGCCTTCACGCAAACCTCATTAAGAGACACAGTAATTGTTCTGTGAATATTGCCCATTTTCCAATTATGTTCCTTTCCTCATGCCGGGAGAATGCGCCATCGGAGAAAAAACACTAGGTTGCCTTCATCTGTTTTAAAATAAGTAGGTGAGGGACTGGCTTTTGATGGTGGCTTCTACAACCAGAAAGGACTCTTCAGCCAAGAACCATTCTTAGTAATCTGATGGTGTGCAAAGTACAAGCATCTGTCTGTCAACCCAGCCCAGGGACTCGCACACCTGGGCTTGCCACTTCAGGGAAGAGACTGCCTGGCCATGAATTCTCAGCACAGAATTGTAGCAAGGATCTAACTCTGTCTTTCTGTGAACCACACCGGAAGGCATGTATATATTCACATCCATGCATATGGCTAGACAGAGCCCTATGAGTGTGCAGTCTCATGCATCTGCAGAGAACCAAAAGGGTTTGTGGTGCGAGTAAAATCACGAGGAGAGGCGCCGTGGAAGTAAGAGATTCAGCTGCTGAACCATTTGCAGATCATCATAAGTACTACTTATGAGACTATCAACTGTTCATCACCTCCAAAAACACAGGCAACCCTCCCGAGTCCAATTATCTCCAAACTTTTCCTCTTTTGCATTCAATTTTGTCATTAAATAAGCAAACAAAGGCATGGCCTGGTGTTCCGATGCCCACACTGTTTTCACAAATAAAAAGGGTCTAAGAGTGATGGGAACTCCAGGCCTGACTCAGCGAGCAACGCCTGTGGGGCTGCGGGGGAAGAAATGAAGAGCAAAAATTCATCCATGAACAGGTCAGGACAGCACCTGGATTTTCATGCCTGGTTTCATCCTCCATAAGCAGTCTGGCTTCCAGGTAGGTAGGCAGACTCTTAATTTGTTCGAGTTGTTATAACAAAATGCCACAGACTAGGAAGCTTATAAACAACAGACATTTATTTCTCACAGTTCTGGAGGCTGGGAAGCCCAAGGTCAAGGCCACAGCAGATTCAGTGTCTGGTGAGAGTCTGCTTTCTGTTCACAGATGGCCATCTTGCTACGTCCTCACATGGTGAAAGGCTCCCTTGTGCCTATTTTTAAGGGCACTAATCCCACTCATGAGGACTCCACCCTCAAGACCTCACTGCCCAAAGTCCCAACTCCTAATACCATCGCATAGCAGGTTAGATTTCAACATACAAATTCTGACATACATTCAACACACACATTCAGACCATAGCAGGCAGGCAGGCAAGCGGGTGGGCGGGCGGGCGGGTAAGCGGACAGACAGGCGGATGGACAGACGGATGGACAGACAGATAGATACAGACAATGTTGGGGCCAAGATTCAAAGTCAGCCATATGTGACTGCCAAAATTAATATCCTTTTCACAACACAGTATTCTCAATCATTTCAAATTCCAGGATGCTCTCCAGGAAAAGTGAGTCTAACACACTGTCAACCTCCTCTAAGTGCCTCTCTCACTCAAGTCATTCTCCTCAACCTGACCTCACCCACCACAATCTGCCTCGACAGCTAAGACCCTGGGAAGTGTGTGTGTGTGTGGGGGGGGGTCGGGGCATGTATACACATGTATATGTGTATATGTGTTTCTATACATACACACATGTGCATATCTATACAGACATACATATATGCATACACATATACATACAATCAAATATATACACTGAAGGCTCAGCAGTTTCCCTAAGGTTCACCTCAGCCAGGCACACAAGTTTCTTCACAACCTGGTGCTTGCTGACAACCTTGTCTCCCATCTAGCCCCTTTGAAGGCACTTATTTTCAAAGTCAAATGTCAGTACATTTGCAGGTACTGACACCTCCACTTAGAGGTATTTAAAGTACTTGTCTACTGGAGACTTTCTAAGCCCTCTGCATATATATACATTCATTTAATGCTCTAAATAGCTCTGTGAGGGAATCAGTACTGCCACCCCATTTTACAGCCATAGACAGATCACTTGTTTGTGTTTCTCTCTTTCTCTCTCTCTCTCTCTCTCTCTCTCTCTCTCTCTTTTGCAGGGGAGCCTTGGGGCAGACCCCACAACCTTCATGGCCGCATACCCAGCTCGCTATCCATTGTTCTCATGACAGCCAAGCCCAATTCACTGCACAAGAGTGTTTGAGTTGTTGCACATCCAGACAAGAAGGGATCACAGAGAGGTAACAGCCAAAGTCTAGAGCACAGAGCTGCTGGAACGGGATTCAGCTGCCCGATGAAGTTGGGGGCAGGGAGATTCATGCTGGCTAAACAGCTGCCTAATAAATCTGCCCTCCCATCACAGACAGGCTCTCACCGATATTAGCATTCAGTAGCACACCTTCTATTGGCAAATGCTTCATTGTCATTTTTATTAGTTATGCCTTACAACTTCCCCGCTAGGTCAATATTATCAAGGGGGTCAGCGGTAAGGTAGGACAAAATCATTATCCACTCATGATAGATGGAGAAGCTGAAGGAGGGAGGAAAGGGGGAGGGGAGGAAGGAAGAACAGGGTAGCATGGTGGTGCAGGCAGCTTGACACTGCGGAGGAAGGGCCTTTACAGGCAGATGACCTAGGTTCGGACCCCAGATCCACAACTAATTTGACATTGGGCAGGTTCTATGCTTTAGTTTCTCTCCTATAAAAATGGGGATGGTTCATGTCTCCACCCTTGGATTAGGCACTAGTCCCCCAGCCACGTGGCGGTTCCTTCTCATCGAGACTCGGACCTTCCCATCCAGCTGTGCCCCATCAAGTCACGTACCAAACCCTGCCGTCTTCAGTTGATTCAGGGCATGGGTTAAAATCTGAAATCACCCTATTTGTTTATAGTTTGTTTGTAGTCTGTCGCTGCAAGGAGAACATACACTCTACAAGGACAGGGACCCTATCAACTCACTCAGGGTTGTCTTTCCAGAGCCTGATAAATTGTAGGTGTTCAATGAATATTTGCTGAATAAATACAGGACAGGGGAGGGAAGGAAGAGTAAGAGGGAGAAGAGAGGAGGGGAGGAAGTTCATTCAGCAGCTGCACTAGATGGTAACTGACTTGAGAGAAGGAAGGTGAACTGTGGCCCTGAGAAGAGCCCCAGAAAAAGGGAGGTTCTCAATCAGTATTTGTTGACAGCCTGTAAAAGCCTGACTTTTCCCTCCTGAATGAATTAAGCTTGATCCTTCTGCTTCTTGAGGGTAGTCTCTCTGTATCCTGCCCTTCCATGCTTCATGGACCTGAAGAAAAGATACACAGCAAATCCCTACTGAATAATGAAAACAAAGCAGATTTGCCTGTGATTTCTGTTGGTTTTTAAACACATTAGGCACCCTAGGACCAGGGAGCCCAGTGGCTTTTTCATGGCAAATTGGCAGGGTAAGAACTCAGCAGGGCAAGAGTCCAGGACTTCCCCACCTTCAGAAACTTTGTACACTGTGGTCTCCCTTGGGTGGGCTGAAAAGTTCTATTAGTCCCTCCACAACTAGATTCTGACTAGGGCTGCAGACTACACAGCATTCCTATTTCCCAGCACCATCCCAGGAACGGGTGCCTAATTACTACTTGGGCACATGGTATGCACTCAATAAATACCGACTGACAGGCCGATTTATCATCATGCCCAAAAACAACTTCAAAGACCACCAGCCTGAGGAGGACTGGATGGACTGACGTCACCAGCAGCACAGTCCCAGATGTCAAACCACTTCAGAGTTCGCATGGGCTCCTGGGGGCTTTGTGATCCAAAAGTATGGATCATAACAGCCAACTTTTGTCAGTCCCATCATCATATCTCATTATGTCTCCTCCCAGTGGTGTGTGAGTACAAAGCTCTTCATTGCGCTAATATTCTACAAAGTTCATGGCAGAGCTGAAAAATGAGCTATTTCACACATACGAATGCTCTGGATGACTTTTTTAAAGTTCAGACCTTCCGGTCACAAGCTCTATCCCTCTGCTGTCATCTAACAATCTCAGGTTTTTCTCCCCTTGCCAATTATGCCACTATCCAGGGCAACTCCAGCAGGCCTGTGGCTATCCATCCACAGGCTGTTTCACTAAATCCTTAATTTCCCTGATATCAACAAACCTCCCCACCGAACCTCCTTAGCACCAGCTCCAGCCCTTGACATCATCTAAGGGTTGAAGTCAACTGCCTAGACTTCAGATAATTAAGTTACCTTTATTAATTACCTAATCCCACTAAATCCACCTCATTTAATCCTCACCTCCTCAGCCACCCCTTCCACATTTCCCATGGGGTGAAAGACTGCCCTGAATCTGAACCTTGCCTACTCCATATAAAATCTCTGTAACCCTAAGGAAGTTTGTTTCTAAGAAACTCCATTTATTTTCTTACACTCTGGGCCACTCGTGGACCAGTCGTTCACCAAAACCTGGGCACAGGGTGAGACATTTCCTAGCCTCCACACAGTGAAGTGTGACCAGGTGACCAAGCCCTAGCCAGTCGGACATGCGCAGCGTGATGCGGGTCCTACCCACAGGTAATGCCCTCTGCTGGCTGGACATCAGTGTCCAGAGTTTGCATGTGGATGATCCAGGGTGTTTCCTTAAGCCAGGGTCACTGTGTGGAGCAGAGACACCTCCCCTGCTTTCATTCACTCCACATAGTCACTCATTCTGTGAGTGCAAAATAAACATCCTGGGTCATTATGCATTTTGGGGTCCATTCAGCCTGCTTTAACTAACGCAACATTCTTCCTGCCTAAAGGAATAGTTATGCTGATCAAATAATGAAAATTTGCAAACGTCCCCATATAGGATCTCACGTAAGGCCTGACAATAAAATAGATGGTTTTTTCTTCCTTTTATTTTCTCCCATAGCATTTTGCCATAACTTCTATTTTCTTTTTATGTTTATTAATTTTTTTAGAGACAAGGTCTCACTTTGTCACCAAGGCTGGAGAGTAGTGGCATAATCATATCTCGCTACAGCCTCAAACTCGGGGGCTCAAGAGATCCTCCCACCTTAGCCTCCTGAGTACCTGGGAATACAGGCGCATGCCACCATGCTCAACTAATTTTTTATTTTTAGTAGAGATGAGATGTGGTCTCGTGGTGTTGTCCAAGTTGGTCCAGAACTTCTGGCCTCAAGCAATCCTCCCGCCTCAGCCTCCCAAAGTGCTAGGATTATAGACTTGAGCCACCATCCACAGTTTCTCATTTTAAAGTCTTGGGGCTAAATACTACAGGATAAAATAAGGAAGAAAAAAATCAATCACACACCGATTATATTGCCAGACCCTATACTTCCTCTCTTCCCCAGTGCTACCATCTGATTCACCACCTTCTCATTCGTCGTGGCACCTGAACCAGGCTTGCCATATCCACACTTGCCCTTTTCTTCTGGTTCTTCTCCCTGCTGCTGCTCAGGAGACACATGCTGTCTAACCAACCCCAGCAATGCTACACCCCTGCTGGAAACCTCCAGAGGCTCCTCCTGGGCTAAGTGCACCACCTCCTCTTCTGCCTCCCACATGGCTCTCTGCTCCAGGGTACCTGACACCCTGCACCAACACCATACATTTACTTCTCAGTTTCACAGCCCTGGACTGCAAGCTCCTTGAGGGCAGGAACCTTCCTTAATCACCACTGTATCTATTGCAGACATCTGTTTAGTCACCAGGGATACAGTGTGAAGAGAACAAACAAATATCTCTGTCCTCCCAAGATTCTCCTCCAGTTTAGGAATCTCTAATTGCTTCATGGCTGGCAGAGGTGGTAACAAAGGCAGAGAAGGCGTTAGGAGAATCCCGGCTTCACCCGCAAATGCTGTTGCTTCCTAAGCACAGATGACCTTGGTTACCTTCTCTAGGTCTCAATGTCTTCATCATCACGAAGTTAGAAAAAAATGGCAGCTACTGAGGGCTACTGTAGGGTCAAAGGAGATGGTGTAGCCCAAAAAAAAAGCTTGGAACAGTGCCTGACACATAGCAAGCAAATACTAGTTTACCTCCCCATTCTGAAATGATAAACTCCTAGAGTACAGAGGTCGTGCCTTACACTTCTCATTCTTTCTCCACCACGCCTTACAGATATAAACCACGTCTGACAAATGTTTGTCTGACTAATGAGATGGTAAGGATGTCCAAGAAAGTGAGCCAAATGTATTTAGAAAGATTTCTCTCCACCAGCCTGCGTAAAAAGCATCTAAGAGCATGCCGAGAAGGGGAATAGAGTGGAGGTAACAGGCAAGGCTGCTCCAGTGATGACTTGTACCCTCCTTAGCCCCAACCAATTACTGCCTTTGACCAATGAAGCCCATATTTTTCCCAGCAGAAAGGTGTGTGTATGTATACATACGTGTGTGTGTATATGTTATCAAAGGAGTTCAATTTTCAATACATTATTGGAAATCTTCAACAATCATTAAGTATGACAACTAAGAAAAAAAACAGGAGCAGAGGAATTGGACTGAAAAGCCTGCCCAAGTGCATTAAAAACTTCATATGAAGGAAATGGAAAACTATAAACAGTGATGTCCCAATCACTCGGGTTCTGTTTAAGTGACTTTTTTAGGTTAAAAAAAAAAAAAAAAAAAAGATCTGTTTCTACTGCGGATACATTTAGTTTTAACTAAGTGAAAAGACACTTCCCTGATCTTGTAATCTATAATAAATATATTCTAAATTTTTCTTAATGATCCCGGTTAATTATATATTCCCAACCTTGGCCTGATGCCTGGCATAGGCACTGTGTAGCATTAAATCTCACTAAGCTGCCAACAGTACTATGTGTGCCCTTGGGAGCTATAAACATGTCTGGACAATCAGCCCTACCCTATGCCGTGGTTCCATTCTGCCCCAGTTTGAGTTCTCACAGCTGGAAGGCAGGGCTTTCTTACACTTCTCCTAGAGGTCAGATTGTCACTTCTTGCTCCTGCTTCTGAAGTTCTCCTTTCAAATGCATTGTTGTGCTGATCTCCTGTAGCATTAGAAATGCAAATGTAGCCCAGGCGCAGTGGCTCATACCTGTAATCCCAGCAGTTTGGGAGGCTGGGGCAGGAAGATAACCTGAGGTCAGGAGTTTGAGACTAGCCTGGCCAACATGGTGAAGCCCCGTCTCTACTAAAAATACAACCATTAGCTGGGTGTGGTGGCAGACGCCTGTAATCCCAGCTACTCGGGAGGCTGAGGCAGGAGAATCACTTGAGCCCAGGAGGTGGAGGTTGCAGGGAGCCGAGATCACGCCACTACGCTCCAGCCTGGGTGACAGAGTAAGACTCCATCTCAAAAAAATAATATGAATTTGAAAAAAAGAAATGCAAATGTAAAAAGCTGGTCAGAACAAAGGGGAAGTCATTAAGGCTATCAGAAATCCTCTGGTTTCTATCCTTCCAGCCACAGGTAGGAAAGATCTTCCTGAGCTCCTGGAAGCGAGCAGTGGCCATGTGACTTGCTTTGGCCAATGAACTATAATCAAAAGCCAGAAGTAGAACATGATCCCCCAACTTCCAATTTCCTCTGGCCACAGTGATCTGTGACACTCCAGCTAATGGAAACACCTGCATCCCAGGACGTAAGGTACCAGGGGAAGAATAAAACCCCCAACCTGCATACCAACCGCAGATGAACACGTTGCATAAGAAATAAATCTTTGTTTTTTTGAACTACACAGATATATTGAGGCTGTTCATATAAATAGCACAACCTAATCCATCCTGACAAATATAAATGATGTATTAAAAAAGAATAACAAGTTCATGACTCATCAGTCAAGAGGCCTTCCAATGAGAAAAAGTCATGAGCTTAAACTCAGACCATAGCACATACCTCGGCTGCCCAAAGGCTGTGTGTCTGTGTGTATGGATACAAGTATAAACGCTTTCACAGGATCATGGTATACCTGGTTAATGCTGGCTTCCTTGCCTGTGTAATAAGCTGCCCAAAGACAGAAGCCTTATGTGTTCATCCTGTCTTCCCAGAATCTGATACAGTGCCTGGTACAGAGTAGAGGTCAATAAATACTCATCTCAGTTAACCATCTTGCTATCTATCAGGAAGGAAGAAATAATTACAATAGCTTATCCAAGTTTACGTGGAACTTGCAACCGGAAAAGGAAATAAGGTCCGGCCATACTTCCAGAACAGAGCCTCACGCACCCCTCAGATAGGTCCGATGACATGGTTTGTCCCTGTCCTTGCCCTTCGCATCTGAGGACACAGCAATGACTCATCCCTATACACAGTATGACTGTAGACAGATGCATCTGCACACAGCCAATGACTTATCCCGCCCATTGTGCCTTCCCCATAGATAGTGAGGAATTTTCCAGCTAGGCCAGTTTATGGAGAGAGCTCTTTCTGCTGCCCTTTGGGGTCAGGATATCTTTGTTCGAACTGAGTCATCTGCAGTTCATGTCCCCATGCTGTCCTATTTAAAGGGCACGTCTCAATACAGGGCTTCACAGTTACCTGAGAGCACCACCCCACCGCCTAGTCATGGTTCATTCCTCATCTGCCCTGTTAAGTGCCTACCAGTTAATAGTAATTATTGCCATTAGCTGAGCGCTCAGTAACTTCAAGCCATCATGGTAGGTACCTATATTATTATCCCATCACATCCTTAGAACAATCCTTTAAGGCTGATATCATTATCCTCACTTTACAGATGAGAAAACGATAGAACCAAAAGGTTGATGCCACACGCCCGACTGAGTTTTGCTAACATTTTATTGATGAACATTTCTTCATTATATGTATTTCCCCATGTCCATGATTTACTATATTAGTCCATTCTCACACTGCTATTAAGAACTACCTGAGACTGGGTAATTTACGAGCAGAAGAGGTTTAGCTGACTCCCAGTTCTGCAAGCTGTACAGGAAGCATGGCTGGGAAGCCTCACGAAACTTACAATCATGGCAAAAGGCAAAGGGGAAGCAAGCATGTCTTCACATGGTGGCAGGAGAAAGAGAGAGCAAAAGAGGATATGCTATACACTTTTTTTTTTTTTTTTTTGAGATGGAGTCTCTGTAGCCCAGGCTGGAGTGCAGTGGCCAGATCTCAGCTCACTGCAAGCTCTGCCTCCCAGTTTACCTCATTCTCCTGCCTCAGCCTCCCGAGTAGCTGGGACTACAGGCGCCTGCCACCTCGCCCAGCTAGTTTTTTGTATTTTTTAGTAGAGACGGAGTTTCACCATGTTAGCCAGGATGGTCTCGATCTCCTGACCTCATCATCTGCCCATCTCGGCCTCCCAAAGTGCTGGGATTATAGGCGTGAGCCACCACGCCCGGCCTGCTGTACACTTTTAAACAATCAGATCTGGTGAGAACTCATTCACTATCACAAGAACAGCAAGGGGGAAGTTCACCCCCATGATTCAATCACCTCCCACGAGGCCCCTCCTCCAACACATGGGGATTACAATTCAACAAGAGACTTGGGTGGGGACACAGAGCCAAACCGTATCACTTACCCACTCATTCATTTATTCCTTTCACCTATAGACATTCATTAAGGACCCGTGCTGGAACCACATTACCCCCACTCTACACATGAGGTTTATATTTAACCAGAAAATGGTGACTCCAGAATTTAAAAGTCTGACCAATTATAAAGTCCAAACATTTTCTACTAATAGTAGCATGTAACTCATATAACTATAATGAAAATGAAATGACTTAATACAAGAAAAGTGTTGAGAGAAGTACTGATACACAGTATGGCTTCAATAAATGTCAGTTTATAACACTAAATATAATAACAGCTATTGTCCAACAACACATTTTTGCACAATTTTGGAGAAGAAGGGACAGACACAGGTGGGCAGCAGGGGCCAAGTATAATGCTATATTCTACTACAGCTCATCTCAGGAACACTTTGGGTCTGTGTTTTCTTATTTGCAAGATGAAGAAAGTGAATTTGGTCATCTCCAGAGACCCGTCTTAAAAAGCTATGATTTGTCATTCTAGCAGTTGATCAGTCATTGAGCAACTTAAAGACTGAGCATCCCAGACAATTCCCCCAGTTTGCTCTGCAGAGAATGCTGGCTTCTACTAGAAAGCACTATGCAGCGGCCCAAAATGACTTTGCATTATGAAGGAAATCCTTTGTAAAGGAATGTTCCAGAGGACAATTTGTTCATTTCAGAATATGGATGTTTATCCAACCCCCAAATACAGGATGCTGTATTAGTCTGTTCTCACACTGCTCATAAAGACATACCCGAAACTGGGTAATTTATAAAGGAAAGAGGTTTAATTGACTCATAGTTCAGGGTGGCTGGAGAGGCCTCAAGAAACTTACAATCATGATGGAAGGGGAAGCAAACATGTCCTTCTTCACATGGTGGCAGCAAGGAGAAAGGCTGAGCAAAAGGGGGGAAGCCCCTTCTAAAACTATCAGATCTCGTGAGAACTCACTCACTATCACCACTAACACAAGGACAACAGCATCGGGGTAACTGCCCCTTGATTCAATTACCTCCCACCGGGTCCCTCCCATGATACTGGGGATTATAGGAACTACAATTCAAGGTGAGATTTGGGTGGGGACACAGCAAAACCATATCAGATGGTGAAAGAGAGAGGGAACAAAGCCCACTGTGGCTTTTTCCCACTACCCATCAATCCTGACTCCAACAGAGACCGGAAGCTGCTGAATTCCCCAGCTGCGATTAATGAAACAAAACAGCAGGTGTGGATATGAGAAGGCGTTCTAATGGAGGGACAGGGCTGGGAGACAGAAACTGCCACTCCTGAGTAAGAGCGCAGAGCTGGGGAGGGCAGTGCCGAGGACATACATCCTGCCAGGAACCTTGATGCCAAGGACAGAGAGACCCGCTGTCCAGATCACATTGCAACACAGGAGTGTTCATTTCTCTCTCTCCCTTTTTTTAATATAGTGGTAAAATTCCACATCTGCTATGGCACAGACTTGGTGGCTGAAAACAACAGAAACATACTCTCTCACAAGTTTGGAAGCCAGATGTCCAAAATCAAGATGCTGCAGGGCTGTGCTCCCTCCAGGCCCTCTAGGGAAAACACATCTATTACTCAACTCTGCAGCTTCTGATAACTGCCAGCATTCCTTGACCTGTGGCTGCATGACTGCAATCTCTACCCCCACGCACACACCCTCCTCGCCTCTGCTGGCGTGTCTAGTCTCCCTTGCCTCCCTCTTTTTTTAAAGATGAAATTTCACCTGTCACTAGGCTGGAGCGAGTGGGCGCAACTGGCTCACTGTAACCTCTGCCTCCTGGGTTCAAGCAATCCTCCTGCCTCAGCCTCCTGAGTAGCTGGGATTACAGGCTCCTGCCACAGCGCCCAGCTAGTTTTTGTATTTTTAGTAGAGATGGAATTTCACCATCTCGGCCAGGCTGGTCTCGAACTCCTGACCTCATGATCTGTCCACCTCAGCCTCCCAAAGTGCTGAGATCACAGGCGAGAGCCACCACGTCCGGCTTTGCCTCCCTCTTATAAGGAGACATGTGATTGCCTTTAGTACCCACCTGGATAATCCATGCTTCTCTCTTCTCAGGATCCTTAACTTAATCACATCCACAAAGGGTCTTTTCCTATTTCCAAATCAGGAAACAGCTACAGGTTTCAGGAACTGGAGCCTGTTAACATCGGCCTACTACAGTGCTCATCTTACCTCACTTTTTAAACAATAAAAAAAATTTAACCTTTTAAAACAGATAAATGAGAGTCACCACCCATCTCACCCTAGAATATCCAAGCTGGAAGTAGCCTTAGAAATTAGCTAACTCCAGCCTCCTCCACCTGAAAAGGGTCTGGGATGGAAGCAATTCACCCTGGATTACCCAGAAGATGCAGCCTACCAAACAAAAGCTACTTTGATCAATGGTTTCTCCTAAGACATTTAAAAGACTTCGCTGAAAAGAATGTCCTATTACCCTCCTCGCCCCTCCGTCCCTCTGCCAAAAAAAAATATCATGCACAAACTTTTGGCACATGGACTGCAAAAAATGAGACACATCTTTACAGAGGGACGTAATTTACACTTAAAAAGCAACTCTGGGTTAGCCCTGAAGAGTGGAAATAAGTGCAAAATGTCTGGCCTGAATTCACTCCTGGACAATACGAACTCAGATCTGTCCCATCGTGGCCAATGCAGGAGCCACAGAGGGCGTGTGATGAGAAGAGGCATCAGATCAGGGCTGTTCTTCTTCTAGAAAAAGTTGACATCGTGGTGTAGAGCCAAGTGGGCCCGTCATGGAGACTGGGAAGGAAGCTACTTCTACCATCTACTTCAGCAGTTTCCAAACTTTAGGAACATCATTGTCACCTGGAGAGCTTTGTTCAAACAGATTGCTGCCCTCCCCTCAATACCACCTCCCCCAGAGTTTCAGTCTAGAGATCTAGCTGGGATTCGATAATTTGGATTTCCAACAAGTTCCCAGGTGATGCGTACTGCAGGGCCGAGAAGCACAGTTCGAAAGCCATTGTCCTGTGGAAGACTTAGCCCAGGAAGCAGAAGAACTAAAAAAAAAAAAAGATGGTATCAAAGAGAGCATTACAGAAATTGCTAAGATTGGGCAGATGAGAAGAAATGAGATGGCGGAAGCAGAAGGGGACACAGGTATATTCACCAGAACAGACGCAGTGTAAAGGAAGAATTATCAGGAGGGGAGAAGATGAGCTCTCCACTGAAGATACTAAGTTTAAAGGTGCCAGCAGGACAGATGGGGTAACTCACATACCAAGGGAGTAAGTTCATCCATGAGAAGAAGTCACAGAACCTGGAGTTGACCTGACTTTGAAGGGCAAGAAGAGAGATGCTGACAAAGGTGATTGGATGGGAGTTCTCAAAGAACCCAGGGCATCCTGAGACAGTCCTCTTCAAGGCAGGCAGACAGAAAGGCTTCTAAACAAGGAAGGAGATAGTCAATGGCAATGAAATGCCACTGCAGAGTTCAGAAAAGATGAGGATGGAAGAAAGGTGCTTAGATCTGACAACTAGGTCATTAACAGCACACGGCAGCAGCTTGTGGGAAGGAAGCCAGGTTTGGGTGGCAAAGCTAAGAAAGTAAGAACTTTGACCGCAGGCTCTTCTCTGAAGCCTAGTGATGAAGGAGGAGTGAGAAGGAAGCGACATTGAGAAAGACAACTCTAAGGGTACCTTCCATGCCAGCACCCAGCACCCCTGCAGTTTCCCCAAAGGAACATCTGTAGTCTAAAGTCCCAGTTCCTAACGTTGTGCCCAAAACCAATGTTACCCTCAGAAAAGAATTACTAAATGAATGCATGCATAAACGCATGAATGAGAAAACACAACAATGCTACAAGAAGGGAAGGAAAAAAGTTCTTTGCACATACATTTGGTGTGTAGCATTCCCTAGCTTCATTCAGCCACCATAGCCTCCTCGCTGATCAAGGTCCTTGTACTTGCTGTTCCCTCTCTCTGGAATGTTCTTCCTCAATTATCCAAGAGGTTTGCTTTCTCACTTCAGGCAGTGCTAGATCAAATGCTACTTTCTCAGAGACACTTTGTGCAGTCTCTTTTTCTTTTTTTTTTTTGAGAGGGTCTTGCTCTGTTGCCCAGGCTGCAGTGCAGTGGCGTGATCTCGGCTCACTGCAACCAACTCCTCCTGGGTTCAAGCGATTCTCCTGCCTCAGCCTCCTGAGTAGCTGGGATTACAGGCACGTGCCACCGTGCCCAGCTAATTTTTGTATTTTTAATGGAGATGGGGTTTCACCATGTTGTCCAGGCTGGTCTCGAACTCCTGACCTCAAGTGATCCACCCATCTCGGTCTCCCAAAGGGCTGGGATTACAGGTGTGAGCCACCGCGCCTGGTCTGGTCGTCTCTTTTTCTAAAACAACATCATCCCACCCTTCATGCATGCCCCAGTGAGCCTTTGACCCCAGTACCATTAACCTGCCATATTTCCCCTTCTCAGCACTCTACGCCACCTGACATATTTCATACCTATTTGTTTATTATAAGATCCACTGGAACAGGGCTTTGCTTCAATCATTCCTGTATCCCCGGTGCCTAGTACAGTTCCTGGCACACAGTAGGTGCTCAATAAATATTTATTAAGTGAATGAATCCACTATATTACCTCTCAAAAATTCTCCCAGCCTTAATAGCTCCTTTAAGGGTTCCTGGAGGAATGTGCTTGAACACTGGAAGGCATGGGAAGTACTAAAACCCCTCCTCCTCCCTGCACCTGCACTGCAATCAGACGAAAACTGATGACTGGCAGAAAAATCCAGCCACCATCTGGCTGTTCAAGGACCCCTCCCGAGTGCTGACAGCATGGCCATTCAAGATAATGAAGATTAAAACCAACAGTGATCCAGGGGGACAGGTCCTCAGGAGGCAGCCCGGGTTGGACTTAACCCATTCTGAGCCAAGGAGCTCCCAGACATCCTGAGAAGAAACCACCATTCCCTGCAAGGGTGAAGGCAGGAGGCAGAGGAGGCCCCTGGGGCTTGAGAGATTATAGATGACTTGTCCAAGGAAAGGATGAGATGGAAGCAAAAGTGCTTTGGCAAGATAATGTCTGTAGGAAGATGAGGAATTCTCTCGCAACGACAGATGTAACATACCATGTGCCCACCAGTCAACAAGGTCCTTTGGGCCGGGCGCCAGCCATGCTCTCCGCTCATTTATTAAAGCAACCGTGTGTGCTCCCACCGTGACACCCAAGGCCTGAGACCCATGGCCACTCTGTCTTCAGGGGACACTGCACCTGTAAAATTTACAGAGAGAACCTGTCCAGCTAAATCAAATTCCATAAGCAAATGCTGACCACATTTGATTACAACATAAAACTCAGGGGAGCTCTATAGAGAAGAGGAAACCAACATCACGCAGATGCCGAGGCAAAGGGAGTTGGCTGCTGTCGAGTTCTTCCTTCCTTCCAGCTCACAGGTGAAGGAACTGTCAGGGACACGTTTCCTTCACGAGAGGCAGGAGGAAATGGTTCAAAGCCGACTCTTGTGCCAGATGGCCTGCCTTTGAACTCCAGCTCTGCTACTTATCAGCTGCGTGACCTTGGACAACTTATTGAGCATTTCCCTGCCTCAGTTTCCTCAAGGGTGAAATGATGCAACAAGTATCTAACTCCTACAGTTACTGTGAGAATTAAACGCACCTCAAGCAAATGCTGGTACACGCAAGCTTCTAGAGGCTGGAGATGATGACAGTGGCAGTGGTGGTTGTTCTGTTGGCCCATTCAGGCTGCTCTAACTGAATACCATAGACTGGGTGGCTCATCAACAAATTCTCACAATTCTGGAGGCTGAGAAGTTTAAGATCAGGAAGCAGCAGATTCGGTGTCTGGTGAGGGCACCCTTGCTGCTTCATAGACCGTGGTCTTCTTGCTATACCCTCATGCAGAAGAAGAGGTGAGGGAGCTCTCTGAGGTCTCTTTATATAAAAGCATTAATCTCATTCATGAGGGCTCTGCCTTCATGACCTAAGTGTCACCTAAAGGCCTAAACCATCACCTCGAAAGTTAGGTTTCCTATGGATTTTGCAGGGACACAAACATGTGGTCCATAGCAATGTTGACAACAATGGTGGCGATGACGATGATACTGCTCACATATTAGCAGATATTCTTTTATTCTTTTATTCTTTTTTTTTTTTTTGAGGCGGAGTCTCACTCTGCCGCCCAGGCTGGAGTGCAGTGGTGCGATCTCGGCTCACTGCAACCTCCCCTCCCCAGTTCATGCGGTCCTCCTGTCTCCGCCTCCTGAGCACTGAGCAGCTGGGATTACAGGCGCCCACCACCACGCCCAGCTAAGTTTTATATTTTTAGTAGAGACAGGGTTTCACCATGTTGGCCAGGCTAGTCCCGAACTCCTGACCTCCGGTGATCCACCCGCCTCTGCCTCTCAAAGTGCTGGGATTACAGGCGTGAGCCACCATGACCGGCTCATTAGCAGAGATTCTAAGGGTTCACAGGCAAAGTCGTGACACAAAGAAAGGAGTGTCGAGAAGAGAATTTGTAAAAAGTCCCTTCTGATCCTGCATGTGGATACATACATGCTCCCTCCCTCTGCTTCTGCCTTCCTGTTCCTCCAGAACACTCTGAAGACAGGCAGCCAGGGCCTGGAGGGCTGGAAGATGTCAGGTGAGAGGGCAGGGAGCCCTGCCATGAGGATGGAGTGGAAGGCTCATCGGAAGCTGCCTCTTCTCCTCTTGTCCTAGGACCGATGCCTGCCCAGGTCGCTAGGTGGCCCCTGGGGCCAGAGGAGCACTCTCAAGCCACTGACAATGGCTTTCCAAAACCAGCGATTGGATTGGAAAAGTATTCCTAAGTTTTTAAAAAAGATTACTGGACAAGAACTTGCACAGTTTGCAAACTCAGACACAGACATACCACTAGGCAACAGTGGAAGCTACAGGGTCAGGTCCTTACACAACACACACGCACACGCATGTACACACATACACACGCATACACATACACATGCACATACACAGACACAGACACATACACAGACACAGACTTGAGCCCCCAAAGAGGGTAACATTCAAGCTGCTTGGCTTTGCACACAAAGCCCCTCCCAGTCTGGCCCAGGCGTAATCCCAAGGCAACCACTTCACCTTTCCAAATCGTAAGCCTCTGGACATTTGTAGTAACGGCCCTAGAATAATGCTCTCTTTCACACCTCAAACATTTCTCACCTTTCTGTTTCTGCAGCTCCCACTGTCTACAAAGCCCTCCCTTCTCCCTTTCACCCGGCTAACACCAACTCAGCTTTCAAGATTCAGGAATCATTAGCCTCTGGTCAGTAGCCCCTTTCCTGGGCTCCCATAATATCGTGCTTTTCTTACTGGAGTACTTTCAGCATGAGTCCCGGCACCTACCATAATAACCAGACTCCTAGAAAGCTCAGACATGCAGAGCTCACTCAGCTCGAGCTCCGGAACCAAAAGAAAGCACACAGCCATCTTCCTCTCTCATGTATGGAGTCCCATTCTCATCGGTGAAAAGTCCCAGACAGCAAAGCCCACGTCCGAGGTACCCTGTGAGCTCTCGTCCAAAGAACAAGACAGATCAGGAACAGAACTGAGAGGGAGTGGAGGTACAGAGGTCCAAAACACAACTGGAGGGCCCATGGGACACCCTCGAGCCTTAACACACACAGTGTTGTCAGTGACCAAGGGAGCCTGGACCCAGAGCCCCCAGGCTTCATGCAAGCTGTGGCTTGAATCCTCCAATACAGGCCTCAACAGCATGGAAGGAAGGAAGGATCGATTAAGATGGGGCAACCCCAGAGGGCTCTCAATCAGCTGGTTGTACTTACTGGGCACAGGCTGGGTAAGCTGCAGCCCCAGACTTGCTACTGGCTGGGGCTCCCAGCTGCCACCAGAAAGATACCTTCCCTGGGAACCGGTCCAGCCCAGCAGGCAAGAGAGCACAGAGCCTGACATAGACTCTGGCACATACTGTGTGGTCCTGGGGCAGTTAACTGGAACTCTAGACTGAGGCCCATCAGGATCTATGTCCAGTATACAGTAAGCACTCAATAAGTGCTAAATGTTATTAGACAACTGTTGTTGGACTGGGCCAGACATGGCCTGGCAGGCACTACAGGCCCATCTGGTCTGAGGTGTGGTGCCTGCCCTCAGGGGGTAATCACAGGCCACAGTGATTCAGTAAGTCTCAGAGGCACCTGTGCCTTCATCCTTCGGGGTAACTGCAGGATACCCCACTACAGGGGTGGCAGTCAACTCCAGAACCCCAAGAGCACTGTGCTCACCAAGCAGATGATGTCTCAGCCTGTAGAGGTAGCTGACTTTTATGTTAACCTTTAATTACATTATCTCCTCAATTAGATTTGAAACTAATATAATACCGAAACATCTGAATGTCAGGTTCCCAATTACAAAGTCTAATCAAACCAGTGACCCTGGGTTACAGGCTTAACTGTGCCTCCCCTAAAATGCGTATGTTAAAGTTCTAACCATCAGTACCTAAGAATGTGATTGTATTTGAAGACAGGATCTTTAAAGAAGTAATTAGGGTAAGATGAGAATGTACGAGTGGGTCCTAATCTAGAATGACCAGTGTCGTTATAAGAGGAGATAAGGATACAGACACACAGAGAGGGGAAACCATATGGAGGTACAGGAGGACCGCCTTCCACAAGCCAAGGAGAGAGGCCCCAAAGAAACCAACCTTGCTAACAACTTCATCTTGGACTTCTAGCCTGCAGAACTGTGACATAACATATTTTTATTGTTTAAGCCACCTAGTTTGTGGTACTTTGTTACGATAGGGCTAGCAAACTAATACAGCAGGTGAGGTCAGTCTTGGTAAACAATTATTGTCATTTTTATTTATTTATTTTTATTTTTGTTTTTGGAGATAGAGTTTCACTCTTATTGCCCAGGCTGGAGTGCAATGGTGTGATCTCAGCTCACTGCAACCTCTGCCTCCCAAGTAGCTGGGGTTACAGGCATGCGCCACCACGCCCGGCTAATTTTTTGTATTTAGTAGAGATGAGGTTTCACTACGTTGGTCAGGCTGGTCTAGAACTCCTGACCTCAAGTGATCCACCCATCTCGGCCTCCCAAAGTACTGGGATTACGGGCATGAGCCACTGCGCCCAGCCCCATTATTGTCATTTTAGCAGAACACTGGAATTCGGAGAAGCTGAGTAACTTGCTGGAGCCACTCAGTCACTAAGTGGGAAAGCTGGGATTCAAGGTAATAAAGCCTGACTCGTTCTACCACCAAGAATATAATACTCAACTGATATTGGTTTGGCATCTATTATGTGCTAAGATCTTTTTAAAGTGCTAAGGATACTACAGCAGCCAAAAGGGACAAAATTTGTTCTCTAGTAGAGCTTTCAGACAAATAGGGAGGAAAAATAACCATAATCAAGAAAATATAAAATATGTACCTGTCAGGCCTCCGAGCCCAAGCTAAGCCATCATATCCCCTGTGACCTGCACGTATACATCCAGATGGCCTGAAGTAACAGAAGAATCACAAAGAAGTGAAAATGGCCGGTTCCTGCCTTAACTGATGACATTACCTTGTAAAATTCCTTCTGGCTCATCCTGGCTCAAAAGCTCTCCCAGTGAGCACCATGTGTCCCCCATCCCTGCCAGCCACAGAACAACCCCCTTTGATTGTAATTTTCTACTACCTACCCAAATCCTATAAAACGGCCCCACCCCTATCTCCCTTTGCTGACTCTCTTTTCGGACTCAGCCTGGCTGCACCTAGGTGATTAAAAAGCTTTATAGTTCACACAAAGCCGGTCTGGTGGTCTGTTCACACAGTCGCAAGTGAAAGTACCTTCAGCAATAACTGGAGGGTGGTAGGAATATGAACAATTTTTTTTTCTCATCCCATTCTACAGTTTTTACTATAAACATTTAAGCCAAACAAAGTTTTCTTTCAAAAAAGCCAAATGGTAAAAGTGAATTTTCAAGAGAGCACTGCTCACTCCATTCACTGGTCTTTAAGTTTATGAAAAAAATCAGGCAGAGGCAAGTCATGAGCCCCAAGGAAAAGTTTCTGTCACGTTAATATGCCTCAGCGACAAAGCTACAGCTTTAGAAATGATACAGTTAGCATTTCCCATGCAGGATAATTTTTGCTCTAAAGTTTGAGGCCAAAGCTATTTCAAAGAATAACCATGTTCAGAGAAATGGATTTTGTTTCTCTTTACCCAGATGAGAATTCACACAATGGCTAGCACTCACCACCGGGGAAAATTCTTGCAAAACTGGATGGAGCTGAATTTCACTTTATTGCTGGTGCTTATGCAGAAATTATGATTGCATGTTCATCAGGGCTTTATGGTGGTATAATATTTTACTGCTAGAGAAGCATTCACACAATACGTGGCATCTTTAAGTGTCCTGTCATTTACAATTCTACACTTTGGAGTCTGTAAAGGCAGGCAAGTCTTTGCAAACCTCCTGTGATTTTCAACCCCCTGGACAGCTTGGCACTGTCTCAGCAGGGATTAACTGCACTGCTGCCTGCAATAGAGGCTGCAAGGACTTCCTCGTTCTATAACCCTCCAAGAGCGTGAGGTGCTTTCACAGTCATGTTAATTAATGCATCGGATGGCATTCAGGATAAAACCAGAAATTCAGCAGCATTCCCCAGGCTGGTGGATCTGAGCTGCCTAACAGAGGCAGGTGAGAAATGACATTTGAGGGCCTGGCAATATCCTCAAGCACTCACTTATTCATGCTAAAGACTTGCTGGCACTAACTGCAGCCTGACTATTTTGAAAGTCATTATAATGAAGAGCTAAGTTAGAAGCCAGGTTCTCCAGCTCACCTGGCATGGATAAATTTCCAAGTTCCAAGCTTCCGTTTATCATCTTTAAAATAGGGGAAATTACGGCATAGGGTTAAAGGGGTCCTGAAATACAATCGAGCACATGAGGTCTGGATCTGGAACCTAACACACATTAGGTACTAACTACCCAGAATGAGCAAAGTCACTGCTAATCGGGAAAAAGATCCAGATGAAGCCAGTAGTTAGCAATCACTCCATTCCTCTTCCTCTCAACTGCATTAGCCCTGGTTTAGCTTGACTTTACAAGGTCAGAAACAGCTCTGAACCTATAGATGGGATTCAGTAAAGCTCCAGATTTTGCATTCAAAACTGTGTCCATGCCGTACACAAACAAGCACTTCTGGGGGAAGAGGCCACGTTTCAAGAGACTATCAAAGGGATAAGGTTGACAATGACTAGCGTGGAGGGTCCAGTTCAGCCTGCTTCCTACAGAGCTGGTGTGATGGAAAGGAAAGAGAGTGGAGGCAGATGATTCCAAAGTTTAAACTCTGGCTCTGGCCTCTACTCACTAGTTGATCCTGGGGGAGCTCTCTACCTCTCTGACCATGGTAGCTCCTATGTAAAATGGGAACATGGAAGCCAGACCACCAGCTGGCAGAGATATTAGGAGGATTAAATACCGTAACAAACGCCTGGCACACAATGGTGTCAACTGTGTTCGTCTCCCCATTCACAGTCCCTGCCAGAAAACTGGAAGGTTCCCTCCGGCCAGCAGGACCAAGGACCAGCCTTGTCACATTTTTCTGTCCATTTGCTTCCTGCACACCATGAACCCTGCAACTTCTACAGCTGCTGCACCAGGCCAGGCCCAATCTCACTTATCTAGGTTGGCCACCCATCTACAGTTCAATGTTCCCTCTGTTCCCACCAAGTTCCACACCCAGGCATCTCAGCTGCATTCCATGGCTTCAAGTGGCAGCCCAAGGTAGCAAAGAGTATGAGCTTCAGTAACAAGCCACCTGGGTTCAAGCCTCAGTCCTCTCATTTCCTAGTTGGTGGCCTAGACCAGTAACTTAACCTTTCTGTGATTCCAATTCTTTATCTGTAAAATAGGGATGGCCATCATTATCTACCTTACTGGGGAAAAAAAAAAAAAAATAATCCATGTAAAGTGTGAGGACAAGACCTGGAACACTGTAAGTACCAACTACCATTATGCCCTGATCACAAGAAACAGAGACTCAATAAGCCAGTTCAGATAATAGCAGTTTGCCATGAACACACTGAAGACGAAAAGGGAGATGGGCCCGCACATGAATCCCAGAATAGTAAGTGTAGTAAAACCGAGCAATACAGAAGATGTAGCTAGAGCCCAGGCAGCACACGGGACCTCTGTGGGGGAGAGTGAGCTCTGTGAGCTCCGTGGGGGAGGATGAGCTTTGCCTCCAGCTAACTCTGTAAGGTCTGGCTCTGTCTTCTCCAGCCTCCTATCCCACTGCTACATCCATGATTGTGATTAAAATGCGAAAGGCACAGGGATTTTGTAATACTCTTAATTTACGGGCAGTGAAATTTAATTTTCACATGCCACTCCATATATATATGGAGTATTACATATATACACACATACACATAAACACACATATATACGTATACATACATACATACGTATACATATGGATACGAACAGGATATATACACACATGTATATATGGTATACATATATGTGTGTATATATACGTGTATATATGTATGTGGGGGTGTGTATATATCCTGTCCTGTCTCCCCCTGCAACATTACAAATTTTTTAATAACAAACACTTTCATACATGCCCTAACATCTTCAAGAAAGGCTAATTCAAGTGGAGAGAGACCAGGACCAAAAGGATTATGAGAGATAAACGTAACCACTGAAAACAGAGAAAAAGCAAGCAGCCCTAAGTGAAAAGCATTTGTAAACTGCGAAAACCTTTGTGAGACTTAGCTACGTAGATGACTATGATCATGTGAGTCCAGGCATCTTGAAAATGCCTCAGAAGAAGAGCTGACCCAGGTGGGCATGTTAGTATCAAACAGCTGCAGGTCGGGCTGAAACCTATGGTCACAGCTGGCTCTCAGTGAGAACTTCTACAGGCTCTGCAGCAAATGAGCCTCGGGTGTGCTGGGGTGGTGCCTTCAGCCCCAGGCCAGCGAGGTATCATCCACTTATCCCAGTATGCTAAACAAACATCATTTTCCACAAAGTTTCAGGGTGGGAAAGTTAAGGATACTCTACTTTAGAACACAGGCCAGCAAACTTTTTATGTGTAAGGTGAGATAGTAAGTCACGAAAGCTCTGCATGCCATACCATCTCTCTGGCAGCTCTCAACTCAATGACTGTAGTAGGAAAGCAACCACAGATAAGAGGAAACAGGCACAGTTGTGTGCCAAGAAAACTTAATCTATGGACACTGAAATTTAATTTTCACGTGCTACAAAACAGTACTCTTGTTTTGATTTTTTTTTGGACACTTTAAACATGTAAAAGCCATTCTTAGCTCATGGGCTACAGGAAGACAGACTGACCCATAGCGTGCCAACTCTTGCTCTCAGTCGTTACCCCAACACGATCTCTAATAATATGGAATTTCAAGCTTCTGACTGGCTGCTGAAATCTCGTCTGTTCAATCTTTGGTGACTCATACAGTACTAGGATCTCAAAAAATGCTTTTTAAAAAATTGGACAGGTGTAGTGGCTCATGCCTGTATTCCCAGCACTTTGGGAGGCCAAGGTGGGAAGACTGCTTTAAGCCAGGAGTTTGAGACCAGCCTGAGCAACAGAGCGAGACCCCATCCCTACAAAAAGTTTAAAAATTAGCTGGATATTGCTGAGCGTGCCTGCAGTCCCAGCTACTTGGGAGACTGAGGCAGGAGGATCGCTTGAACCGAAGAGTTTGAGGCTGCAGTGTGAGCTATGATTGTGCCACTGTACTCCACCCTGTCCCCAAAAACAATAAATAAATAATTGTCCTTTAGTGATTTCTATCCTAATAAAACATCTTTGGCAGTAGATCACAACTGCATTCTGGAACAGTCCATCCTACTGATGGGGAGCTCCAGAGGTTAAAAGTTCTTCCTGAGATGATGTTCATCTCCCTCACTCCCCCATGCAAGGGCTCCTGGGTCTCCCTGATGGTGTCCGCAGAATTAAACAAATCCATCTTACCCATGACAGCTCTCCACATTTTTTGTTTATATCAGGGGAGGAAAAAAATGAAAGGAATGAACTACTCCCATAATAGAAAAATCTTTGCCAGGACAGGAAGTGAATGTAGAATTTCTAATAGCAAACATGCTTTACCTAAACAGTGGCTTCAGAAATAGCCCAGTCCACAGACCTACCAAAAAGTCAAGAAATAATTTAGGAGAATATATTAATCCATTTTTGCATTGCTAGAAAGAAATTCCTGAGGCTGAGTAATTTATAAAGAAAAGAGGTTTAATTGGCTCATGGTTCCGCAGGGTTGTACAGGAAGCATGGCACCCACATCTGCTGGGCCTCAGGATGAAGCTTACAATCATGGCGGGAGGTGAAAGAGCAGCAGACACGTCACATGCCAAAAGTGGGAGCAAGAGCGAGGGAGGAGGTCTCAGACTCTTTTAAACAACCAGATCTCTCATGGGTGAGAACTGTCTCATCACCAAGGGGATGGTGCTAACCCATTCACGAGGAATCAGTCACCATGATTCAGTTACCTTCCCCCAGCCCCATCTCCAACACTGTGGATTTCACTGCAACATGGGATTTGGAGGAGACAAACATCCAAACCATATCAGAGAGAAAAAAGGGTGTTTTCCTCAACCGCTGGTAGAGAAGATCCCCATTTACACATATGTTGGAACAAACAAATAACTGAACAAGTAAGTGACCATATGCTAGCATGCCAATAGAGAACATTCTCATTCTACCACAGCCTGTATAGATTACAAACACAGAACAACTAGTGAGAATAAGATTTAGTAGCCTAAAGAATTAAAATATGAATGCGGCCGGGCGCGGTGGCTCAAGCCTGTAATCCCAGCACTTTGGGAGGCCGAGACGGGCGGATCACGAGGTCAGGAGATCGAGACCATCCTGGCTAACACGGTGAAACCCCGTCTTTACTAAAAAATACAAAAAACTATCCAGGCGAGGTGGCGGGCGCCTGTAGTCCCAGCTACTCGGGAGGCTGAGGCAGGAGAATGGCGTAAACCCGGGAGGCGGAGCTTGCAGTGAGCTGAGATCCGGCCACTGCATTCCAGCCTGGGCCACAGAGTGAGACTCTGTCTCAAAAAAAATAAAATAAAATAAAATAAAATATGAATGCTACGGGGACCAATTGATTCTTTAAATAAAATTCTTAATTTCCCTAGAGACAGACTGACTGCCTTCAAACCACACGTTTACATTAATTTAAAAAATAAGAAAAGCGATTATTAGCTACCTACCAGGTATGAGGCACTTTGACTTACATCACCTCATCTAACTTTCATGCATACCTACTACAGGGAACTATGCCCCTCATTGTTCCGGAGAAGATCACCTGAACCCAGGGAATATAGGGGCTCCAGGCTTCAAACCCAGATACGTTCAACCCTAAAGCCCAGGCACCTTCTGCTGTAGGAGACATAACACTCTGCTGATCCCATTTACTTATGGATCATGAGGTCATCATCTATGGGCCAGATCATTAGAGAAAACGCCTCTAAAATGCCTCTGAATCGAAGGTGGTAGGAAACTATGTAAACCAATACAGGAAAATGAATACACAGGAAACGCACATCCATAGTAACTACGCTTAGGATTTTGCCCTACTTCATATTCAATTATAAAACTATTTGATTTAATAATATATGCAAAATAGCACTGCACCAAATCGGCACCCCCTCAAGAAAATGCACATCCCCCCACTGTAAAATCTAGGAAAAATAATAGAATCCATGCACAAAAAGAGACCTTGTTTTTAAAAAAACAAAAATGGTCATAAAAATGAGTAAGAAATCCTGTTGCAGTCTTACTTCCCGTCTTTAAGAACTCTGTATACATATATCCTTTTAAAACTATTTTTGGAGACCAACTCACTTTGGCAAAATACTGAGAGTGATACCGTTTAATCTCTACTAGTTTGGAGCTGTGAAACTACATTGTTGATTTATTTCTAACACAAAGAGTCAAAATTTGGTGTGAAAGGTTTTGGCATCTTTTCTTGCAAATATCTAGTATTTTACCACTTTTAAAGTGCTGTTGGATCTATTGGCCTCCTTCATCTTTACAGCAACCCAAGGTATAAGGCAAGTACAGACAGTCCCCGATTTAGGATAATCTGACTTAGATTTTTCAGCTTTTTTTTTTTTTTTTTTTTTTTTGAGAAAGGGTCTCTCTCACTCACTCACTCACCCAGGCTGGAGTACAGTGGCGTCATCATGGCTCACTGCAGCCTAAACTCCCCAGGCACATGCCACCATGCCCAGCTAATTTTTCTAGTTTTTGTAGAGACAAGATTTCGTCATGTTGCCCAGGCTGGTCTCGAACTCCTGGACTCAAGTGATCCACCCGCCTCAGCCTCCCAAAGTGCTGGGATTACAGGTATGAGCCACCTCATCTGGCTGACTTTTCAGCTTTATGATGATGCAAAAGCAATATGCATTCAACAGAAACTATACTTGAGTACCCACATAACCCTTCTGTTTTTCATTTTCAGTATAGTATTCAATATATCTAGGCTTAGGTTGCATGATTTTGCCCAAATACAGGCCAATGAAAGGTAGGCTAAGTTAAACCATGCTGTAATGTAGGTTAAATGTATTAAATGCAAATTCTGAACTTGATATTTTCAGCTTATGATGGGTTTAGCAGGATGCAATCTATACTAAGCCAAGGTGCATCTGTTCTGTTACTCTCCTTTTTTTTTATCCTCTTACAAATGTAGAAAAAAGGTTTCAGAGTTTACGAGGGAGCTTTCCAATGAAAGTGACAGAAAATCCAACTCAAACTAACGGAGGCAAAATAAAGGACTGAATAGTTCACAATCTGTAAGATCCAGAGGAGAATCTACCCTCTGGCAAGGTTTGATCTGGGTCCAGGAGGTGGCCTGGTCCCTCTCCACCTCTCAGCTCTGCTCTCATCCACACGGACTTCATACTCAGGCGTCACGCAGTGGCAAGGCAGCTGCTAGGTTGGATAGAGCTACAATATCTGCAGCTCCACCCTCTGAGGTTCAAGGCCAGTGGAAAAGAACACATGTGCCTCTCAACAGCCCCAACAAAAGTCTCATCACATCTTATGGGCTCCAACTAGGTCATGAAACCACCTCTAAGCCAATTACTAAAAGCCAGTATCAGGAATAATCTGAGTCCTACGTCTCCCCGCGAAGCCCTGCACAATATCATCTCCACCAAAGTCCACGTGCTAATGGGTGGGTGTGAGTGCGGGTCTCCCTGGGAAAACTGAGCAGGGTGAATAAATACAAAGTCAGAAAGCCAAGAGATCCTCAGCACACACTTCCCCAGAGTCACACCGCGACTAAGAGACAAAATCAGGACTCATGCACAAATCTCCCGGGACCAAGCGCTCCAAAAATAGTGGCAAATTATTTTAAAACACACAGGTGAATCACAAAAAGTCCTCCAAACTGAATCTCTTGGTCACAAATAACAGTCTAAAATATTAACAAACTGCCGACAGGACTTCAAAGAAAGCCTCTTACAAAATAGAAAGTTTGTTAAATTCAACACGGTTACTGTTATCTAAATCAAAATCCCTTTATAGTTCTAAATGGTTCCTTACCATCTGGAAAGTCAGAACACTGTACTCAAAAGAAAAAGGGAAAGGCTTTTTGACCTATTTTTGTCTCTACATGGACGTAAAGCACCGAATCCTATTTAGTAAGTGCCTTCGACGCATGCTACTGCTCTGGCGATTTGCAACTCGAAAATGACACTTATTATTCAGCTAGAGATTAGAATCTCAAGCAGTAGGGCATTTTTTAATAAAAAATAAAATTAAAAATAGATTTGCCATTGTCTGTTTAATAAAACTAGTAGCTCTGCTGGCTTAGAGGGGAAATAACATATTTCTTGGGATTTTTATATATTCATCTAAGCAGTGCTAAAAAAAACCAAAGTTACTAATATTCATATCTTGAGCAACTGTACATTGCTTCTAACTATACATTCAATCTCTCTGGCACATCCACTGTGGCCCTAAGCAGCCAGTGCAGGCTCTTCTACCAAAACAAAGCAAACCCCTCTGAAACCTGACGTGTGCAGGTGTCAAAAAACACCAGGTGCTGCTTGACAGATGTGAGCCAAATAAGGAAATATTCAGCCCAGCACTGCCCAACAGAACTTTCAGTCATGATGTATGTTTTCTACATCTGTGCTCTAAAATATGGTGGCTGCTAGCTGCATGTGGTTATTGAGACTAAGGAACTATATTTTTAATTTTATTTCATTTCAACTCATTTAAAGTAGCCACATGCCGCTAATGGCTGCTAACCGGGAGGGCAGCTGGGATGTTACCCTTGAGAATTTCTCCAGCATTTTACCTGTTGCTCTCTCTCACTCACATTTCCCATTCTAGCACACACACACACACACAAAAACACCTACAGTTCTCCAAACAAGGCATCTGTTTTCTTCCTCTGGGGTCCTGTCTATGTTGTTCATGTGACCCTGGATTTCCAAACTCCTAGCCTTGCTGGTAGACATTCCTTTTCATCCTCACAACCCAACCCAGGCTTTATCTCTTCTGTGAAGCTGTCCTTGATTTTCCGTTCTATCTTCCCTGCTTGTGAATGGGTGAACTCTGCTTCCCCACTGCCCCGTGCATGTGAACGTTTCTGTGGCTATGTTCATTATACCGCAATGGGTCGGGAGCATGTCCCTTCCAGACTGGAAGGCAGAGAGGGTGGCTGTAAGAATGAGCACTTTGGGCCGGGCACGGTGGTTCACGCCTGTAATCCCCGCACTTTGGGAGGCTGAGGCGAGTGGATGACATGAGGTCAGGAGTTCAAGACCAGCCTGGCCAACATGGTGAAACCCCGCATCTACTAAAAATACAAAAATCAGCCCGTTGTGGTGGCATGTGCCTGTAATCCCAGCTACTCAGGAGGCTAAGGCAGGAGAATCGGCTTGAACCCGGGAGGTGCAGCTTGCAGTGAGCCGAGATCACGCCACGGCACTCCAGCCTGGGCAACAGAGCCAGACTCCGTCTTAAAAAAAAAAGCACTTTAGAGATGGCTGCCTAGCATTAAATCCTGTCTCCAACACTTACTACTGCCTCTAAGATCTCATGCAAGTTAGATGATCTCTCCAAGCCTTGGTGTCCCATCTGTAAAATGGGGTTATTCATGATAACCCTTCTTGATGGCTATTGCAAAGATTAAGTAAATGCCCAAACATAAGCACAACATTTGCCTGGGTAACTGGCAAAGAACAAAAATGTCATAACATTAATCTCTTACGTATTGTTTTTCATATTATTAGACTGTGCACTTTTAAGTATAGACTAGATCTTAGCCATCCCCAAAACCCAGGAGCACAGCACACAGTGGGTACTCATTAAAAATTAAAATGACTAATGATGCCTCCAGTGGATGGATGCCAGCCCTGAACTCAATTCTAAGTATTCCCCATAATGCTAAAGGGCCTTGCTCCAAAGGTCAAACTAGGAAACTAAAAAGATATCTCAGCTAGGCTCAGTGGCTCATGCCTGTAATCACAGCACTTTGAGAGGCCGAGGTGGGTGGATTACTTGAGGTCAGGAGTTCGAGACCAGCCTGGCCAACATGGTGAAACCCCTTCTCTACTAAAAATACAAAAAATTAGCCGGGCATGGTGGCGCATGCCTGTAATCCCAGCTACTCCAGAGGCTGAGGCATGAGAATCGCCTGACCCCGGGAGATGGAGTTTGCAGTAACCTGAGATCGTACCACTGCACTCTACCCTGAGGGACAGGGCAAGACTCCCTCTCAATAAATAAATAAATAAATAAATGATTAAAAATTAAAGAGGTCTCAACAGAGGTAGACAGAGGAAAAGTAGTGAGCATGCAGGAAGATCCAAAATGCATATGGGGGTTTATTCAAACTGCACTCAAACCCTCTAGTGGGACACCACCATCCTCCCCAGAGGTCCCACCCCTCCCCCAAGCCCTCCCTGTATCCACAACCTGGCCAAACCGCTACTAAAATGTTACTGATGAAAACAAGCCTTATCCTGCAGGTTTGAATGCAGTAAAAGAAGTTTAAAGGCCACTGGTCTAACAAGGCCGTAAGAGAATATATGTACAATTCAGTCCCCACAGTCTGTTCCCGGCGCCCTTCCTCCCACTTCTAGTTTACTCATCTCCTTTCTTTCCTAGGAGGCCAAGCGGGGTTGGGGGGGAGATCACCTGAGGTCAGCAGTTCAAGACCAGGCTACCCAACATGGTAAAACCCCGTCTCTACTAAAAATACAAAAAATTAGGTGGGTGTGGTGGCGGGAACCTGTAATTCCAGCTACTCAGGAGGCCGAGGCAGGAGAATCACTTGAACCGGGGAGGCAGAGGTTGCAGTGAGCTGAGATGGCACCACTGCACTCCGCCTGGGTGACAAAAGCAAAACTCCATCTCAAAAAAAAAAAAAAAAAAAAAGAAACAAAAAAAAATGGAAACCCTCCGATTTACAGACAACACTTGTAACCCTAGATTCTAACTGTGCTCCACAGTGTCCCTAACCCTGAAAGACAGGATACCTCTTGAGACCCTCCAAGGTTTCTTGGTTTTATTGAGGGCAAATAAACATGAGCAGCAGATGAAACAAGCACTAAAAATGATTAAGTGTTCAACGTACAGGTTTTCTAGCCCAGGAAGAGTCCCAGTGAGACTGTTTGTTTCCCAAATTCAATGTCTTCCTCCTGCTACAATGCTCCCTGGCACAGGGAGTTTAGTAAAAGAGCAAGCTGGGAGCTGGGAGCATGCAGTAAGTGCATCTCCAATGGGGCTTTCCTTTCGGTACTTTGAACGCAGAAAGTGATTTCCATTTCAGCACAGCTTCCACTTAGCACTGGAAGCCTGCATGCAGGTGACCTATCTTCCTTGGGGCCCCTGTGCAAGAGGTCTACAGGGTAATGACTGGGGATTGGCATGACTGAAGAGTGTAAGAACAGCTGCCATGCGGTCTGAGGATTGGCAATTTGCCTGCTGTGCGAACTTGGGTATATCACCTCCTCTCTGTGTGCTCTGGTTGCCTTGTTCATAAAACAAGAGTGTGGTTTCCAAACTTTTTTTTTTTTTTTTTTTGAGACGGAGTTTGGCTCTTGTTGCCCAGGCTGGAGTGCAGTGGCGCAATCTTGGCTCACTGCAACCTCCGCCTCCCGGGCTCAGTGAATCTCCTGCCTCAGCCTCCTGAGTGGCTGGGATTACAGGCATGCGCCACCACGCCCGGCTAATGTTGTATTTTTAATAGAGACGGGGTTTCTCCATGTTGGTTAGGCTGGTCTTGAACTCCTGACCTCGTGATCCATCCACCTCAGTCTCCCAAAGTACTGGGATTACAGACGTGAGCCAACACACCTGGCCCCAAACTTTTCTTTCTGTAAATAACAAGCTCCCTTTTTGTCCCCAACAAAATATTCTGGGAAACACAAAGATCTAAAATGTACAGGTGACGCATCTGTGACTGAAGTGTATTTACAGGATTCTGAAGTCCCACTGACCTGAGTCTCTCTCCCTTACCTCCCCCGCCCCCAGGAAACCCAGAATCCTAGAAGTTCATGGAATGATGTTAGGGAACTACATCCTCTTTTGAGCATCACATCAAGTTGAAAAATTCCAGGATGTTACTTATAATGGATCTTATTTATTTTTATTTTTTGAGACAGAGTTTCACTCTTGTTGCCCAGGCTGCAGTGCAATGGCACGATCTCGGCTCACCACAACCTCTGCCTCCCGGGTTCAGGCGGTTCTCCTGCCTCAGTCATCCTGAGTAGCTGAGATTACAGGCACACGCCACCACGCCCGGCTAATGTACTTTTAGTAGAGACGGGGTTTCTCCATGTTGGTCAGGCTGGTCTCAAACTCCCGATCTCAGATCATCTACCCGCCTCAGCCTCCCAAAGTGCTGGGATTACAAGCGTGAGTCATTGCACCCGGCCTATAACGGACCTTATAATGCCTATCTTTAGGAAATGGCTAAGAAACAGACTAAATCATTATTTCCTTTAACATTTGTATTATGAGAAATGTTAAAAACATTAAAAAAAAGAGAGTCCCTATATATCTGTGACCCGGTATCTGTAATTATCAAGTCATGATCATTACTGTCTTGTCTCCTCTCTACCCTACTCATTCCCATGACTCCCTCTCCCCCCACCCCGCGATTACTTTCAAGCAAATTCCCAATATACTATCATCTTGGTCCTAATGGTTTCAAAACCTTTATTTTTAAATCTCAATTTCATTACCACACTAAGAAAAGAACATTCATTCCTTAACTTCATCTAACATCCACAAGCCACTGGCACCATCAAATTTTGCCCCTTACAATTGCCTTGATGAAGAACAGGGTTGTTTTTCTACAGAGTTCTCTGCTGTCTGAATTTTCATGACAGTGTCTCTGTCACTCTGTCATCTAACCTGCGTCTCTGCCCTCCGTGTATTTCCTGTGACTTCCTAGCTAGATGGAGGGTCCTGATCAGATCCAAGTCATCAGATCGAGAGGCACATGACATCTGGTTGTTTCTTTGGTGATGCTGGCAACCACAGATTAAAACACTGACTTCATTAGACTGATTATTTTACAGCATCTCACCTATCTTCCGAAATGTTTCACGCATACACAAATATAGAACATTAGATATTCACAGTTTTACCCAAACTGCATTCAACTACCATTGTTCTGAAACTTTTCATTTAATGACACGGGAGTAATAGTTTTTAAAAAAAAAATCGGAATTCCGTAAGATATGCTTCACATGGTAACAATATTGAGTACAGTTGAGATTCTAACAATTCAGAAGACATTTATTCAGAATAGTGCTTTATACATAGAAAGTGAATAATAAGTTGTTGCTGAATAAATAGCCAGTCCCATTAAATCCAGTCCACTTCTAAGCAGTGGTATACTGTGAACTGATCTGTACAAGGACGCCACCCGAGGTATTTACTAGGCAACAGACTCAAGTCTTCTAAAACTCCCCAAACATCTTTCTTCTCTCATTGTAAACCAGAAAAAGTCAAACAGTTCCTGGTTTTCACCATTTCTTACTTTGTGTTGTTTTTGAAACAACTGCCTAAAAACCCAGCATGGCTCCATCTTGTTACTGCCTTAACTCACTCATTCATGCTTTCTCCTCCCTCCAAATAGCTTAAGTATAAGCCATAGCCCCTGATCAAAAATCAAACTGGTAATTTCTGCCACCCCCACTCATGCTAACTGGTGGTTACAAAAAAAAAAAAAAACTGACAGCCTGTTTCAACGTTGCCAGAGTCTGAGGGACCCCAAAATGATCAATGTCACCATTTTGCTTCATGACTAGGAGCTTACTGTGCGAAAAGCAGCAACTCCCTATAGTCAATTAATAGTTCCGTGAAAGAAGCCAGAGACATGAGCAATCAAAACTAAATCAGGCAGTACATTTTTTTTGAGTCTTCCGTATTTTTTTTTTCTAGAATGCTGCTGTGAAAGCTCAGAATATAAACAAGTCGCTGCTTATTAGGAAAAGACTAGTTGAAAATCTTTCGCCCAGCACATCTCAGCCACCGCGATAGTTTTTCTCACCAACACGCTTACATCTCAAGGACTCAGTGAGTGAGAATGAAAACAAGGTGGTGGATAAGTGGTTTTTAAACCAGGCTCATGGGCCCTGGGGTAAGAAAGGGCAGGCACTGAGACTTTTGGGCCAGCACCTCTATTTCTCTCTCCACCCCCAGCCCTGCATCCCCGCAGGCCACTGAATGACTCAGCCTAAAAGTCATTCCCTCCAGCACTCACAGTAACCTGTCCCCACAACAGGAGCCCACCCCAGCCTGACTCAAATTCTGCCTTACTCAGGAAGGGAAGGAGGGCTCTTCCTGAAGCCACATTGTGACAAAGATGCCCCAGGCTCCTTGCACACTGCCAGACACTGGACCCAAAAACCCCAGTGGTTTCACCAAAGACAAGCCTATTATTCCCCAACTAAAGACCCCTCATTCTGAATAAACCAGTATTCAGTTAATTACTCAAGACAAGTCCCTTCAATGGATCCCAGAGGGCCTCTGAGGCAGAGAGAGGGACCTGGGTCCAGGTCCTTGATCCAACCCTAACTAGTACTGGGCAAATCACTTGCCTGAGATGCCTCTTCTGGTCTGTAGACTGGAGGACCATATTCACTACCTCCTAAAGCTCTTAAAGAATCGAAAAGGCTAATTGTATAATAAAGGCAAATTCTTTCTCCTCCACCCCAGCTTGTCCCGCTTCACTCCCTCTGCCTCATTGTTCTTCATGGGTTTATACCCTCTATTTCATCTGCACTCGGTCCTGGAGAACAGTTCTTGGCCTGTCCACTCAGCAGACACCTTCTCTGTCACAGGGACTGTGTAGAGATAGAAAAGCAGGATAATCCTCTCTGCTCTTGCACCATTTCTGGTCTAGGAATGATAGTATGTCATCAGTCTCATGAATAGGCAATGCTTTTGCCTCCCAGAGTCACCCCAGGATAAGACGCTGCATCAAAAGAAACCTGTCCCCTCAACTCCAGGTCCAGCAGACACACAGGCCCACTTCACAGAACATCTCAACCACCTGGGTGTCCTTAGCAAGCTCATGTCGTTTTTACATCAATCAGTCCCTCTCCACTCCGCCTCCCAACACCTCACCATCTTCACCATAACGTCAACAGTATCCATGTATCTCAGAGGATATTAATTCCACGGGGCCCGGGCAGGAGCTCCGGTCTACCGAAAAAAACTCAAATGAGGATTACATCCTTCAAACGAGGGATGGGATATATTATTAACAGGCACTCCTTACTCAAAACCTACCGGGTACTAGACGCCAGGCTATGAGTTTTCAACATATTAATCTCTTTAGTTTTTTGTTTGTTTTTGAGACAGGGTCTCACTCTGTTGCCCAGGCTGGAGTGCAATGGTGCAATCTTGGCTCATTGCAACCTCCGCCTCCCAGGTTCAAGCAATTCTCCTGCCTCAGCCTTCCAAGAAGCTGGGATTACAGATGAGCACCACCATGCCCAGCTAATTTTTTTTTTTAATTTTAAACAGAGACGGGGTTTCACCATATTGGCCAGGCTGGTCTCAAACTCCTGACCTCAGGCGATCCACCCGCCTCTGCTTCCCAAAGTACTGGGATTACAGGTGTGAGCCACTGCACCCAGCCTCCTTTAGTTCTTATTACAACACTAAGGCATAGGTACAGTTGTTATCCCAATTTTCCATACACGGAAGTACAAAGGGACAGAGAGATTAAAGAAGGAGCCCAGGGTCAGATGGATGTTAGCGGGTAGAGGTGCAATGAGAGACCAGATAATCTGGTTCTGTAGCTTCAGGGCCTTTTCCACAGAAAAGTAAAAGGAGGACCATACCTCTGTTGCGGAAACTGCCAGCGACCACAACCACTCATATTTTAAACCCATCAGGAGAAAAGTCCTATTCACTGTCTGGACTAATGATCAGAAGATCTCGGGCCTCACCCAGGACCTACCACCAGCAGCAGCAATAACATGGCCTTCAAACAGGGATTTCACTTCTTCTAACCCCTATTTTCCCATCTAAAAGATGAGCATCCTAGATAATAGTTCTCATATCCCAGGATTATCTGCAAGGAAACCAGGGAGCAGAGTCTTAAGTCTTCCACACCTGAGGTCAGAAGGACCTAGTTCAATTCTGTGCTGTGAGGCCAGCTGACTGGTGACTGTGGGTGGGTAATTTAACCTCTATGTTTCCGCTTCCTCATTTGCAAAGAAGGATAACAATGAATTTATTTCAAGTACTAAATGAAGCAACACCCACAAATGCTGAATTCAGTGTCCAGCATATAACAAACACCTAATAAATGACAGACAGTCATATTATTAATATCACCATGATTATTATCAAGATCTGAAATTCCACAGAAGGAAATCTTCCCCTCTTTAATACGGTAGACTTTATAACCTTATTTGGAAGGATAATCTGGCTAACACATTTTCCCATTTAAATCCTTGAACAACCAAGTGTGACTCAGAGTGGAGGGGGATAGGGCAGAGGGTGTAAAGGTAGCAGCTGGGTCCTAGGCCCTTCATCTGATGGGGCAAGGGTTTTGCTGGCTCCTTTCTCTAATTCTATCCCTGCCTCTCTCTTATGCCCCTCCCACCACACTCATGCTCCCAAGACCCTATAAGTAACCTAACCAGTCTTAAAAAAAATACACCACCAAAGCAAGACTATAGCTGCTGAATGATAATGACAAGGTTCCTATGGCAACCCTCATCTCTAAAGTTTGGATGGTGGAAGACAGAGAGGGATCATTTAGCAACTAGCTTATGGGTGAAACACCTTGAAACTGCGTGTTTTTTGATTCTCTCCACAATTAGAGCCAGGCCTTATACTTTTCCAGCACAGGACACTTTATAAGGTGTTTCACACAAATTAACTACTATGTGAGATAAGGAGGAGAGATGATGGACCCTGTTTTTTACAAATGAAAAACCTAACTACTGGAGTTGTTAAGAGCTCATATGCAGTAAATCCAGGAGAAGACCTTGGGTGTCTAGACTCCTAAACAAGCGATTTACTCAAGACCCCACTATCTCTTCCAGCCCTACCCACCTTCTCCTCTCTACCACCCCAGACTTCTAGGCTTTCTCCTTCTCTCAACTTACTCACTTCGAGGCACACTTACCCAACCTTTGCATTTCCGCCTTCTGTCACATCCTGCTGTTTCCACAATTATCAAGTGACTCAGCTCTCCAATTAAGCTGTGTATGAGTCTATTCAATACCATTCAGCTGTAAAATAACCTACACATTTCTACAGTGATGCCTATGACAAGGTTTTATTCACCAAGCGACTGTGCCACCGGCCCCAGTTAAAGACTACCAGGAACATACCTGGAGTCAAACAAAGTTGGGTTTATTGGTTGACTGCAACAAGGTGGACACGATGCCAGGCAGAATTTCAGATATCTCAGCAAGAGGATGTCAGGAGGAGCTCATTATACAATTTGGACTGTGTTCAGTGATTTAGGGGTAGGCTCAGGGAAACATAGTTTTGCTCTGAATTGGGTGCTGTCAACAGAGCAGAAATTTTATGATGACGTAGCTTCCTAATTTTTATCTAAGAGGCAGGAGGAACAGAATGAGGCTAAAGCCACAATCGGTAAAGAAACATTCATGTGAGCTGAGACTGGGGAATGTTTGGTCATTTCTGTGCCTCGCAGGGATCTTGCTTTTATCTGTGCTCCGTGTTGATGATTGCGCGGTCTTGTTTTTGCCTTGTTCTATCACCAATATAGAGTAGCTCCATCCTATGTCCATATTCTGCGAAACTCTTTATGCTCAAGAAAAGAACACACAAGGGCCGTAGCTATTAGAGCCAGGCCGGCTCTAAGCAAATAGCAGCAGAAGGAACTATTCTTTGGAATTTTCTCGACAACTTGTTCCACAAGTCACAATACCTGTTTGTGGTATTTACTTTGTACTTTTTAAAAATAAGACTCATGATGGAGAAGGCTGATATGAGCCGACCATGAAAGGTCAGCCCCGGAGCTACAAAAAGGGGCCTCTGAGCTGAGAAACTGAAACAGATGCTCCCAGATCAATTTTTTTTTCCCTACCATCAACTGCTGAAGTAATTAATAGTCACTTTTATTTCAGAATTTGTTTTATATTTAACAAAGCCTCCTGAGCAGCCCTTCATGGTCTCAAGGTGGTCTGGGCACAAGATCGATAAAGATTTCACTCCTTAATTAGGTTACATTCCAGTAAAGGTAACATTTCTTTTTTGTTTATAAAAATAAACACAATAAATTTTTAAAAGCATACAGTCTGTTAGAAAGTGGTAAGTATTATGAAGGCTGGGCGCGGTGGCTCACGCTTGTAATCCCAGCACCTTCGGAGGCCGAGGCGGGCAGATTGCCTGAGCTCAGGAGTTCAGGACCAGCCTAGCCTGGGCAACACAGTGAAACCCCATCTATACTAAAAACAAACAAACAAAAAAAATTAGCCAGGTGTGGTGGCATATGCCTATAGTCCCAGCTACTTGGGAGGCTGAGGCAGGAGAATGGCTTGAACCCAGGAGGCGGAGGTTACAGTGAGCAGAGATTGCGCCACTGCACTCCAGCCTGGGCGACAGAGCGAGACTCCGTCTCCAAAAAAAAAAAAGAAAGTGGTAAGTGCTATAGTGCTATGAAAATAAAGAAAAAGCAGAACAGGGTAAAGAGGGTTGGGAATGCCAGGCGAGGGTCACAGTGATCAGTGAGGCAACCAGGCAAGCCCTCCACCATGTGAAATTTAAACATGAGAAGTCTTGATGGAAATGAAGAGGGGGGCCCAAACAAAGCCACCAAAGAGAAATTTATCCAAGGAGAAATTAATCCAAAGGGAAATCAGCACCATTGTCTCATTTCTGATATGCGACAACTGAGAACTAGAGAGGTCTAGGAATTTGCCCGAGAACACACAATTTGCGGGCAGAACCAGATGGAACGTGGGTCTCCAGATTCCCTGCCACAAGCTTCCTTCCCTATAATGAACAGGATATAAGAGCATTCTGTATAGGATCAAATCCAGAAGTAACTCCAGAATCACAGGCAGAAAGAGCCTCTGTTTTCCAAGCACACACAGGTTTACAATACCTGTGTGTATCCACGCCAACCTGCAAAGTGTTAACTACCAAAAGATCCTAAGAGGCCCAACCTTTAGCCTCATTCAAAATAGGGGAAGAGGAGGAGGCTGTGAGCATTTAAGTCCCTTGTTCAACATTTAGATGGCAAAAGGCAGGGTTTATTTTCAAACCCCAGCTGCATAATTTCATAGCTCTATTATGCAAAACACCACACACCAGTATGATGTTCACAGATACACGTGGCCTACAGAACCCTTAATAATACCTACTTCACAGAGAGTTGTGAGGTTTAAATAAGTATGCCCACATATGCCGAAGATAGCAAGGATATGAAAAAAATGCCAGTTCCTTTCCCACATGTGCTGAGTTGGAAACAGCTTGGTGCCAGAGCACGTCCACAAGGACAGGGACTGCCTGTTGTGCCGTCTGCTGTATCCTCAGAACCTGCCTTGGGGCAGGCAGTAAATAGTCACTGAATGGATGGAAAATAGAAGGATGCAAGTTCTTCCTTCTGCTCTTTGTTCTCAGTACTCTAGGGATCCCCGAGAACACCTCTCAGTGTAGCTGTGGACAAGAAGCAGCAAATGTGAAAGCGAAACCGCTCTCAGCAGGTCCTAACCGAGTCCCTACTGGGCAGGCTCGTGGCCAGCCAGATGCCCAGACCGGCCATACCAGACAGTCCTTGTAGAGGCTGAACAAGCTAAACTGCCTCTTGTGGATTAAGAAATCTACCAAAGCACTCTAGAATGGATTCCAAGATCCATTTGCATCAAAAATATGAAATCAAATGAGGATCACATTCAAGGAGCTGGCATATCACAAAGTCAGAGTTGATCAATGCAATTATAAATGCACTTAAGGGGAAAAAAAAAAAAAGAAAAACAAAGGACCTTGCCCTGGGTATGAAGAGAAGCCATGAAGGGCTACTCAGCAGGCTTTGTTAAATACATAAAACAAATTCTAAAATAAAAGTGACTATTAATTACTTCGGCAGTTGATGGCAGAAAAAAAATCTTGATCGTGGAGGATCGGTTTCAGTTTCTCAGCTCAGAGACCCCCTTTTTATAGCTCCAGGCTGAGCTTTCACCATCAGCTCACATCAGCCTTCTCCATCATGAGTCTTATTTTTAAAAAAGTACAAAGTAAATCCCCCAGTGTTCTCATCAAGCTCCCTTACTTACTTGAAGGGTAACCTTCATAGAAAAGAGGCCACTTGATAAATTCCAAGGCAAGTAAAAATAAAACATAATGGAAAAGATAGTCTCATCATCATAGCTAATTACAAAGGAAGAGTACATCACTTTTTTCTCCCCAAGTGTCTCCAGTTTATTAAAAAAAAAAAAAAGGACCAATTTAACAAAGCCATTCTGTGTTACTGATCTGAAGAGAAACAGAAGGAATCTTGGGAGATGCACTTGTGATTTATAAAACCAAAGAGATAGCTGTTGAAACAGTTATTCATAAATGTATTGCTGACATACATAAATATATATGATATGCCAACTGGATGCAAGAGCCCCGGCAAAGGTGCTGTGGGGTGTCATTGCTGTATCAACCGAGGCAGTGCCCTCCACAAGCTTATGGCTGATTGCAGCATTACAAAACCCCAGGGGCAGGACCACGGGGCACTCCGCAGAGAGAACGAGAGCACTTTCCAGCTCAGAAGGCCCGGGGAGTCGTTCTGGAGAAGGTGCCATTTAAAGGGGGCCTTGAAGAATGGGTGGGAGGTAGAGAGGTGGAGTGGGAAACTGTCAGAACCCTAACCATTTGCTAGACACTCCGTGTGCCCCCAATCTGCCCAACCCAGAAAGGATCGGGCGAGAGAACTCAGAGGCTAGAGGGTCCATCACGCCTCACCAGGGCTGTGTAGCACAATCCCCAGGACCCATGTTTCAGAACCCACGTGCCACACTCCAGCCAAGATGGCAGGAATCAGAATTTCAGGGGTGGGGCTTGGTCCTGTGCTTCGGGGAAAGGCCCCCAGGAATTTCTGATGAGTGGCCCTCTCCCGCCAGGAACCACAGATTAACACCAGTATCTTAGTTTTCAAAACGGGGCAAATGAAACTCAGAGTGGAGGTTCCTTCCTTCTTCATCATCATTCTGATGAATATGGAGTGAATACCAACCTCAGGATACAAAAATTAATAAAGCCCATACCTGCCCCTCATGACACGTTTTTTGCTCATTGAGTCCTTACAGCAAACCACAAAGGACTACTGTCATCTCTTCACATGCCCCCTTTTTATTAAGACAACGAAACTGAAACTTAAAAGGTTAAGAGAACTAGCACAATAAATGATGGAGTCGGGATCAAGTCTTGGCATCCTGAGACGCACCCCTCACTTCAGGGCTGCTTACCAGAGGCTTCCCGGGCACCCAGCGCTACGCTGGCACCTGGGTGATGACCATGCACAAAAAAAATGGCCTCTGACCTCAGTAGGAATAGGGGATTCAGGGGACAGCAGAAGAGAGCTGTCCAAGAGCCAAACTTCCACTGAAAAGATTCCAAAATGTTTCATGTGCAGAATCCAACCAGAGTGCTGAACTGTGGCCATCCCCGGACCAGTTCTCAGGGGGCCATCCTCCTCTGGAAATGTCCTCCACCCAGACAGTCACACGCCTCTCCATGGAAGAGGGTCGGAACCCTTCCTGACAGAACAAGCTGGGTGGGAGGGTGGTGGGTCTAAGCAGCCACTTCCCCCTCAGAGCCTCGGTGAGGTCCACATGAAGAGGCTGAAATGAAGCCGCAAAGCGCAGCTCCTAGGAGTGATAAACAGATCTACTGATCATCAGTCAAGAGAGGAAGACACAGGGGAAATCCCACCAGAACTGGGAATTAGATCCCGTTTCCAGATCCCTCTGAGGCAGCCACTGTGTCTTCTTTGGTGGAAGAACCAGATTACAGCCCTAAACTTAGAGGCGGACAACGCCAAGCCCTAGGCTGGTGCTTCTACTTTTAGCCGTGTGAGCCAAGCGAGGTAGCTTACTTCAGCACAGATTGCCCAGCTGAAAAACAGCAACTTGCAAAGGTTTCTGTGAGGATTTAATAAAACAGCTTTGAAAACGCTACACATCTTACCTGGCTCACGACAGGTGCTCTACAAACGGCTGATGGATCTGAATCTGGTTCTTAATGTAGGTTCTGAAAAATAGACAAGGCCTCTTTAAGGTCAGATGAACCTGTCATTATCCTTTTTTGTCTCCCCTCTGCTCCCTAATTTTTGTTTTTCCAAGAGCAAGCAGAAAAAGCTAAAATAACTTTTTTTTCTTTTTCTTTTTTTGAGACAGAGTCTCGCTCTATTGCCCAGGCTGGAATACAGCGGCGTGATCTCAGTTCACTGCAACCCCTGCCGTCTGAATTCAAGTGATTCTTGTGCCTCAGCCTCCCCAGTAGCTGGGATTACAGGCTCAGCTAATTTGTGTATTTTTAGTAGAGACGAGGTTTTACCACGTTGGCCAGACTGGTCTCGGACTCCTGGGCTTAAGGGATCCGCCCTTCTCAGCCTCCCAAAGTGCTGGGATTACAGGGGTGAACCACCGCACCCGGCCTAAAATAACATCTTTTAAGGGAAAGTTCATGGGGCAGACAGACTAGAGGCTCTTTTATTCTAAGCTGGAAGCCAAAAGAAACAGACTCTCCTCAAGGGCAGGAGAAAAAAATCCATTGTGAGCTTTTGATACCCAGACAGCTGGGAAGCCCCAAAAGGCAAGAATTCAATAAATAGTCCCACTGGACATGCAACTGAAAGAAATGACGCAATCAGAAAAAGGCCAAGTTAAATTACATGTTCACTTGCAGTAAGTTTTCAAGGAAACATACTAACAAAACACTTACTGAAATATTTCTTATAGTTGTTTATCGGTAAACGTCAGTAATTAGTAATGAATGCTCTCCTACATAAACAAAATGCCTATTTTAAATAGAAAACAGTAATCGAGTGCATCAGAGAGAATCTCTGGCCTATCACACAAGAGATCTCGCCTTTGACACCATAAACCATATTACTGCACACCCAGGGCAGCTACCTGCTTAAGACCTGGGCTTTAGAAAAAATGATTCGTCTCCAGGAAACAACAGATGCTGGAGAGGAAGTGAAGAAACAGGAACATTTTTATACTGTTGGCAGGAGTGTAAATTAGTTCAACCATTGTGGAAGACTGTGTGGTGATTCCTCAAGGATCTAGAACCAGAAATACCATTTGACCCAGCCATTCCATTACTGAGTCTGTACCCAAAAGATTATAAATTATTCTACTATAAAGACACATGCACACATATATTTATTGTGGCACTATTCACAATAGCAAAGTCTTGGAACCAATCCAAATGCCAATGATAGACTGGATAAAGAACATGTGGCACATATACACCACGGAATACTACGCAGCCATAAAAAAGGATGAGTTCATGTCTTTTGCAGGGACATGGGTGAAGCTGGAAACCATCATTCTCAGCAAACTAACACAAGAACAGAAAACCAAACACTGCATCTTCTCACTCATAGGTAGGAGTTGAACAATGAGAACACATGGACACAGGGAGGGGAACATCACACACCGGGGTCTGTCGGCGGGTGGCGGACTAGGGGAGGGATAGCATCAGGACAAATACCTAATGTAGACGACAGGTTGATGGGTGCAGCAAACCGCCACAGCACATGTATACCTGTGTAACAAAACTGCACATTCTGCACATGCATTCCAGAACTTAAAGTCTAATTTAAAAACAAAATGACTAGCCTCAAGGGAGCTCACCTTACAAATGCAAACCTATATCATGATAATAATGTTGTATTACTGTACTTCCTAATTTCAGAATGACATCTCATCATAGTCATTTTTAAAACATGGAAACAAACACACGAGTTTTGGAAGAAGATTCAGCAGATGAAGAAGTGACACTAGGAAAACAATGGGCACCCAACAGATAGAAACAAAAAGCCTTTGTCTCACATTGTGGCCTCTGGCGGTACAAACTGGGTCCCCACCAGGCTTCTGGAAGAAGTGCTGTCTGAGCAGTGACTCAGAAAAAAAGGGGAGTTTTCAACAGGCCTAAAGCAGTTTCAGGCTTCACAAAGGCCATATTAGTATAAAATTCTTCTCAACTCCTAAAGCTGGAGGATCCTTGGAAGTAAAAAGCAGTCAGAAATCAGGTATCAAACAGAGACCGGGGGGCTTAAATCCAGGTGTGTTTTCTTGGTCTTGAGTGATTAACGAAATCAACAAAATGTAGCCAGGAGCTGGAAGCAATCCATTATGACATGTAAGATTCATCAAGGACGTGTCCAGCAACAGGTAAATGGGCAAACCAATGTGATATGTGGCAAATACATACAGTAGAAGGAAATATCATCACACTCTACACCACGTGATATAAACTTTGCAGACCTCATGCTAAGGGAAATACGCCAGTCACAGAAGGACAAATGCTGTGTGACTCCACTCATATAAGGTACCTGGAGGACACAAACCCATAGAGAATGCTGCTTGCCAGGGGCTGGGAGGAGGGGAGAATAAGGAGTTCTTGTTCAAAGGATGCACAATTTCAGTTCTGCAAGATCCAAACAGTTCTGGAGATTGGCTGCAAAACAATCTGAAGATCCTTAACACTACTGAACTGTCCACCCCAAAATATTTAAGATGGTCAATCTTATGTGTATTTTACAATTAAAATATTTTAAGTTTTTTGTTAAATTAAATTTTTTTTTTTTTTTTTTTTTTGTACAGACAGGGTCTCACTATGTTGCCCAGACTGGTGTTGAACTCCTGGACTCAAGCAAGCCTCCTGCTTCGGCCTCCCAAAGTGTTAGGATTACAGGTGTGAGCCACGACGCCTGGCCTTTTTTGAATTTTTTAAGTCAAGAAGCTGATACTTAACCCCAGGGCTTGAAATAAGACTTAAATAAAATAATGTACACAATCTAGCCATGGCACCTGGCATACCATAGATGTTCAAATGAACATTTGTTTCTCCCACTGTCTTTGTTTTCAGAATAATAAATAAAAATTGTGGCCAGAGAAGTTAAATGCCTGGAGGGGCAATCGTAGTGGTTCGGAACTCCAGGGTCACAGTGTCCTGGCTCCACACTGGATTCTCTACTCAGCAGCAAGCGTGGCCTCGGGAAAGTGACCTAGCCTCTCTGACACTCAGCGTCCTGAGCTGTGAAGGTGGTGGTGTGATCAGCACCTCAGAGGGCGTTCTTCTGAGGATGGGCATGCAACGGTGATCAGGAGAATGCCTGGCCCACACAAACGTGACTTCAGCACTCACCAGGGCAACGTGGGGGCAACACCAACACGTGCAAACTACCAGGCCACTACCCTGACCCTCCTGGGCTAGTCCTCAACTCCAGCTGCCCACAACAACTAGAATGGTGCAACTGCCTGCAAGCAGGAGCCAGCACGGGGAACACTGTGGGCCCGGCCAGCCTGAGGCCTCTCTCATAACCCACTGCACTGCCACCACAGCCACGACCCTAGCCCGCACATCCACGCACTCTCAGCAAGGTCCTTGGAGGGTGAAGCCTGCACTCCTGCCCAATGCAATCCCAGGCACTGTCGCTAGAGAGATTTCATCCCTGAATCTCAGGGTGGGCAAGGATCCCTTAGGCTGAGAGTGGGTAAGGAAGCAGCATCGCCCAGGCAGCCTCTGCCTCGAATACCTCTCTTCTTCCTCCTTTTCTTCCACTCCCCTTATTCCCATCTGTGTGGCAAGGAAAAGGTCAGTAAGCACAGTTCCATCTTGGTATTCTCCCCCAAGCTCCACATTAAAGGAAAACTGACATCTGTGAGGAGATAACAGCTAACTCGTTTTTCCCTCCGTTAACTTGGTGGCCGAGTGCAGCCACCACCTGGGCTAAGCATGCCAGCCTTTGCTAACACCCACTCTGCAAGAGGACCAAGCACTGCAACTCGGCTAGCTGTTTCTCACTCCCACTCCTCACCCACCTACACACACACACACACACACACACACACACACACACGCACACACCCTTAGCCTACAATTAACAGCAACAACAAGAAATCACAACAGCGAATGGTAGCATACTGCCATAGAACAAGCCATGGAATTTGCACAAGATCCCTCGGACAAGCAATTAACCTCACTAAGCCTCAGGCTCCTCACCCACAGAATGGCCATGCAGATAAGCCTGGCCTCTCCATGTTGCCATGAAGATCCTTGACTGTCAAATCTGAAGAACTCTCCCACGCAGCATTTGGTGCCACTCTTCAGTCCTGCCCCCCAGAACTTCACGCCAGCCCCAGGAGCTCCTGCACCAGCAAATAAATGTTTTCACTGGGATGATGCAACTCACTTCTGCTCACTGCCCTTCAGTCAGAATGAGCCTCATGGCCCTAGAAAGGGGCAGGGAAGGGGGCCATTCCTGTGTCCTCAGTAGAAGAGAAGTGGATTTTGGGAACCAGACGTTTCCTTTTTTTCTTTTTTGAGACAAGGTCTCACTCTGTCACCCAGGCTGGAGCAGCATGATCTCGGCTCACTGCAACCTCCATCTCCTGGGTTCAAGCAATTCTCATGCCTCAGCCTCCCGAGTAGCTGGGATTACAGGCACGTGCCACCATGCCCAGCTCATTTTTTTTTTTTTTAGTAGAGAGAGGGTCTCACCATGTTGGCCAGGCTGGTCTCAAACTACTGACTCTCTCAAGTGATCCACCTGCCTCAGCTTCCCAAAGTGCTGGGATTACAGGCGTGAGCCACCGCACCCGGCGGGAACCAGACGTTTCTAACGCAGACACATCCTCTGTCCTCGAGAGCTCATGGCAAGTGGTGAAGACGAGCTACACAAACCCCTGGGAAGAAAACATCATGGAAAAGCCTGCCAATGATCCCGTAAGCTGCCACGGGAGCAAAGGAAGACTCTATTCACCCCACCTGGGAGCCTGCGACAGAGGTGTGTATGTCATCAGGGAAGGCTTCCTGGGGGAGGTTATATCTGAACATCTTGAACAATACAGGTGATCTTCTCACGAAAGAGGATTGACGGCAGTCACTGAGCAGAGAGGCTCCTGGCCTTGAACAACACTGCAATCTCGTCTTTTCCAGTGTTGAGGCCTGGGCTCCTTCATAACTGTATCATAAACCCACTCCGAGTGGGTGTACCTGACACTGTGACCGCCAGGGCAGAATCACCAGGAACACAAGACGCGGAGGGCCGGCCGGACACCTGGGTCCCAGGGGAAACGGTGTGGGGACACAGAGGCCAGACAGGTCTCGGTTCCAATCCCAGCTCTGTCACGTGTACTCGTGGGCCACTATGACGTTAGTTTGTGGGCTTGGTGTTATAAAACATAAGCTCTTTTTGTGAGAGCTGTGTTTTCATTGACCCAACAAATCTATTAACAAAAAAGGGGCAGTCCGTAGTCAAAATTGCTACCAGAGGTAAAAACAGTCAAAACAATATTGATGATTGATGTTTCTACTACACCTATATATTAGTATCTATCAGAGGTAGCACGCACTGAGTCCTCGCTAAGGGCCTGGCCAATTTCTAGTCTATTATTATTATTGTTGTTATTATTATGCTCTTTCACGGATGAGAAAATTGAGGCACAGAAGTCAATTAAGCTGCCCAAAAGCATAGGAATGTGTTGCAGAAAGCGGTTTGCCTCCATACTGAGCCTCAGCAGGGAACTCACCATTCCCACTTCTCACACAGCACCGTGGCAGACAGGAACACAGGAGCCGACAGTTTAGGGTTCAAGTCTCAGCTCTGCCACTCAGTCACTCTTTGATCTCAGGCGTGTCACCTCTGCAAGCCTCATTTCCCCCATTTCTGAAATGGAGGTTAATCCAACTTCATCAGGTAATTAAGGCAAAGCACTCACCACAGAGAAGCGCTCAATAATGCTGTCGTCTTTATTTCCTTTAGCAGTCAAGACGGTGGGGTCCCTGCCCTCTCAGCTTGCCCAACAGTCTTCTGTCTCAGGGGAAGGGCCAGGGGATAGCTGACAATGCCATCCCCATTTCTAGAAGACCTTATAAGGTCAGATAAACTTTATTAGAAATATAAAGGAGAAGCCGGGCCCAGTGGCTCACACCTACAATCCCAACACTTTGGGAGCCAGAGGCGGGCAGATCACAAGGTCAGGAGTTCGAGACCAGCCTGACCAACACGGTGAAACCTCGTCTCTACTGAAAAAAAAAACGCAAAAATTAGCCGGGTGTGGTGGCACACACCTGTAATCCCAATTACTCAGGAGGCTGAGGCAGGAGAATCACTTGAACCCAGGAGGCGGAGGTTGCAGTGAGCCAAGATTGTGCCATTGCACTCCAGCCTGGATGACAGAGTGAGACTCTAGCTCAAGAAAAAAAGAAAAAAAAGAGAGAAATGAGAGGAGATAGGAGTACTTTCATTTTCAAAAAATTGAAAATCATGGTTCCTGAACCGGAAGACACTAAAAGTAACCCAGAGTTTTGAGGAAGCCAATATCTGGGGCATGCTCCCACTGGACTGCAGTTTCACTAGAAGGCAAAGTCATTATGCAACATCCCACATCTGTTAATCTGGCCTAACTAATGCCTCCCATGTTTCCAGGTGAACGTGAGGCATATGGAGCTATGACAAGCACCACGGAACTTCCATCTCCAGTGAGGTGTGCAGTTCCCCTTTCTTCTTCCATTGCCTGGCAATGGTTTGTACAGAACCTACCAGGCAAGTAAAGTCTTGACCTGACAGAGACAGGAGGAAGTTGGGAGGCAGGGAAGGTCAAGAAGACCCTTCAGACCACTGAGGACTATTAAGGTTCCTTGCAGGTTTAAGGGGCTCCCAATTACTTCAATAATTCTGGAGCCCCCATCAACGCCTACCATGGAGCCAGGACCCAGTGAAGACATGTAGACCCCTATGTTCAGGAAGGTTATTTACAACAAAGATGCAATAAAGTGCTACGCTGATATAAATAAATAGCCCAAAGCACAATACAGATACTAAGCACATACACGATGAAGACAAGAAGGGAAGTAAAGAGACCAATGCTGGCTTCGTGTTGCTGGGGAAAGCTACATAGGCAAGGTGCAGGTGGCCCTGGAGTGGAGAGCGCCTAAGTGTTCTTCCTTTACTTTTTTCAAAAATGCGTACTTCTGTACGTTTTACCAGGCAAGACTGTAAGCTCCTTGAGGGTAGGGATGGTGCCCTGTTTACCACACTATCCCCAATACCATGCATAGAATAGAGACTCAAATGCTGGATTGATGGATGAATGAATGGATAGATGGGCAGATGGATAGTCAGCGCACAGTGGCAGAAGACACGTAGATTTAAGTGGCCAAAGCCCACAGAACAGGGCTTTCCCCAGAGGCCCATGGCCACATTTTCCCTGTTACTACTTTCAGAATCTACAGCACTCTTAGCCTGCAGTCCCTGAATTTCACAATCACTGCCTATATTTGGACTGCACTCCTGATGTGGCCTCATCCTGCAGGCCTCTCTCACTCACTCTCTCACATGTCTCGCTCGATCACCTTTAACCCACTTCTGCTCCTGACCCAGACCCCTGGCCCACCTCCAGGTTGGTTCACAGTTTCTGAAAGAGCCACAGCTGTAGGTGTCAGGCCCAGCCCAGCAGACAGCACACGTTTGGATGCACAGTTATCATAAAGCACTGCTGACCTCTACTGTGGAACAGAATTCAGTGACCTCTGCTTCCACATCTGTGCAGGACAAGCTCCCTCTGCTTTTGCTCCATAGCCCCAAGTCTAGCACAAGAACCTACTCCCCTTCAGCCATCTTCAAGAAGGGAAGGCACAGCTGGGAGCTGTAAAATGTCACCGTACCCACAAGCTGCAACTGTTTGTTCCCTCCAGCAAGACTGCAGATAATTTCAGCTGGACCTTCTCTTCTTCTCACTCTGACCTCGAAGTAGATTTTGTTTCATTTGTTTGTTTTCACGACAACATCCTGGTAGGGAATACTGGCGTCTTTTTCTTTTCAAAGTGACATTGACACAACTCCACTTTGTGCAAATAAATATTTTCAACCTAAATGAGTCATTTGGTTGGAACAGTGAGTTCGCAAGCCTACGTATAGGTTGACCTCTTTACCAAGAAGGGTGGCGGGCAGCACTGTGTTTAGGGCTGACAAATATTATGAACAATGAGATCTTTGCCATGGTGATATCCACTGCTGTACGCAGGGAAAATAAGGAGAAAAATAGGGTGATAGTTTAAAACTCTGGGCCAGGCAGAATTCATCCTCGGGGAGAATCCAGCTACACTAGTACCTTGCTATAAGATCTTGAGAGTAGAAGGAGGTATTTAACTTCTGACTCTTGTTAATTCATTTGTGGTTGTCAGGATTAACTTGAAGCATTTACTACACGTAAAACATCTGAAAAATACTCAGTATATAGTAAGCATTCAATGTTAGCTGTTTTTTGTTGTTTTTTGTTTTTTGAGACAGGGTCTCGCTCTGTCATCCAGGCTGGAGTCCAGTGGCATGATCTGAGTCCACTGCAACCTCTGCCTCCCAGGCTCAAGCAATCCCCCCCATCTCAGCCTCCCAAGTAGCTGGGACTACAGATGAACACCACCATGCCCAGCTAATTTTTGTAATTTTAGTAGAGATAGGGTTTTGCCATGTTGCCCAGGCTTGTCTCCAACTCCTGGGTTCAAGCAATCCTCCTGCCTCAGCCTCCAGCCTCAGCTCTGGGTGGGCCCAGAGTTAAATACTCCATGGTGGATGGATGTGGCTAACTCAGCTGTTGGCAGGTGACACTCCTAAATGGTCATAAAACAGTCTGCCTCAGCCTCCCAAAGTGCTGGGATTATAGGTACGAGCCACTGCACCCAGCCTGTTATTGTTCTTTAGAGACAGCATATAGGGGCCTGTGCTGCCCAGTATGGGAGTCACTACTCACATACGGCTATTTAGATTTCATGAAAATTAAACAAAATTAAAAATTCAGCGCCTCAGTTGCACTAGCCACCCTTTCAAGTACTCAGTAACTACCCACGTCAAGTGGTGACTACATCGGATGGCGCAGATGGGGAGCAGTTCCGTCCTGCAGAAGGTCCTATAGGACAATGCTGATATGGAGGTGAAGGAGTGACGTGAAGCTGGAGGGTCTGTGTGACCTTGGGCGAGTTACTTCACCTCTCTGTGCCTCATTTCCTCATTTGTAAAATGGGGATAATGTAGCTACCTTATTCCGTCATAATAAGGATGATGGGCTCTGCAAGCACTCACAATAATGTTTATGATAATGGTAAACACTCACCAGATGGAACCCTGGAACGGAGGACAGACACCCTTATGGTGCAGCGTGGATTGCTGCAAGGATTAGAAAGATTTTTATAGAAAGCACCTCCCACAGGCCCAAACATAGCAAACACTCAGTCCATTCACTTTTTTTTTTTTTTTCAATAAATATTCACAGAGCACCTACTATGGGCTAGGCATTCTTCTAGGCACCAGAGACAGAGAAATGAACGAAGGCCTTGCTCTCATGGAGCGTACAGTCTCACTAAAGGGGTTGATTATTGCTTACGCTAACAGGAACACCAACACGTCCAGCATATTACATATTCTCAGCAACGAAAAAGAAATGCCAACCATAAAGCTACCCACAAAGGTGGCGTCTGACAAAAGGGCTCTACTGAACGAATGGAAGGATGGATTAATGAATGAGGGTGTGGGGAGGAGGCTCAGTAATGCACAAGCGATGAACTGGGCTCTGGGTTAACAGAGTTAACAGAGTTAATCACCCCACGGTGGACGCATGTGGCTAACTCAGCGGTTGCCAGGTGACACTCATAAATGATCATAAAGCAGTCTGCAAACAGTGTTATGTAGAAAACCTTCATCATCACGAACAGGAATCTTAAGATCCAAATGACTGGGATAAACATGGCCTTTACGCACATGCCCTCTGGCTTCTATTCTGGACCCTGCTCTGACTCATCCTGTGGGCTGGGGCTGTTCACTCAGCGGAGGGACCAAACAGCCTTTCACTGGCCCTGGACAAACGAAACCCCCTAAGAGGGAGGTGTCCCACTGCCCAGAAAACCCCTCCCCAGCTCTCGGACTCACCTGCCGGCCTGAGCAACGTGCCTTCTAGCTCTGGTTCTATTATTCACGACAAAGGGGCTTTCCCGGGAGACGGCAAGCGGCACCACCCGCCTGCCTGCGCTTCTATTTCCAAAATCTGAAAGCTCTGTTTCATAGGTTTGCAGCTCCCTGACAGCTAAATGTCATGGGATGGAGCCACGTTGAATCACTGGATCTACTCCTTACCAGCAGGCTGGGCCTCAGAAAGTTATTTCAAGTCCTCTAGTCCCGATCGCTCCTTTTTCGTTTAGTAAGTAAAAATAGTGCATGCTTCACAACGTTGTTAGTAGGATTACATGAGAGAACTCAAATAAAGTGCCCAAGTCTTTGGTAGGACCCAGCTCACGTCCCATCTAGAATGCCAAGACAGCTAGACAAGAAGAGGAGACGCAGCTCAAGTACCAGTGCAGGCACTATCTATCGGGGCCACCTGGTCTACCTGTGCCTTGCCCAATGCCCTCCTCATTCAAAAGGGGAGGGCCACACCGGATCTGTGCCGCTTACCCTGTGATCTCTTGCAGCACACTACCCGCTCCATTTTCCCACACCCATGATGCATTTCATCCTGCTGAAAAGAATACAAAGCATATGGAAATTCAGTGCCAGAATTCATACCAGCAACTTCGTCCATCTGCATAAGCCTTAGTTCCAAATGGTGACAACAGGCCTTTTGCTCATTCCAGGTGTCACATGCGCACGGGTGTGTGGGAACAGCAACCCTGGAATCTATGAGACTGAGAGGGAACTACCACGGCCTGCCTCGTCGGAAGCAGAAACCCCTGAGGAACGCCAGGTTTGGAACGCTGCTTATACATGGTTTTTAGACATGTGCTAAAATAAATAGCCAAGTTTTAATGTAAAAATGCCTGTCTTGAATATCACACTTCAAGACGAGATGATGTCTAAGGGTCTTCCTGTGTCTGATCTACAAGGATTCCTGATAGGAGGTCACCTGGTGGGGAGGACAGGGCTGAAATGAGGTTAGCTGATGCTCCCCACTTGGCCTAAAACGATTACTGTCCCTCACTTCTCCCCTCACCATCCCAGCCAGCATCTGCCACTCCATGACCTCCTCTTGCCCACGGCCCTCCCTAACCTGTCCTTAATTGAATTACAGGCAATTTCCACTCCCCCAACCAGGCAGATTCCTCCCATCAAAAATCGTTTCTGTGCCTCTTATTGAACTCCTTCTTATTAAACTGCTTACTAAACTCCTCCCTTTCTAGTGATTGCCCACCCCCTGGTTTGGTCAACCAGAAATCACCTCTCGTGTCAAATCCCAACTCATCATGCATTCTCTGTATGTCTACCCCATGGCAGGCACAGCACACAGACTCGACAATGACCATGGCTGACCTTGAGGGACTCAAAACCAAATGGAAGGGGGGGTTGCAAGGTACGCGGATTAACGGCCAAACTAAATGGGCAGCCACTAGTACTTCAACAGAATTCTAAGATGCCAGGCATTCAGGGCAGGACTGGCTGATTCCAAAAGTGGGGACATGGAAAGACGGGCCATGAACGAGGCTCCAAAAATGAGCAGAATGTAGACAGGGAGAGCGAAAGGGGGAAAGGGGAGGCCCTTTCATTTGAAATCCGACTTTCTGATCAATGCTCATCATTCCGGCCCTCTCTTACCCTTGGAGCCAGCCCCTTTGGATCCACTTAAGATTTCTACTGTGTCCTCCTCTTGTCTGTTGGTTGGCTACTCCCTGCTTGATCTGACCCCTGCAGACCTACTCACCTTCCCTGCTCCCTGGGCTCTGACCCAAAACAGCACTCTCAGAGTTGGCATTAAGTATGGCAAGGCTAAAATTAGGACTGTTTCCATAGATATCTAGACTTGTCTGTAGCAAATGCGTTCAGCTCCCTCCCAAGTGGGAAAAAAAAAATGTATTTTCCATTCTGACTGCAAAGCAACCCAGGGGTCTGGAAAATCGAAGCCTCCTCACATCTGGACATGCCTCTGAGCTTCCCAACCCCATGGGAAGGAAAAGAGGAGCCTCCTCGGGTCTGTGCAGGGGTTTGCAGGGGAACGACAAAAGCCATTTGTCCTCACTGGACGAGAAAACACCAGGCAGAAAAGGAGGTAGCAACCATGGGAAGCACTCGCATGTCCAGACCACCAGCACATACGTGCGCACCCTCGTGTCATCCTGGGAAGGGATCCCTTCTGGGAGGTGGTTCGCCTTTCTCCCCATTTCAGAGATGAGGCAACGCAGACCAGGAAAACTACATAATTCAGTGTCACTGGAAGACGAGCCACATCACAGTGAAAAGATGGAAAACGGAAATTCAAAGATATTCAGAGAACTGCCCAAAGCCACTCCGCAAAGGGCCATCAGGAGGACAGAGCAGCAACGACAGACACCGCTGATAGAGAAGCAACAACAGACACTGCTGATGTTGAAGGCACTGTTTTGTTCTAGGTTCTGGGTTCAATACTTCATGTGGAGTCTTGCATTTCACCCTAGTTATGAGTTGAATTGTGTATCCTCCAGAAAGATGTGCTGAAGTCCTATCCCCACTCAGAATGTGACCTTATTTGGAAACAAGTTCATTACAGGTATCATTCAGTTAAGATGAGGTCATACTGGAGTAGGGTGGGCCCTTAACCCAGTCTGACTGGTGTCTTCATAAGATGATGGCCATGTGATGAGACACACAGAAAGAGTTCCAGTGATGACAGGGGCTTAGAGTAATGCATCTACCAGCCAGAGTGCCAAAGAAAAGCTAAGCAGAGGCCAGGAAGGACACAGGTTTCAGAGAGCATGGCCCTGCCAACACAACTCTGGCCTCTGGAATCGAGACACATTATTGACTCGTTTCTGTGGTTTATGAGCCATCCAGTTTGTGATGGCAGCCTTCGGAAACTGACACAGTCCTCACCACAATTCTGTGAAGACAGGTACTGACACGGTTGGGTTTGACACATGAAGTCACTAAATCTTCATCAACAATAAATAATACCAGTGACAGATATCAACGTGGTTCCAGGTGCTTTACAGACAAACTCATTTTATTGCCACAACAACCCTAACCCCACAACATCCCCATGACTGTCTGTTTTGGTTTTCGTTTTTGTTTTTTAGAGACAGTCTCACTCTGTTGCCCAGGCTGGAGTGCAGGGGCGCAATCTCGGCTCACTGCAACCTCCGCCTCCCGGGTTCCAGCAGTTCTCCTGCCTTAACCTCCTGAGTGGCTGGGATTACAGGTGTGCACCACCACACCTGGATAATTTTTGTATTTTTAGTACAGACAGGGTTTCCCTTCCCCACATTGACCAGGCTGTCTTGAACTCCTAACCTCAGGTGATCCGCCCGTCTTGGCCTCCTAAAGTGCTAGGATTACAGGCGTGAGCCACCACGCTGGCCTGTCCCATTTTAAAGGAGAGAAAACTGAGGCATAAAGAGATTAAATCACTTGCATAAGGGCACAAGGCTTGTATGCGGTAGAATGTGGATTCAAACCCAGATCCAGAATCTGTGCCCTGACCCACTAGGACCAGAACAGTGTCTGATCGCAAATGGAACTCAGAAGGTCTGGTGACGCAGCCCACACCCCTCGCCTCTTTCAAAACTTGGTATTCCACCGCTAACAGAATGCTCTGCTCTCAGGAGCACCTTAAAACATGCATTTCATGGCACAAACAAATTAATCAGATGGGCAGTGGTTTCCATATATCCCATTAGCTCAAACTAAAGTATTATTTATATTCATTTTAAGGCTGACCCAGGTCTATAACAGCAACAGAAATCAGAATGGGAATACCCGGGGTGTCTAGAGTACAAAGCAGGCAGAGTAAAATAAAGCTCCTGTCTTACAAAGCTTTTATGTGCTAGGTCATTTCAGGAAGCATTTAATGAGCACATATTGTGTGCCAGCACTGTGTCAGGTAAGCGGGATACAAAAGACACAGACTCAGCCTGGCAGGTGCTCCATCTGGAAGGACATGGAAATGGCCACATTACCATATATCCAGGTAAGTACCAGGACTGAAGTCAGAACAGAGATGCTATTAAAGGACAGAGGAGAGGTATCGAAATCTGCCCAGGTAAATAGCAGATGGCTTTAGAGCATCTGGTACCAGACCTTTACCCTTAATTTCAAGCTTCTTACTTTAAGGCTAATTTAAACACCACTACTACCAACCTCCTTCCCCTGTGGGCACACAAGCGCCCCCGCGTGCGCACACACACGCGCGCACACACACACACATGCACTCCTCTGTCTTCCCTCATTCTCTCCTTTTTTCTTTCTCTCTGCAACTTTTCACTGAAACACTTGATTTTTTCACTGCATGAACCACACTGGTGACCCACAGAACAAATGGCAATATTCATCTAATGATTACTAATCCATAATGAAGTAAATAAAGCTAATTGATGACCTTCAGAAAAAAAAATTTAAGGTCAGAGCCTTGAAGCACTAAAGTTCATAGCTAACTAGCAATGGTGATTAGTGTTAACTCATCTAAACGGTCTCAGCACCAGGAATTCAAGTCTATTTCTAAATCAGCAAAAGAAAAGAAAACAATATTGGTGAAAGGAATGAGGAACTAGGGTGGCAGGAGGTGGGGGTGACAGAGGGGGTTCCTTCGAGTTGAAGAACCCAAAATAGAGCATGCTCTGACATCAACCTTTCAGCCAGTCACTGTGGGTCCACCCACAGAGGCTGGTCACTCCACACAGAGCACATTGTCTTGACTGTCATGTGGCTTAGCAGTAAGAATGCAAACTCTGACGTGACATTGCCTTCATTGCTTGCACTGTGAAATGGGCATGCCAGCATCCACTTCACAGAGTCATTCTCAGGTTGAATGTACCAAAAGTGCTCAGAACCTTCCACGGCACAGAGTAGACACTCAGTCAATGCTATCCATTATTTTTATTATTTCTAGCACGATCTTTGCCATCAAAGAATTTAACACAGTTCCTGGGAAAATACACAGCAGCTGCTATCCATCTTCATCACCACCATCATCGTCGCCATCCTCATCATCACCACCAACACCACCACTCCACCAGCAACACACAAGCTGTGGGCACATCCTTTACTCCCTTGAACCTGAGGTTCCTACAGCTATGAAGCAAGTTCCATGAAAATTTACAGACTGAACGCTAAGTGCAGGGCACCCTGAGGGCTGGCTCCAGCTCCCTGGGAGCTGGTCTTATGGAGCACGCTGGCAGGAAGAGCCAGAAACCAAGTGAATTTGGAGCATGGTAAAGAGCCATGGCCAGGCGCGGTGGCTCACGCCTGTCATCCCAGCACTCTGGGAGGCTGAGACGGGTGGATCACCTGAGGTTAGGAGTTCGAGACCAGCCTGGCCAACATAGCAAAACCCTGTCTCTACTAAAAATACAAAAAATTAGCTGGGCATGGTGGCGGACACCTGTAATCCCAGCTACTCGGGAAGCTGAGGCAGGAGAATCGCTTGAACCCATGAGGTGGAGGTTACAGTGAGCCAAGATTGCACCACTGCACTCCAGCCTGGGTGCCAAGAGCAAAATTCTGTCACCAAAAAAAAAAAAAAAAAAAGCCATGGAAGTGATCTAGCTGGGAAAACACACAAACAAGCCTCTTACATTAAAATTGGATCCTTTTACCAGAAAGCACACCCACTCACCTCTGCCTGAACCGTCCCCAGCAAGAGGGAGGCCCGGGAGGAGGGTGCAGATTTGACCAGATGATCTGGAGCTGGGTGGCCCTGACAGAGGACACCACCTCATTCCTGGGTGGCCTGACTTTGTATTTGGGTTTATTATTTCTGCCCTGCCCACAAAAGGCCCTTGGGATCAGGCGTATTTCTTTTTTTAACCCCCCTGGCATGAGCAGCGCACGACAAAGGCACGCCTCGATTAGTTGGAGTGTTCCCGGCCTAATGAGACATGCTGTGGAGTTACTTGTATAGTCTGTTCTGAATGGTGTCAGATGGAGCACTTCCTGCCCCCGGCTGAAAGCCCTGAAGGCCACGTCCCTCCTGGGGCCTTCTGGGAAGCTGAGATGTCAGCGGCCAATACAGGACAGGTGGAAGCTCGGAGCAGGTGGCACTTGGCGTGCTCGTCTGCCTGGGGTCCAGCCTCTTCACCCACCCAGGAAGGCAGCATGTCACAACCATAGAGCACTGGAAACAACCACTGACCAGGGGCCGACAACGTGCCTCCGTTTACCCATCCACAACGCTCCATCACCAATTCTGGCACTAAAACTTGTATGATCCTTTCTCAGATTCATATGCCATTCTTTACCCTCCCACTGTCTGCTACCTCACATCCTTCCTCCTTCTCCTCCTTTCCACCAGGCCTAGGATCTGCCTCCCACTTGGGTCCTGCCCTGCCCTCCCCTCCATGTCACAAGAAGCCAAACCCAAGTCACTGGTTTCACTTCCCTTCTCCTCCTCTCCCTCCTCCTCCACTGTGGCTCCATCCCCTCTCCTCTCACCTCCCAACCCTGACATTTCTTCCTTCCTCCCCACCTGCCTATATTCTCTCTTCCTCCCTCCCTCCCGTCCTCCTCCTTTATTCTTCTCCTCCTGTCCTCTATTCTCCTGCCTCCACTCACGGAACTTAAATGAGAAAATGGTACATTATTTCCGCAGGCTGCTCTTTGCATCCTATCTTTGTCAAACGCAAAACCTCTTCTTTCCTGGCTAACTCGGTCCTTTGTTACAGCCTGCCTGAATCCGAGGACAGGACCTAAGACATGCTAAGGTTAGAGGTTCAAGGGGCCAGGACCACAGGCACGCCTCACCTCAAGGAAACCTCGTGCAGACAAAGGGTAGAAAGCTGGTCTTCAGGTTTTGACTTCTCTCAGAGGCTACTGCAACTGTCCTCACTCCCCAGGACACCTCCTCTTCCAGGAGCACACGAGCCGCTGCTTTGATCTGACCTCACAGCTTGTTCACAAATGTCTCAGGGCATGACTCAAACAGAAAGGCAATGTAACATGTGGCTGCTGAAACGGAGCAATTCGCTCAACGAACTGTGGCTATGTTCATTATTTTAAATGGATTATATAATAAAGAGTATTTGTCCTGTTTTTACTGCAAGTGTTAGAGTCTGGGGGTATCTTTTTTGAAATATATTTCATTTTTAGGTAATACATCTTGGGCAAGACACTATTTCCACCCAACAATCGCTGGAAAGTGTGGAGTCAGGTTCCCCTGGGTTCAAATTCCACCTTGGTACTTACTGTCTGTGAAAGTGCAGGCCAGTAACTTAGCCTGTCTGTGCCTCAGTTTCCTTGTCTGTTAAACATGGAATAATAAAGTACCAACCCCAGGAGATCAGTCAGAGGACTGTAACTGACTCCGCCCACATTACACACATGTGTATGGAGCCACTGACATGTCAGACGCTATTCCAAGTGCTTTCCACGGATTAATAATTCACACAGCTCTAAAAGGTAGGGACTGCTGCGATCCCCATTTTACAGAAGGTCAGCGAAGTTGAAAAACGTCCAAGATGACATGGCTAAGCAGAGGATACAGGATTCACCCCAGGCAGTCCAGCTCCAGAGATACACCACCCCCTCTATGAGGTTAGGCCCCGTGGCCAGCAAAGAATAAGCTACTCAACAACTCACTCACGAGGATTATACTAAATATTACTGGCTTCATTTTTATAAGAGCCATTGCCTCCAGATGGGCAATTTTATTTGAGCTTTTGAATTAAATTTCAGACCCGGGGCACTGACCTTCATGTAATAATATGTATCTCTACCCACACCCCACCTCCACCATGCTGGAGAGAAAGCCAGGCTGGGGGAACTGCCTGCTTGCAGCTTTATGGGTCAAGCTGCAGTCTCTGGGCCAAAGAAGCTGGGGGTGTCTCCCTCCCAGAATTGTTGGCAAATCTCTCTGTGGCCAGGGCCAACTGCAGAATGACAGCCACCACCTGTCCCTCTTGACTGGGGAACCGTGGGGGCAGTGGGCTGTGCCACAGAGAGAGCAAAGCTCCTCCTGAATACACATGCCCATCTCCAACGACGCCAAGGAGACTCCAGGCTGAGCAGAGACGGCCCTCCCCAGCCTGCCATGCCTGCTGCATCCCCTGAGCAGTGACTGGTGCTAAACTCCACAGCAACCGACAGGCAGCAGCCCTAGCCATGCCTCACGCCGCAGAGCAGGTGACCGATGAATTTAGCTTGCACTTGGCAGCACAGGGCATTTTCACTTTGGTGGGAGGAAGCCGCCTGATTTCGTTGAATTGAAAGTTTCCCTCGCCAGTGCCTGAGAGTGCCTGTCAGCAGCAGGTGGAGGTGGGAAACACAGGGCAGTGAGAAGCCTGCCTGTCCCACACTCTGACACCTCCGGCAGCCCCACCCAATGGGCTCTGCTAGCCAGGTCACTTCTGCTAGGTGAGGTGCAGCCTTCAGTGCCCGGGGGCCAGGAGCATGCTGCATCTGGGATCTGGGATGCAGAGCTACGGGTTACTCCTCCACAGTTTTCCAGCAGCCACTCCCAGATATGGCTCAGTCCAAAGATCTCAACCCAAATATCCTAATCTTGGGATTTTAGAACAAAATGTCATAGAAGAAAACATAGAGGATGGTCAAGAATGCAGGCTTTGGAGCAAGAAATCTCTGTGTCTGAATCACTGATCTATTCTCTAATCGTGAGACCCAGCAGGAAGCATGGCCTCCGTAGGCCTTAGTTTATCATCTGTGCCATCAACATGGGAACCACGTTAGAACCCCAGGCCTGGGGATAAAACAGGACTGAAACTAACTGGACCCCCATACCAGTCCCCATGATAACTCCAACCATTAGGATTTGCTCAAAAGTGTGGGCCCACAAAGGTAATTTATGGAGTCACAAATCAGGAGAGCAGATACCCTTGGAGACACAGGGGGCAGTGATGGGAGAGGGGGAGGATGCACTCGGGGTACTGGTAACGTCCTAATTCTTGTTACGGGAGCTGGTGATACAGATGTGTTACCTTTGTGAAAAGTCACCAAGCTGCACACTTATGCTTTCTGTGCTTTGCTGCTGGTATAATATGCTATACTTCTATTTAAAACCAGACTAACATAGGAACAGAAAACCAAACACTGCATGTTCTCACTCACAAGTGGGAGCTGAACAACGAGAATGCATGGACACAGGGAGGAGAACGACATACAACAGGGCCTGTTGGGGGGTGCGGGGCTAGGGGAGGGAGAGCATTAGGACAAATGCCTAATGCATGCAGGGCTTAAAACCTAGATGACAGGTTGACAGGTGCAGGAAATCACCATGGCACATGCATACCTAAGTAACAAACCTGCACATTCTGCACATGGATCTCAGAACTTAAACTAAAAAAACAAATAAATAAGTAAAATATAAAATACAAATGTACTTTAAAAAAAAAAAAAAAAGCATTGGCGTGGGACATAAAAACTGGCCTTCATGACTGTCCTCGGCTCAGAGCAAGAACTCCATATCTGAACACTCTGGTGGTCATCTCTCCACATAAGCCCCCTTCACCCAGGGCTGTCTTTACAAAACCCACCATCTAATGGTACCACTGTGTTTGCAGATGCCCCAACAACTCTGAGCGATCATCATATCCAGTGACTCCAAAGCATCTTCCCTGCCTTCCACAAGTATTTACTGAGCATCTTCTATGTACCAGAAATGGATCCAGAGGTAAACAAAACTAAGAAAGTCCCTTTAAAAAAAAAAAAAAAAAAAAAAGCTGATTTTATGCATCTGAAGAGAAGGGAAAGGATACCATTTACTGAGGCCCTGCTATGTATAATAATGGTGTCCTGGGTGGTGCATCTGCCATATCATTTTATCATTAGCACTGTCGCAAGGTTCAATCTAGTCAAGGTTATCCCTCCATTTGAGGTATAAACTACCCAGTCTATGCCAAATGGAAGCCCAAAGTCTCCTCCAAAAAACAACATTTTTCCAATATTTTTTCAGAAACTAGCACAGCGGGCTCTGGAGACAGGTTATTTGGGTTCAAACCTTCATTGTATGACTTCAGGCAAGTTTCTTAACCTCTCTATGCCTCAGTTTTCCCATTTTCAAAATCAGAGAAATCATGACTTCTTAGAATTCTGGAAGGATGCGATATGATAATCCAGGGAAATACTACAGAACACTTGAAATATAGCTGCTTTGAAGTGAGCCATGCTATAAATTAAAATACAGGCCAGGCACAGTGGCTCACGCCTGTAATCCCAGCACTTTGGGAGGCTGAGGCGGGTGGATCACTTGAGGTCAGGAGTTCGAGACCAGCCTGGCCAACGTGGTGAAACCGTGTCTCTATAAAAATACAAAAATCAGCTGGGCGTGGTGGTGCACACCTCTAGTCCCAGCTACTCAGGAGGCTGAGGCACGAGAATCGCTTGAACCCGGGAGGCAGAGGCTGCAGTGAGCCAAGATCATGCCACTCCACTCCAGCCTGAGCAACAGAACAAGACCCTGTCTCAAAAAAATAATAAAAATAAAAATAATAAAACAAAATACATACCAGAGTCCAAAGACAGTATGAAATAAAGAATGTAACATATGAATTTTTATATATATATATATTTTGGTTATGCTGGGCTAAATACAATATATAATTAAATTAATTTTACCTGTTTCTTTTTACCTTTTTAAAAATATGACTACTAAAATATTTAAAATTACATATGTGGTTTATATTGTATTTCTTTTTTTTTTTTTTCTTTTTGAGGCAGCATCTCGCTCAGTTGCCCAGGCTGGAGTGCAGTGGCGCGATCTCGGCTCACTGCAACCTCCACCTTCCGGTTTCAAGTGATTCTCCTGCCTCAGTCTCCCAAATAGCTGGGACTATAGGCGCCTGCCACCACACCCAACTAATTTTTGTATTTTTAGTAGAGACGGGGTTTCACCGTATTGGCCACGCTGGTCTCGAACTCCTGACCTTGTAATCCGCCCACCTTCGCCTCCCAAAGTGCTGGGATTACAGGCATGAGCCACCACACCCGGCCAGCTTATGTTGTATTTCTATCTGGCAAATGCTGTTCTAGCTTACCAAACTGTTTTCCTAAACAAAGGCAATTCCTTTCTCAAAGGAATTTTCAATCCCAGCTCTTCAGAGAAAATGTTACATCTCAATGTATAAATACGTTAACTTCATGGATGCAGAAACTAAACATGAACCTGATGACGTGCCTTGCCTAAGGTCAAGTGGCTAACAAAGGTAAGGCCAGAAACTGACCCCAGATCTAACTCAATGCTGAACTCAGCTCTTTTTGATACTCAACACTCATTTACCTCTACCTCTAAATCTAATCCTTAAAAGAGGAGCTTCTCCAAGCCATCACCCCAGGAAAGACTCCAGAACTAACATTCAATTACTTGTCACTGGGATCACCAATGGGTGGCTGTGTTTAATAGGATAAGAGTGTTTGACAGCTTAAGATATGGTTTTAAAAGAGTGAGGGTAAATGTTTGCAGAGGTATCATCAAGATGCGTGATATTCAGATGCTTTCAATACCTGGCCATAGTGACATTTCTAGTCCTAGTTTCTTTCCTTCTTTTTTTTTTTTTTTTTGAGATGGAGTTTCGAGCCCAGGCTGGAGCGCAATGGCATGATCTCAGCTCACCACAACCTCCGCCTCCTGGGTTCAAGCGATTCTCCTGCCTCAGCCTCCCGAGTAGCTGGGATTACAGGCATGCGCCACCACGCCTGGATAATTTTGCATTTTTAGTAGAGACAGGGTTTCTCTACGTTGGCCAGGCTAGTCTCGAACTCCTGACCTCAGGTGATCCGCCCGCCTTGGCCTCCCAAAGTGCTGGGATTACAGGTGTGAGCCACCACGCCCGTCTCTTTTCTTCTTATATACAGCACATCAAAGAAAATGGGATGTCTCAGGGCTGTAATGTTCAGGAGGGGCCGCCGCCTCCCAAGCACACTAAACTAACATGGAATCCTCCCAATAGCCCCATGAGACATGGATCTTGCATCCCCACTTGACAGATGATGAAACCACTTCCAGGAAGGTTTACTGATTTGTCCACAGCCACCCAGCTGGTAAGTGGCAGAGTAGACTTCAAACCCAGTCTACACCTAGTCTTCCCACTTAACAACCGCAAATCCACCCTTCATTTTAGGCATCCTGTCTTTGCTCCTCTAGCCCTGCTGTGCTAGAATGTCTTTTCCAATCGACTTATTCTGCCAGGTCTGGCTCTAACCACTTTTTCTTTAAAGCCAATACTGTTCTCTCCCTTTTCCTAAAAGCAATTAACCACTCTTTCCTTTGGTCACCCGTGAACTTGAAACACCATCTGTCCTGTACTCGCCACAGTGTATTAGAATGTGTTGCTTCTATGTCTGCTACCTCCGCAACAGCACGGGCCTCTCTTCATAGAAGAAGCTGTGCCTAATCCGAGTAGGTATCTTTGGCTGCTGACACAGTATCAGGTACATGGGCATTACTCAGTAAGTATCTGCCGATTAAATGAAGGCAATAAGCAACCAGCTCATCTTGACACCCTGTTTTTTGTTCTGAGTACCTTTTTCCCAACCGGCTTCACTCTTCTGAATTCTGATGTTCTTCCCCATGGGGGGGCTTTGCCACCAATCTGCTTGCATGGAGAGAGGCCAAGTGCACTGCTTTCAACAAGAACTTGGTAACACCGATTGTCACCTCTCCATTTTTATTAATTGCTGAGTTAATCAAGCACTCCAAATGGTGTCCACCCACGTCAACATGGTCTTATTTCTGCAAGCGTTTCCAGAAGGCCAATAAAATAGGTTTAAGCTGAAGGAAAAGCCAGAATCCCACGGCCTTTTGGTCCCAGCATGATTGCCACATTTTTCCAAATATTTGGGCTCAAGTCAGATCAGACGAAAGAAAGGTCTTGACCAAAATCTCAACCAGCTGCAGCTTCTATGGAGCAAACAGCAGAGCAAACTATGATATACTTTCTCATTTGAACATTCTAACAATCCTGCAAGACTGCCGTTACCATGCCAGCATTCAGAGAAGGAAACTGAGGCTTAACGGAGAAATGTACTATAGTCCAGAGCCAGAAGAGACAGAGATAAGGCCCACACCTTACCAGTGCACAAGTCATGCCCACTCTCTGCCAGGTGGGGCCTGAAGAGTACACTCTTACCTGATCCTGTGGCCTGACTCATCCTCCCAGACTTAACAGCCATGTTCTGGTCATTTCAGCGAAGCAGAGCCACCCCACACAAATGATGCGTTCTTTCCTCTGGGAAAGCTTTGCTAAACCTCCCAGTCATAAGGGACTGAGATGTTTTCTTTCATCTGAATCGTCAACTAGATGTTGCTTTAAATTCCGGGAAAAAAAAAAAAAAAAAATCATACGGATATTTTCATTCCCTCTGCTCCTCTTACTTTGGACATATATATTAACATAGGTAAATGCTTCTCCCTCACACCTGCCTTGCCGTGCACCATTCTGTGGACAGCAAACCCAGCAGCAGAGGGACGGAAGCGAGATTCATTTTACACGTGAATGTACTTTTTATTAGAATATATTTTATGTTTAATATACTTTGCATTTATGTTAATGTGCTTTTTCGCCTTCTGATTGCAAAGAATAAATGCTATTCTCCCAAACCGTCCTCTTCCAAATTGTCCTCTTCTACTTAATAAGTAGCTTTTTAAAATTTTTTTTTTCTTTCAATAAAGATGCCACAGACGCTGCTAGGCCAAAACGCAATGACATTCCCTGACAGGCTCCCATATGGAGAGTCTGACGTTCCAGATGCCTTCTTGTGTACCAGGTTTCCAGAACACAGTTACAGCCCCCCTGGGGCCACAAAAGAAGCTCTGCACACACAACACGCTGCACGGCTTACTGTCCAGCTCAACACGCAACCTGCTCAAAGCCTGTAGTGGCCCTGGTGCCCCCAGAGGTCCCTGCACTAAATCGCCCAGGCGAAGTCACCCCCAGCTCTCCAAATGAGCAGCTGGAGGACTCAGAGGAAAGAAAGGTGAGCATCTGTGAGGGAAGGCTGGTCTAAACCTCATCACCTGGAAAGGATTTTGAGAAATGAAAGGTAAAGAAATAAGAATTATAATTGGCTTTCTCAAATGTGGGTGATAACTTGACCCTTTTTAAAGGAGAAATGTAGTTAAAAGGCACGTACGAAAATATGTTTCCATGGCAAATTATCACAGCAAAGAATCACAGCCATCTGTTTTTCAGATTCATCAAAATATAAACCCCAATTGGAATAGTTTTGTTTAAATAGTTCCCTCTCCTAAAACATACAAAGTATAGACCCATGGAACTTATTTTGAAAAAGACCCACCTACAGAATATATTTCTCTCATGTTAAGCCTTGGGGATTCAGGAAACAAATTACAATGTCTCACTACAAAGGGTTAAGGAAATAGGAACCCTTAAGTGAGTGATCATCTTCACGAGCCTGAATATGAAAACAGTGGCACACCGGGCTGGTTCTCCAGACATCAAACTAACACTGCAAACCCCTCAGAGCAGTCCGTAACCAGGATGGCCAAACATGGCTCAATGAAAGTCTCCAACAGCACTTTGATAGAGGAAATGAGGTATTAACACCCTTGCCACACCAGCAAATACTATCAATTCTCTTTGCCTTCTATGAAATGATAAAAGGTCAGTAACCTGGGGCAAATGAAATGCCTGTTTCAAGTCAGTGCAGGCTACATCCAAATCATGCCAAGACGCCCCCTCCCCTCATCCAGTTCCCCACGAGGGAAGCAGAGGCCAGCCAGGAGACCTCTCAGCAGGGGGGCATTGTTAAAGCTTAGGAAAAACACCAAAGATGAAAGGCAGCCTCTCATCAGTAACACTGGAACAGCAAGGCTAATCTTTATCATAGAAGGCAACTGAGACTACAAATAAGGTATTTTGCAAATAAGAGTTTCATACATTCCACAGAGTAATGGGATGCACTGAATTACCTCACCTCAGCATGTCTAGGAAACCCGTGAGATTCGATCATGGGACGACAGGGTAGCATCCCCTGTTTACACAAATGGGCAGAAATCTTAATTTTCTCCTGCCGTTCTCCTGCCTCTGCTACGATTAACTTGAACTCCACGAGCCCCAAATGATGGGGTTTTCAATAGGCTCATGGAGCGCTCTTTTAATTAATCACTCCATAATCCGATTTTCCTCACGTGGGTCTACAAATCACCCCCATCTCTCCACAGATCCAAGAGGCCATGAGACATGACACACAGCTGGACGAATTATGTCGAAAATGGGAAAATTCATCACTTTGGGCCCTGGATGGCAAATAATAACCAAGAATGGGTTAGAAGATTTCTAAAGATATCCTCGGATGCCAATGCCGGAGAAGTCTGTGCAGCAGGAAGCTGCTGTTATCTTTACATTTCAGCCTCGGCAGCTTAAGACCCTTCTGGTGAGATATGATGAAAAGGGCCATGCACACACCTCCAGCACCCACAGTGTGGGGGAGCGCTGCTTTGCAAGCAGGCTGATGCTTGGCTACCAGCTTGCAGCCTCCCCAAAAGTTTCGGTATTATTATTTCCATTGCAGAGTCAAGAAAATTAAAGTATAATAAGATAAAGTAACTCAACTCAACCAGGGTCATAGAGAATGCAAGCAACAGAGACCCAGACTCATGTAGTTCTCAAAGCCTTCCAGTACTGCACCCAGGCCCAAGTCACCCTCATCTCCTGCCTGAAGTACAGCCCTCCAAAGTCTCCCTGTTTTGACCTTTGCTACCTGGGGTCAATGCACAACCAAGGAGTAGCCTCGCAATCCTGATAAACATGAATCAGCTCACCTATCTCTTCCAATGCACACCGTGCCCAGGAGACCCAGAACAATTGGGTTCCTCTCTGTCATCCTCTCCCGCTACTTTTCTAGGGGCTTGCTCCCTTCCAGGCACATGATCCCTCTGTGGTCCCTCTATGGGCAATTAAGAAATGGCCTGAAGGCCTTTGCACTGGCATGGGCCTCGGCTCCTTCCCCAGAAAGCCCCATGACTCATTCCTTTGCCATCTTCAGGCATCTGCTCCAGTTACTTCTGCACATCCTCCTGGACCAACCTCTTTAAAACCGCAAACCCTACCCCACTCCTGTCAACACACACACTCCACCCTCCCTCTCTCTCCTTTCTGTATTTTCTTCTCTCCGAGTATTTACCACCACAGGAGACACAGTATGTTTTCCTTATTTTGTGTGTTCGTCTATCTCCCTCTGCCAGAACACAAACTCCATGAAGGCAGGGACTCGTGTCCCTTGGTTTACTAATAGTCCCACAGTACTCAGAACAGTGCCTCATATACAGTAGCGCACAATAAACAGTTGTGTGATGAATCAATGTGAAAAATAAAGACTTGACCCTATCCAAGTCAGGCTGGTCTCTGCCCACTGACCATACCACCTGTCTCCCCTTCAACAAGAATGTCAGCTCATTCAGGGCAGAAACCAAGGCCATGCAACTGGCCTCGGTCAATGCCAGCTTCCTCCGTGTACGAATCATTACTGCAGCTGTCCGTCCACGAGCTGGGAACACACGACTTTAAAGCGATTGCACGCTTGCAGGGAACATTATCCTGGGTCACTGTACGTTGACCCTCTTTCCTCTGATGGCATTAACGAGTGTGCTCTTCACACACGGCTGTCATTCAGGGTGAGTCAGTGAGGGAGAAGCAGCCCACTTATCAAACCCCACTTCTCTTCTGAGGCCCCCATATTGTGCCAGCCCACGCAAAGGGCCTGACTATGGGAAGGCATGTGCCACATCCAAGGGACTGTCAGTTTGGCTGGAATGTCACAACTATGCAGGGAATCTGTGGGAGACCGGGCAAGACCAGATTGGGGAGGCCCTGAAAGGCCAGATGCCACCATCCCGCAGAGCTGCCAGATTCTCGAGGTCACCGCTTGCACTGCGGAGGGCCGGCAACCCCGCCTTTAATCTGCCTGCCCAGGGAAGGAAATCCTCCACCTCCTGCAAATCACCCTCTTAATGGCATGCATGCACTTACTCCAAAAGTCAACCTTTGTCTGCAAAGGACAATGACAGGAGCGACCCTAGGTTTCCTGATGGCACAAATCAACCTCCCCTCCTGTTCTCTGAAGCCCAAGCTTCCTGCAGCTTCTGAGATGCCTGCCAAGCACACAAAGGCAGAGTCACCCTGAGCCCATGATGGCACCAATAGCACATGTATTTGTGAGGCTTTCCACAGGGGGGGAAAAAATTAGTAAAAGGGCAGGTAAAATCTTCAGAAGAACACGAATAATTACTGGAACTTGTTTAAATGCTGAGTTAGGCAGTTTTTAAATGATAACTCACTTCATCCTAACGCTCTGATTAAACATTATCATCCTCATTTTGCCCATGCAGAAACTAAGGCTCATCTGATAAGTAATCGACACGAGCCAGAAAGTGACAGCCCTCGCTTTCAAACCTAGGTTTACATGGCACAAGGGTGTGTGTTCCACAGGCGATCCCACGCTTCCTAATACCAATGACTCGATCACTTTTTAAGTTGCTGAAAATATAATTACATTGCTACTGAGCCACTTTATTTCAAGCTGATATCTTAGCCAACCCTCTGTGGAGGGGGCAGCTCCAACTCCAGCCTCTGAGACTTCATCCCAGGAGTAGAACTGGGGTACACACCAGTACTTCAGATGGCTAAATACACGTGAAGTCCCAAGCCCCAAGTTCACACCAATCCCCCTAAACCTCGGTCTGTTCATCTGCAAAAATAGGAATGTTTATGTCATATCAACATCATAAGGCTGCCTTAAGGAACTACTGAAATTGATAGAGCAATACGAAGCTTGTTACTATGATTTATAGACTCTGAAAGGCTATTAAAACAAAGAATTATAATGAAAACTAGTGAGTGACACCCATTCATAGGTCTCACTGCAGGTAGAAGCAGCTCAGCTACCCTCCAGATGAAACACCCACGCTACAACTTCCTACTCACCTTCCGCTGGAGCCCAGGTTTCTCATAAAATGTCATAAAATACGTGGCCTGGCATGGTGACTCACACCTGTAATCCTAACATTTTGGGAGGCCAAGGCAGGTGGATCACTTAAGGCCAGGAGTTCGAGACCAGCCTGGCCAACATGGCAAAACTCCATCCCTACCAAAAAATACAAAAATTAGCCAGGCGTGGTGGCGTTCCTATAATACCAGTTACTGGGGAAACTGGAGTATGAGAATTGCTTGAAACTGGGAGGCAGAGATTGCAGTGAGCCGAGATCATGCCACAGCACTCCAGCCTGGGTGACAGAGTGAGACTCTGGTCAATAAAAAATAACATAACATAACATAACATAACATAACATAACATAACATAACATAAAAAATACAATACAATACAATACAATACAATAAAATACAATACAATACAATAAAATATGTGAGCCCCAGGAAGGGTATCGCCGAATTAGAACTTCCTCCTGTCAGCATCTCAGGTAACCACGCAGCCAAGCTGAGATGCAGGCTAGATCCATGGAAGCCAGCCCACAGCAATCCTGCTCCCTGGTGCTCAGTAAGGACCCAATAAATTCCCACTTCCCATTTTCCTCTCCTACACTTGGGGGCTCAGACACTTCCTGCTCAGGTCCTCCAGCCCTCCTACAGGATGTTCCTGGGACTTGTATGACTAGGGGGCACATTTACAGAAAAGAAACTGGCAGAGAATCTAGTTTGGGCTTAAATTGTTTTTATTCCTATGTTATTTAAACATTAAAGTGGGCTGGGCACAGTGGCTCATGCCTGTAATCCCAGCACTTTGGGAGGCCAAGGTGGGTGAATCACTTAAGCCAGGAGTTCAAGACCAGCCTGGCCATCATGACGTAACCCCGTCTCTACTAAAAATAGAAAAGTTAGCAGGACATGGTGGCCCATGCCTGTAATCCCAGCTATTTAGGAGGCTGAGGCAGGAGAATTGCTTGAACTCAGGAGGTTGCAGTGAGCCAAGATCATGCACCTGGACAACAGAGTGAGATTCTGCCCAAAAAAAGAAAAAAAAAGGAAGGAAGGAAGAGAGGGGAGGGGAGGGGAGGGGAGGGGAGGGGAGGGGAAGGGAGGGGAGAAAGAAAAGAAAAACATGTAAGACATTAAAATTAAAAAAGTATTTGTATAGTAAATGTTTATTGAGCACCAAGTACCAGGTACTGCACTCACCACTGCAGGATACAGTGGCAAGGAAAATGATAAAAAGACATTCCTGGCTCTCGTGAAGCTTCCAGTCCAGCAGGGAAGAAAGAAAGGAATGTGAACATCCCATAAAAGCCTTTAAAGTCAACTGGGAAAAGTGCCTTGCAGGGCTTTACAAATACAGAAGGCAAGTTTTGACCTGGGCGAGGTGGTGAGAGAAGGCTGAAAAAGCGGTAATAAAACAGAGACCCGGGTCAGAGCAGGGGTTATCAAGGCTGGGGTGGGGAAGTGAAGGAAACAGAATTCCAAGTGAAAAGAACAGCACGTGAACACCGAATGAGGTCTGCTGTGGTCTGAATACCTATGTCCCCCCAAAAATTGCTTTGTCAAAATCCTACCCTGCAATGTGATGGTATTATTAGAAGGTGGCTCCTCTGGGAGGTATTCACACCATGAAGGTGGAGTCTTCGAGAATGGGATTACTGCCATTAAAACAGAAACACCAGAGAGCTCCCTTGCCTCTTCTTTCAGGTGGAGACACAATGAGAAGGCCAAGAGACAGCAGGCCCTCAGCAGGTGCTGAATCTGCTGGTATCTTGATCTTGGAATTCCCACATTCCAGCACTGGAATGCATAAGCTTGTGTTATTTAAAAGTCACCCGGCCGGGCGCAGTGGCTCACAGCTGTAATCCTGGCACTTTGGGAGGCCGAGGCAGGTGGATAACCTGAGGTCAGGAGCTTGAGATCAGCCTGACCAACATGGTGAAACCCTGTCTCTACTAAAAATACAAAAATCAGCCAGGCGTGGTGGTGGGTGCCTCGGGAGGTTGAGGCAGGAGAATTGCTTGAACCCGGAAGTGGAGGTTGCGGTGAGCTGAGATCGTGCCATTGCACTCCAGCCTGGGAGACAAGAGCAAGATTCCATCTCACCAAAAAAAAAAAAAAAAAAAAAAAAAAGTCACCTAGTTGATGGTATTTTTACTTCAGCAGCCTGAACAGACTAGGACAAGGTTCTCATGCCTACGATTTTTGCTCTAAAACAATCATGAAATCAAAACAAACTTCCAAGGTTCTTTTTGAAGATCAATGCCAACGCAAGCTTCAGTGGACGCAACATACGCTTGTTTCTATTCCCCTGATCTAAACCACCACTTCCCAGGGGGAATAGGGTCCACTTTGCTCAGGCTGGCCAGGTTCTCCTGAAGATGGTGGCCCCACCCTGTGCATGGAGCTCATTCCGTCGCTCCTTCCCAACGTGGACAACACTGTGGAACCACCAATGCTCCCATTCCAGTCAAGCCCCTCTGCACTTCCTTCTCTTTCTTCAATTGAAGAGGCACCACTTTGTACCAAAGCAGTGCCTCACTGGTACAAAGCCAGGGCCAGTATTTGGTTATAAGTGGTCACATTCATGACCCAGAAGATGCTTATATTAATTTTAGATGACGTCAAAATGTCAATTTTTATTAAACTAAATGAAAAAAAAAGTAATTAAAAAAAAAGTCTTACAAAATATCCATAAGCCCATGAAGGAACACTGTTTGAGAAACAAACTCCTTCCTCCCTTCCATTTTGTCACCATCTTTTATGACCTCAAGAAAATCCCTTCCTTCTGCATTTGCAAATGCCCTTCCATTTCCCTTCCAACCAAGAAAAGATGTGGACATGGTGGACAACTGTGCTAATAAAGCTCGTGATAAAGAGTATTCGTATCACACACGGGGGAGCTGGGTAACATTTATGGAGCCCCAACTACCTACAAAGCACCTTCGAAATTATCCTCACACAGGCCGGGTGCGGTGGCTCACCCCTGTAATCCCAGCACTTTGGGAGGATGAGGTGGGTGGATCACCTGAGATCAGGACTTAGAAACCAGTCTGGGCAACATAGCGAAACCCCATCTCTACTAAAAATACAAAAAATTAGCCAAGCGTGGTGGTGTGTGCCTGTAATCCCAGCTACTCGGGAGGGTGAAGCACAAGAATCGCTTGAACCCAGAAGGCAGAGGCTGCAGAGAGCCGAGATCGCACCACTGCACTCCAGCCTGAGCAACAGGTCAAGACTTCGTCTTGGTAACAAAACAAAAAACAAATATATCTTCATACAACACTCACGGGTCTTGTAAAATACTTCATCCCCTTTAGAGATGAGGAGACGGGTCGTTTTTGAGTAACTTACTTAAAGTCAGTTACACATTTAAGTTCCTGATGTAAATCAACATGTGCCTGACCCTAAAGCCTGAGCTTTCAAGCAGGATATCACCTCACTTCCCCAAAAGAAAGCACATACTGTAATCTGAAATCAAAATTTGCACAATAAATAACAGATGCCACCTGCCCCTAAAATTCTTACCAAGCTCCCTTCAGAAGCGTCTTCATTCTCCTTTTAATTTCGTGAGATTTTTCTCAAGCCCCCTCACTCAATAGAAATGAAAAAGATTCTTATTCTACTGTATTGTCTTCCGTTTTAATTGTCAGGTTTGCAAGTGCATCTGTCTGACAATTTTTGTGGCAAAGGTCCAGGAAGCTCCCCCTTGGGCTAGGCAGACTACTGCACACCGGCAGCATTTCTTAGCGCCATTTATGACATCTTTTTCAATGAGAGAAAAGAACGTGTGTCTTTTGGAGCCCATCCATTCATAAGTTTGAGATTCTGGAGCTGGAATAATACATATCTGGAAATTTCGCAAAATGGTTTCCTTAAATAGATCTTTCATTCTTGGTCCCCTCTAAAGTCTAGCAGAGGCATAAGTCGGGCTCTTCTCAAACAGGGACTCTGTTCAATCAACTCACGCCAAGACCATTGATTGGGAACACCCAACATGGGGAGGCAGGCTCTGGGTCTGGTGTTTGCAGGGGTCCCAGGGGGGCTCATGGGCAGGAAACAAAGGAAACGCAAGCAATATTCACGGAGGCACCTACAAGGGGATGGGGTCATTTGAACTGGGTCTTGAAGGGAGAGTGGTCTGGAGTGACGAGAATATAGGGGAGCGGAGAAGTGAATGAAAATGTATTCATTCATTCATGATTTTCTGAGTGTTCAGTGAGGGAAGGATATGAAGCTCGGTGCCAGAAACACAATGTGAACCAGGAAAACGGAAATGGCCCCCGCCCTTGTGTAGTGCGAAACCTCACAGGATAGACAGATGAGGAACATACAGACAAATACAAACTACCAGCCATGTCAGTGCTGAATGGGAGGCCCCAGGTTTCTGCCCCCGCATAAGCGGGGAGCCAGGCCAGGGCCCTGCCAAGCCCTCCCAGCCCAGCTGGCCCACTGGCTCCTCAGCTCTGGGAAAGAGCAATGACAGTGGTCTGAAGACAGAGGGGAACTAGCGATCCGTGTGCACCTGCCACATTCTAGGAACACAGCTACTATAGCTTCAGGGTTAAGTTAATAATTCTGTTGTTCAAATCCTAGTTTCTCCCCTACTCAGCTCTGTAACCCTAAGCAAGTTACCAAACTCCACAATGCCTCAGATGCAAGGCGGGGCTCACACTCCTGTTTGTTCCATCTTAGGGTTTTCTGTGAGGATTTAAAATGTCAAATGAATTCATTCATATAGAGGCTAAAAAGAGTGCTTGGCACAGTAGCTGGTGCTTAAAAAAAAAAAAATGAGCTTTTTTTCTTATTTTTTTCAAATTAACCCGCACGGCAATTCTAGGAGGCATATTTTATCTCTGTTTCACAATTGAAAAAACTGAGGCTCAAAAAGCTGCAAGAAATGAAAAAAACTGAGGCTCAAAATGCTGCAACAGAACTTCACCAAAATCTCACAGGTACGTGCCGGAGTCTGAGTCAAGTTGAGAATCATCAAAAAACTGTTTCAACAACCAAGAATCACTGCACATAATGCTGTCAAGGTTTAAACTACAACAAGCTATTTCCAATGTATTTTACATCTGTAAAATTTCCAGATCTATTCAAAAGGACCATGACCTTTGTGATAAGCCAGCCCTCATAGGCAACAATTCCTCAGGTTCTTTAGGACAGAGTGGGTCATAATTTTGGGGTGGTGACGGGGTGGGGGGGGGGTGTGCTGCCTCAGTTTCCCTAAAGCAACAAGCATTAGGCAGGTGGAAACAAGAGGTTATGAGACTATAGAGACTCAAGTGTTCATGGCTTTACTGGGCATAGCTGCTCAGAGATTTACTGCCCTTGTGCCAAGGCATGCAACAGCTCACAACAACAAACATTTACAACTGAGCACCTACCTGTCCCCGAAGCTACCCTGGGCTCCATATGGTTCTGTGCATATGGGAAGCTGTATATGGTTCTGCAAACTCTCGTCTCCTCAACAGGCAGGCCCCTTGCTTCCCCCTTGCCTCATTCAGATCCCTCATTTGAGACTCATTTCAGAGTTCACCAGTTCCAGAAACATTATCTTTCGAGGCTGAATCAAGAGGCTCTCCTCTGTGCTCTACCAAATGCCTATAAAAATTTCCAGTATCTTCACCGCTAAACTTGCCCCTTTGTTTCATAGCAATTAGTCCAGAAATTCATTTCCTTGCCGGCTATGACTTCCATATGGACAGGGATGAAGCCATTATTCCTTTTTAAAAGATTTATTCACTTTTTGTTGAACAAAACCATCTTTTTGAGCAACTACTATGTGCAAGGCACCATGCTATGTGCTAGCCATAAAAAAAAATAAATAAATAAAAATTTAAAAACAGTACTGAGAGGATGCCATCCTAGTAGGAGAGACAGGTGCAGGAAGAAGAATGAGAATATGATGTTACTGCATGACCTTAGCAAGTAACTTACCCTTCTCTGGCTTGGTTAATTTACCTGGAAAATTGACCCAACATTAGTACCTGCAACTCTTAAGACGATGAGGAGGATTACATGAGATCATACCTATAAAATGCTTAGCAAACACATTCCTGGCACACAGTACACAGACCAAATACATGCAGGGTAAAATTCTTTGTGATAAGCAATGTAAATGTTGGCTATTTTCAAAAGGAAATGTTCTCTGACAGCAACTTAGCTTTAAGTTGTAAGAGTCTGGTTTGGGTTCATCCAAAGTCAATAGAAATTTAATGGAAAGTTGGCATCGATGCATTGGCTGTGATGAAATCGACTTTGAAATATCACGTATTTTAAACTCACAATCCTAGTCGGATAGGATCCTAGTCGGATAGGATCCTAGTCTAATAGTTTCTCTATTCTCAACTTCAACAACATCATCTAAAAATGCCTTCTCAAAAGCCGTTCCCACCACAGGTCCTTTCTTAAGACGTTTCGTACCTTCTCTACCATGTACGAGAGTTCACAATCTTGTCCTGGCCTTCTCACCACCCTCGCAAAACTATAAAGCTTCTTTCAAACAGGATTCATGTCTGAATCACGTTAGTAACCCACCACATCAGTCATTCGTTGCATAATAATGCTACCTAATGAATCCTCCCAAAACCAGTGTCTTGAGGTAATGATCACTTATTCCCAGTCATGCACCTGCAGGTCAGCTGGGACTTGGCTGATCTAGACTGGGCTTGGTATCTCACTGACAGCCCATGAATTGGCTGCGTGTCTCTGCTCCCCTTTCCTACTCCTCTTCTGACCAGCAGCTGGCAGGGCACACTTTTTGTGGCCAAGGCAGGGACACACAAAAAAGCAGAAATGCTCAAGATCTTTTAAGGCATAGGCTTAAACCTGGCATACCACCCCCTCCACCTCATACTTCAGGCCAAAGCAAGTCATGTGGAGAAACTCAAAGTCGAAAGTCAAAGGAGCTGGGTAGGAATTCAGAAAGGTGTGAAGATTTGAGGCCATGAATGCAATCAGCCTATCACATCCACCACTCAGGTGCTTCATGCATATAAAATGATCATCTGGCTCTGAATAAATGAACAAATGAATAAATGAAAGAAGACTGACTACATTTCACAGCCTTGTCAAGACATATGCCAGTTTCACTAGCAGCCACTGTGAATTCTAAAGGTGGTACAACAGTGGCACCCTTGTTAAATATTAGTTTGCTGCAGGTCCCTAGACTCCACTGTACTTTAGTGGAAGAGGCAGCATTTCAAAAATTTGTATGTTCACAGTGTTATTTTTTCATGGATCTCCGATTATGAAAGAAATAAATACTCCCTTTCACACACAAGAGCCCGTGTGCAGGCACACATCATGCCCTATTTCTCAAAAAAGAAAAATGCAACACTGCTTGGCATATGTGGAGTGAGGGAAGGGGATATAAAGGGAGAAGGTGAATAGGTGACTTTGAATCCAACCTACGGTGGTTAATTTACATTTAACTATCTAGCTGAGACTAGGGGTTCGGCAGAAGCACATTAAATTCTGTGAACTTATGAAACGATGCATTATTGAAGCCACAGCGGGAGGAAAGGACTCGGTTTAGAAGACATAAAAGACTAAAACCGGCAGAAGTGTCATCTTCCATTACAAAGTAACTGCTAAAGAAAATACATTTTAATTGAGAAAGAATACACCAGCTCCAAAAGGGTAGGTAAAACAAAACGTATCCACAGCACTGTCCCCCTTCCTCTTCCCACCACCCCAGTAAATCCTGCAGTTCCTCCTGGAACTCAACCAAGGAATAAATCTTAAATTATTCTATGTCCTTTCTGGATCCACTAACACTAGTAGAGGCCACCATTTACTCCATTCACTCAACAAATACTTATTGAGAGTCCTCTATGCCTGAGACACAAAAAGACAGAAATCCTGCCATCATCAGCTCACATTCAGATAAACGCACAGCATATTAACAAATGGTGATGCTACAGGGAAAAAACAGAGCAGGGTAAAGAAGGCAAGGGTGGCGTTATCGGAGAGCCACAAATTTAAATACGGTGAAAATTACCAAGTTTTTCACCTCCGTAAATGACCTTAAGGCTTCTGTGCTTCAACTTTCTAAAGCTGTTGAAATCAATCATTAATTTAAGTGGTACAGGTAAACCATCACATCACTCATTCTAGCAGACACAAATATTGTGTCCCCACCCACAAGGTGTTTGCAATCTAATCCCTCTCATTGAGTGGTATTCAGGTCACATGGGAACACCACAAACCCCACGTTTAATCATGAATTCTAAGCAATGACAAAAGGCAGTCCATGCGTGCATTTTTTTTTTTTTTTTTTTTTTTTGAGACGGAGTCTCGCTCTGTCGCCCAGGCTGGAGTGCAGTGGCGCGATCTCAGTTCACTGCAAGCTCCGCCTCCAGGGTTTACGTCATTCTCCTGCCTCAGCCTCCCGAGTAGCTGGGACTACAGGCGCCTGCTACCTCGCCCGGCTAGTTTTTTGTATTTTTTAGTAGAGACGGGGTTTCACCATGTTAGCCAGGATGGTCTCGATCTCCTGAGCTCGTGAGCCGCCTGTCTCGGCCTCCCAAAGTGCTGGGATTACACGCTTGAGCCACCGCACCCGGCCGCGTGCATATTATTAAGGCCCACTGAATGTCACAAGTCCCACAGGGCACCTCCACCCCTTTCACTACATGTTGAATAGGAAGTACACTGAAGGCACTGAAGATGCGGGAAATCTATCAATTCCACAGGAAAAGCATGAGCAGGCCTCACTGGGTCCCCAAACTGGGCTCCCAGCCCTGCAGACCTGGATGCTCTAAGGGTCAACTCCCCTTCCCATCTGGAGGATGACCCTGTGAGCACTCAGGGTCACCCTCTAGATGGGGAGGGCGGTTGCGCTGTGGGTCCAAGCCCCGCCCTTATCCTAAGGCTGTGTCTTCTCTACTTCCTCCTCAGCCTGTACCATATGGAGGCCTCCTTCCCAGTGTTCTAAATCTTGGCCGCCTATGCAGATCACCTGGGGAGTTTTTGATCCTGGTCCCCAGGATGCATCACAAACCATTAAAATCACTATTTCTAGGGGTGGATCCCAGACATCAGCACCAGTTAAAGCTTTCCAGAGAATTCCAGTACACATCCTAGGTGAGATCCACTGTGGACCCCTACTCCACTCACTAGCGTGGCTACCCCAGCTGTAACCTTATTCCTGACCCCCTTGTCTCCTCTCCTTACTTCAATTTGAGGCTTTAGTTGTGTCCCCTACCCAACACTGTCCCACTGCTGTCCCTCAGAATGAATTATCAGAAAACTCTGAGTAGCCTCCGTGTGCAGCAACTCTATTTTTCAAACAAAACTGGGACACGGGAGCTGGCAGAAACACTACTGTGCTCTTCCGAGGCAGTGGCCCCACGCAAGTTAGGACTGGGCTTTGGAGTTCTCATCCTCGTCTGGACCCATACCTGGTCTGAGGTCACACATGTGACCTAGAGAGCTCCCTAGAGAACTAGAAGCAAGTCACATGTGTGTGACCTCGTACAAGGAAATGAACCTCATTTGGTCTTAGTGTGCTCCTCTGTAAGTCAAGCACCATGACAGCCACTTCATCAGGCTGTTGGGATAACACAATGAGAATCATGAATCAAGCATCTGACATTCAGGAGATGCTCAAAAAATGGCAGCGGTGCTTCTCCATTTGTTATATGGGAGCCAGTCCAGGAAGAGCTTATATACCAAAGTGGAATATCTGGGACAGTTTAATGGTTTATGGGGATAACAAATGGGGCAGAATATTTGAAATTAGAGCCACCCTAGAAAATCTGATCACCGATCACCTGTATTTTGTGTCATGAACCTTATACTGGAGAGGCAAGTGGGGATGCTGTGAGGGATGGGGAAGAGAGCACACTCGTACAGAGGTGGGCAGAAATGGCACCCTCAGTCTGTGGATGGGACACACAAACCGGAAACCAGAGAGAGCAGGAAGGCACAGGGAGGACGAATTGGCTCTAACAATGAATGCATTTGAGCATAAACAGAAAACAGAAAAGCAGGCCATCTGCCCACTCACAGAGGACAAGAGAAGGAGATGGGAGACCTGAGGTGACCAGAGTGGAAAACTAGGATAGAATGGACTCAGGCAGGTCTCCTGGGAGGCTACATATTAGTTATCTATTGCTGTGTAACAAACTGTCACAAAGTTGATGGCTCAAAACAGCACACATTCATTATTTCACAGTTCCTATAGCTCAGTGTGAGCCTGAGCATGGCTTAGCTGTGTCTGTGGTTCAAGAATCTCATAAGGCTACAGCCAAGGTGTCCCCAAGGGGCTCTGGGGCCGAATCCACCTTCAACCTCCCTCCTGTGCTGGCAGAATTCATCTCCTTGTGCCTGAGGTCCTTGCCTTCTTGCTGGCTGTCAGCAGGGGTCACCCTCTGCTCCTCAAAGCCACCCACAGTTCCTTGCCACATGGGCTCCCCCAACATGCCAACTTCATCAAGCCAAGAAGGAAATCCTTTAGGGCAAGTCTGCTACAAAGATGGGGTCTTATATAAGGAAACGTAATCACAGAAGTGACATCCTTCGCCTCTGCTATGGTCTTGTTAGAAGCAAGTCACAAGTCCCTTGCACACCCAAGTGAAAGGGACTACACAAGAACACATCAGAAGGTGAGGATCATGAGGGCCAACTTAGAGTCTGCCTGCCAAAGATACCTTATTTCACTGTAGTAAAATACACTTCACATAAAACTAATAATTTTACCCATTTTTAAGGGAACAGTTCGGTAGAATCACATTCATATTTTTGTGTAACCATTACCAACGCCCACCTCCAGAACTCTTTCATCTTCCCAAACTGAAACTCTGTCCGCCTTAAAAGCTCACTCCCAATTCTCTCCCTCCCCTAGTCCCTGGAAATCACCATTTTACTTTCTGTTTCTACAAATTTGACTACTGTAGGGACTTTACAGAAGGGGAATGATATATATTTATCTTTTTAATGACTGACTCATTTAACTCAGCATCATGTCCTCAAAGTTCATCCATGTTGTCGCATGTGACAGGATTTCCTTCCTTTTTAAGGCTGAATAATATTCCATTGTATGTCTATGCCACATGGTGTTTAGCCTTTCCGTTGATGAACACTTGGGTGGCTTCCACATTCTGGCTACTGTGAATGACACTGCTATGAACATGGGTATGCAACTATCTCTTTAGAACTGTGCCTTCAACTCTTTTGGGTATATACTCAGCAGTAGAACTGCTGGATCTTACGGTACCAGGGGCACATCTGAGGCCAAAGTGTACCGTGTACTGGGGTCCAGTGGCTTGGGAGCCTGTTAAAACTTTTGACAGAGGCATAGGAAAGTAAAGGGTGCCCGGGTGACTGAGAGCAACGTCCTAATTGTTAGCACCATCTCTCCCTCAATGATGCCGTCATCTTGCTAGAACGTGCAAACTTCACAGTGGCCGTAGCACTCCATCTACTGAGGCCCTAGCGACGCTGACCCCTTCCGCTCCCAGCTCCCACCCCTGGTGTGCTTGACTTTCGCTGCTGCTCCTGCATTTTAAAGGAGTCTTTTTCAGTTACACTGTTTGAGTTTTCCGTAATTAGATACTCACTTGTTCTCTCTCAGTATTCAGAATGAAAGCGATGCTCTCTCCCAGCTGTGCTAGAGGGGCCAAGTGTCAGATGCAACCCAGCACAGCACCTTCCCCGCCGACCAGACCTGATGGTGGGATATCAGAGAGAGGGCCTCAAAGAGAGGAAACACACGTGCTGCCCTGGAAAAGAGTTGAAGCTGCTTTTCCGGTTATCGCCCCTGTCTCTCACTTCCTGGATTTCTTCACCCCAATGTTAGCAAATCAGAGACAGTTTTGCAGGAAGGAGGGCCAGTCACGCCTCCTTTGTGGAGCTCCCTGGAGAGCTTCCACCTCCCTTCCCTCAAAGCCCAGGAAGAAGCTGAAATGAAAGCCTCAGGTTGACTCACTCACAACTGTTGAATCCCACACACCCTTCTTTGCAAAGCAGCTGGCTACCACATTCAGAAGGCACTACAGCCTTTAAATCAAGCCCATTCTTTTGCAAAACCGCACATACCCACTCCTCCGCTTTTATTTTTGCTCACCCAAAAAGCTGCAAGCAGTAAACTCTCATTGGTGGTCTAGGAAGATAAAGCACCAGGGATCTATTATTATTTCAGGCAGAATAAGGGGTCTGTGGTCCCAAAGTAGCACAAAATGAAAGCAGGAGGCAGGCTGGGCCTGGAGAGCCACCGAGTTAAGTCTGGCTATCAGGCAGAAGTCAGGACAGGGCAGCATGACGGGAATACTCAAGGGAGGCAGCCCTTATCTAGATCTATCCCAGCTCAGCCAGCGAAGGTGAAATCGGAGGGGGAATGCCAATGAAGCCAGCGGAATCTACAGACAGCCAAAATGTGGCGCTTTATTACGGGAGTCTAAGTGACTGCAAACAGGCCATTATCAAATCTCTTCAGTGACAAAGCTCCGTGTTGAAGGGGACAAATAAAAATAAGTACATTAAGCACAATAAATCACAGGGACCTGTCGGTGAGACCCATTATCCCTGGGGGATTACGAGGCTGTTTTCCTCCCTGCTTTCAGCTATTGGATCCTGGTTTTCCCATCATTGTTTTAATATTGCAGCCATTACTCTCTGTGCCACGAAGAGCCTGCTGTTTCTCTGTAGTTCCGGGTGGCAAGGGCATAATTTGTTTTATGATTTGCTTAGGAGGGTAGCTGTTTTATATTCATCTTTAAAAGATACATTCAATAATTGTAGCAATGAGACCCTATTTAAAAAAACAAGAGACCCAGTCCTGTCACTCCTTTCAGCATACACGTGGCCGCAGCTGTAGCCACCCGAAAGGTACCCAACAATTACCAAGAGGACTATGCAGTTTCTTTGGGGGCTCACACGCCCCAAGAAAGCTTGAGTCAGGCTTAAAAGGGCTAGTGAATGATGCGGAAGACAGCCTGGGCTTGACGGAGAAAATAAAAGGTTGCAAGTCAGGTGGCCTGGATTTTATCATTAAGTTGGTGTGACCCTACACGGTTCCCTTGATCTGGGCCCAAGTGCCCCCATCCACAAAATAAAGCATCCCATTGGTCCACATCCCTCCTGAGAGCCCAAAAGTTCTGCATTTCTCTGAGATGCAGAGGTAGTGTGAAGCACTTCACACCAGGTAACACTCCTTTCCTTCCACAAGATCATTACAAGATTCTTCTTAAGACTGGCTAAGTGTGGTGGCTGTCGTCTGTAATCTCGGCACTTTGGGAGGCCGAGGCAGGCGGATCACCTGAGGTCAGGAGTTCAAGACCACCCTGGCCAACGTGGGGAAACCCTGTGTCTACCAAAAATATAAAATTAGCCGGGTGTGGTGGCGCATGCCCGTAAACCCAGCTACTCGGAAGACTGAGGCAGGAGAATCGCTTGAACCTGGGAGGTGGAGGTTGCGGTGAGCCAAGATTGTGCCACTGCACTCCAGCCTAGGCAACAAGAGCAAAACTCCATTTCAAAAAAAAAGATTCTTCTTAAGATAAAAATGACCCATTATGCAATTCTCCAAGACATCTACTAGTTCCTTCTCCTATCCTTGCAGAAATGTTCCCTCCTGCCTCCTCATTCCCTGAGATGTTGTTTTCCAGGACCACTCATTATAAACAAGTCCTCATGCAACATCCAGGAAATGAATGTAAGGGCAGGTATGTAAAGACAGGATGTGCTATTTATGCTGCTCCCTGTCAGAAGTGAACAGGACCACAAACCCCCTCTGCTCTTCAGCAAGATGGCTGTGGACTCCTCCCTGCAGTATGGAGACATCAGTAGTCCTTTCAGGAATTCCCATTTCAATTACCACATCTCAATCTCACCATGAAATGTAAGCTTCCAGCGTGACACTGTACAAGGCGGCCATATAACAAAATTGATCCCAGAACTTCATCGCCCACCTGAGAGGCACTGACATCAAACCCGCCTGATGCTGCCTAACTCTCAAAATACCCTATAAACGACTCAAAATCAAAACAGGCAAAAAAGTTACAGGCTCTCCCGTGTCAAAAATGGAACTGGGTTTCATGGATCATCAAAGCCTGTTGAGTGGACTCTTGGGAGTGGAATAAAGATGATTCCTTCTAACCAAACGATGCATCAGGCTTTGCAAAATTTGATATAACGAACCAATAACTACCAAGAGGAGTTATACATATGGTAGTTTTTAGCCCAGAACTGCAGGTGGCAAGTGACAAAAGGGATAGCTTTGCCTGGAAGCATGACAGCCAGGGGTCGACCTAATCTCACAATGAACTAAGCCACACAGAATGAGAGTTCCATGCAAGCAGGGACTGGGACTTTGTCTTGTTCTCCTCCTCACCCCCCCCCCTCACTGTGCCCAGCACAGTGCTTGGCATATAACAGAGGGTCAGCAACTGTGTGTTCACTGAATCAGCAAATGAAGGAATGAATCTGAGCAAAGCGACATCGATGACCAGCAGCCCTCAGAAACTCTGATGCAACTGATGGGAATAACATGAAAATCTGTTTAACAAAGAAGTGAGACTTCTGCAGTGCTTTGGGCCTCTCAAAAAATACATCCAGATGTATATATTCAGACAGCAATCTGTACGATGCTGTAAGTAAATGCAAGTAAAAGGCACAAATCCTTTAAATGTCAGTGTGTGGGTTTTGAGGGTTGTTTTTGGCGTATTTGTTTTGTAGCTTTTTTCCCTAACCATTGCAAGTTATTAGGAAGAAACAAAAGAGAAACGCAGTCTGAAAACATTCTTAGCCTCTGCCCCAAGTGAACCTCTTTTGAATAGCAAAATACAGCTCGTGAAAACAAACCAATAAAACCAGAATACATTCCCACGCTCTCCATGAAAGATTCAAGAGTTGGAACAGCTATCTCAGGATTTACACTCAAATTGTACCACAGGGCAAGTCACTGGCCAGCAAGTCAGGACGAAGAGGAACTCAGCGGTCCTAACATCTAGGAAGATGCAGCTCAGCTCCTGGGGGTGCTCCCCTTGCAAGCCCAGCCTCAGCTCACTCTACGTTTCCACCGAACACACAGCTCAGCTCCAACATTCTTACTTCCCAAGGACTTATAACTGAAAATTCTCACAGACCACGTCATGTGTCAGACCCAAATACTCACTAGATGTCACGTGCTTGGAATGAAGAGCCTCTAATGTCCAATGGGCATCCGGCCATCACCCAGGGGATACGATTTCTAGATTGCTTTCTCATGAACTTGGGTTTGATCCTTCCATTAAAGGTAAGAACAGATGACAGACCATGTTTTACACAGGAGGAAAAAAATGAAGCTCAGAGGGTATTAAGGGTTGAAATAATCCCCCAAAAGACATGAGGAAGTCCTAACCCCCTGGTATCTAAAATGTGACCATCATTGGAAATAGGGCCCTTATAGAGATAATCAAGTTAAAATGAGATCATTAGGTGGGCCTTAATCCAATATGACCGCTGTCTTTATAAAAAGGGGAAGTTGGCCGGGCGCGGTGGCTCACGCCTGTAATCCCAGCACTTTGGGAGGCCGAAGTAGGCAGATCATCTGAGGTGAGGAGTTCAAGACCAGCCTGCCCAACATGGCAAAACCCCGTTTCTACTAAAAATACAAAAATTAGCCAGGCGTGATGGCGCACGCTTGCAATCCCAGCTACTCAGGAGGCTGAGACAGGAGAATCGCTTGAATCCGGGAGGCGGAGGTTGCAGTGAGCTGAGGTTGTGCCATTGCACTCCAGCCTGGGTGACACGAGCAAAACTCCATCTCAGAAAAAAGTGGGGGTTGTTTGCACACAGAGACATGTACAGAGGGAAGACAATGTGAAGACACACAAGGAGAAAATAGTCACGTGACTGGAGGGATGTGGCTACCAGCCAAGGATCACCAGGGATTGCCAGCCATCACCAGAAGCTAGAAAAGGCAAGGAAGGGTTCTCACCGAGAGCCACTGGAGAGGGAGTATGGTCCTGCTGATGACTCCTCCAGACACCTTGGCTTTGGACTTCTGGCCTCCAGAACTGTGAGACAATTAATGTCTGTTGTTTTAAGTCATTCAGCATGTGGTACATTGTTACGGCTGCCATAGGAAATGAATGCAAAGAAAGTAAGCGCCTTACCCAAGGGGAGCCAGGAAATATTCGCATGGAAATAACAATAAACCATGTTCTGCCAAAACTTCTTGATCCTATGTCCTACTCTCTCGGAGACTGTGAAATGTTTTCCATAAAGACAATCCCCCAATTAGCCGGGCGAGGTGGCACATGCCTGTAAGTCCTAGCTACTGGAGAGGCTGAGGTGGGAGAATCACTGAAGCCCAGGAGTTCAAGGCTGCAGCAAGCTAGGATCACACCACTGCACTCCGGCCTGGGCAACAGAGTGAGACACCATCTCTATAAAAAGTTAAATTAAAATGTTGAAAAGACAATCTTCCAGTCAGTTAACACAATCTACGTTGGCAGATAAAGGGGTGATGATACATGGATGACTGATTCAGGCCGTCAACCTGAACATATGCATACTTTAACCTCATCGTATAGCAAATGGCTTTCTAAAATTGTACCAAATTTGCAGGCAAGCAAAATTTGGGAGGGGGATTTCTGGGTTCTGATGTGAAAAGACTACAATTTGAAAGCTGCTACCTACTCCCCACATCTTTTCGGCTGTGATGTTTCATTCTAAAGAGACAGACGAGACAATGAACATACAAGCCACATTAAAACAGTAATTAGTGCAAGAGCAAGAACAATGACAACTTCTTGACAAAGTGGAACAATGAACAGGTTTGTCATAGGCAGAACCTTAAAGATTAGCTCTGAGAATGAACAGAAATCATTCCAACACAACAGTGGCACTTTTACCACTTGGGCCAAATGGACTCATAAAACCCCACACTTGACAACTTTGGTCCCTAAGACACACAAAAACACAAGATGACAAGACTCTCTTACACACAGGAGTGCTGGCATGCCCAGCAGAGCTCTTGGCCAATCCACTGCTCCAGTGAAAAGAATAACATGAGCTTTGGTCTGAAAGACAGAGTCGTGCCTTAGCGCAGCCACCCATCCCATTCCCCAGAAAGTCTTAAAACTCATTTCACAACCCAAGTCCACCCTCAGAGTATCTCAGAGAAGCCGTCATCTGCAAAGACAATGCTACAATTCCCACATGGCAGCACTGAGCCTAGGGAGGTGAAAGGTCTGGGTTCTCACTATCCAACCCCAAGCATTTTTCACAAACCCACAACCAGTTCTCATCTGTACGTTTTGTCTTCTCTCTACTCTTGATAAAGAGAAAGCACTACCCAAATAATAAACTCTACATCAAACTGAACCATCCCTGAAACAGTCTGCACTGCCTAGGTGAATCTGTTACTAATTTGTGTTTCAAACAAGATATGTACATTGTTTTTCAAAATACAACTCATTCACAGCGTTAAAACAACAGATGATGTTATAGGCTGAATTCCATCCCCTCCCCCAACTTCGTATGTTGAAGTTCTAACCCCCAGAACCTCAAAATGGGACCGTTATTTAGAGACAGGGTCTTTAAAAAGGTGATTAAGTCTGGGCACGGTGGCTTATGTCTGTAATCCCAGCACTTTGGAAGGCCAAGGTGGGTGGATCACCTAAGGTCAGAAGTTCAAGACCAGCCTGGCTAACGTGGTGAAACCTTGTCTCTACTAAAAATACAAAAATTAGCTGGACACAGTGGCGGGTGCCTTACTGTAATCCCAGCTACTCTGGAGGCTGAGGGAGGAGAACTGCTTGAACCCGGGAGGCGGAGGTTGCACTGAGCCGAGATGGAGCCATTGCACTCTAGCCTGCGCAACAAGAGCGAAACTTCATCTCAAAAAATAAAAAGGTAATTAAGTTAAAATGAGGTCATTAGGGTGGGCCCTAATCTACTATGACTGATGTCCTAATAACAGGAAGAGATTAGAACACAGACACATGCAGAGCGAAGACCATATGAAAACAGCAGGAAAAGACAGCCACATATAAGCCAAGGGGCGAGGCTTTTGCCAACACCCTGACCTCAGACTTCAAGCCTCTAGGACAGTGAGAAAATACATGAATATTGTTTAAGCTCCACAGTCTATGGTACTTTGTTACGGCCACCCTGGCAAACTAAAATAGATGGAATTCCACCATTCTGAATTTTTTTAAAAAATAAATACAATCACATAACGATTTTGAAAACAAATGGCAAAACACATTGTCAGGGATTCTTCACCGTGTCCTTAAAAGTCTTGAAATTGGCCGGGTGCAGTGGCTCACGCCTGCAATCCCAGCACTTTGGGAGGCTGAGGCAGGCAGATCACGAGGTCAAGAGAATGAGACCAGCCTGGCCAACATGGTGAAACCCTGTCTCTACTGAAAATACAAAAATTAGCTGGGCGTGGTGGCAGGCACCTGTAATCCCAGCTACTTGGGAGGCTGAGGCAGAAGAATCACTTGAACCCGGGAGGAGGAGGTTGCAGTGAACCAAGATCGCACCACTGCACTCTAGCCTGGCGACAGAGGGAGACTCCGTCTCAAAACAAAACAACAAAACAAAAAAAGTCTTGAAATGACCAATGCAGGGAACAGAAGGTAGCACTGATGCCATTGTGTCAATGGGCAGATGAGTATCCTAGCAGGGAAAGTGTTGACTGGCACTGGTAGGGGAAGTACACACAGGACAGTCAAAAGGTTTTATAGAAACCTGTGGTCTCTTTCGTATGACTTCTAGATCTTCAGACTAATCTTCCTACTGAATATTTTGGGGCATTCTGTCTACCCAGCTTCTCTCCTAGAACCACTCGTTCCCTACTCTTCAAGGAATTAAAATAGGACTGACCCCTTTCCTCCTACTAGCTCCAGGGATGCGGTGGAGGTTCTTCCAACAAGATGACAACATGGGCTTTTTTTTTTTTCGGATTTATTTTTGGAAATGGGTTCCTGTTCTTCTCCTGGCTGGGCTCACTGCAACCTCTGACTTCCTAGTTCAAGTGATTCTCCTGCCTCAGCCTCCCGAGTAGCTGGGATTGCAGGCGTGTGCCACCACGCTCGGCTAATTTTTGTATTTTTAGTAGAGATGTGGTTTCACCATGCTGGCCAGGTCGGTCTTGATCTCCCGACCTCGTGGTCTACCTGCCTCAGCCTCCCAAAGTGCTGGGATGACAGGTGTGAGCCACCGCGCCCAGCCACAACCAGGACTTTTGCCAGATATACTGGAGAAAAGATGCTTTTCCTCAGCTGCGATGGTGTGGTGGGTCAAACGTGCACCCAGGGCTCCTGGCATCCTGTGGTGACAGGCTGCCTGAGAACCTAGCCAACACAGAAGAAGGCAGAGCCAGGCGTGGGGCAGCAGAGTAGGTGATGCTATTCGAGGACTTAGATTCAGCCCTGCCTGACACTGCCCTCGGGTTTTCAGTTACTTAAGCAGATAAAGTGGAATGGTATTTTAACATCACAATGAGTTCCGTTTCTAGAATTCGTACCTGAAACAGTCCTCAGTGAGCCCCTGAGGCACTCTGGCATACACGATCACATGACTAGCTACATGTGTAAAAGTTTCATCAACATTTAAAGGATGTTTATATTAACCTGAAACCCCACAGAATTTCAAGTGTGCTTTATCAGGAGGGCAATGTATGAGCTTTAGGAAATACTGATGTCCTTTAAATTCTATGGAAAAAAATATTCAGGTGTATAGGGTCTATGGCAGAAAACAACTTAAAAATTACCCACTCCAAACTTCAGTATCTGAGACAGAATAGTACAGAGGTATAAGTATTTAAGCTTTTTTTTTAAATTTTCTTTCTTTTTTTTTTTTTTTTTTTTTTGAGACAGCATCTTGCTGTGTCACCCAGGCTGGAGTGCAATGGCATGACCACGGCTCACTGCACCCTCAACTTCCTGGGCTCAAGGAATCCACCTCCCAGGCTCCCGAGTAGATGGGACCACAGGCATGCACCATAATGCCCAGCTAATTTTTTTTTTAACAGATGGGGTTTTGCTATGTTGCCAGGGCTGGTCTTGAACTCTTAGGCTCAAGCAGTCCTCCCACCTTGGCCCCTCAGTGTGCTGAGGTAGCAGGCATGAGCCACCATGCCTGGGCCCTTGAATTCTGAAATTTGAAAAACGTGTACTGCCGTGCCTATTTTTAGTCTGACATAAAGTTTTCATCCTAAACTACATAATTTCTAAGGATACAATTTTCAGCATATTGTAAACATTAACATTTTAAAATAAAACTTTCACATCACAGTTCTAAATGGAATCTAGCAATCTGATATCCATCATTCATTTTAAAAATCCAACAGCAAGTTATTTTTTTAGAACTGAAAATGTTGTATCATTCTTTCACATGAGAAAGGGGCTTAAATGCCCTGTTTCTGGCACCAAGTTTCAACAGGGAAAAGACAAAAGGGAAAGGGACAACCATGTGGCAGTGCTGTGATTAGAAGGACCTCAACATACCAATTTCAAAGAGTTCCTTTGTTAGGTGGCCCTTGAGGTTTTCATACCCAGAGCAACATGCCAGAATAAGACTACTTCTGGCTAAGAGCTGCGCCTTTACAAAATGAGGGAGGATAGGGCCAGGCGCAGTGGTTCACACCTTTATTCCCAGCACTTTGGGAGGCCGAGGAGGGCGTATCACCTGAGGTCAGGAGTTCGAGACCAGCCAGACCAACAAGGTGAAACCCCATCTCTATTAAAAATACAAAAATTAGCCAGACGTGGTGGCGGGCACCTGTAGTCCCAGCTACTCAGGAGGCTGAGACAGGAGAATGGCTTAAACCTGGGAGGCGGAGGTTGCAGTGAGCCGAGATTGCGCCACTGCACTCCAGCCTGGGCGACAGAGCGAGACTCTGTCTCAAAAATTAATTAATTAATTAATTTAATTAATGAAAATAAAAATAAATAAAATGAGGGAGGATAACCATGAAAGGTGGATTGGGAGAACCGTGGAACAGACAGGGAGTCTCAGGTCGATCAATTTCAGGGAAGGGCACATATGTGAGGCTGGCGATGTGAAAATTGATTTTCTTAGAACTACCCACATCTGCATATTCCATGAAAAGTCTTCACGGATTTCCCAGGGGTGTGTGTATTTCTACTATCAGGACACCTGGGCTGTTGGATTATAGGACAGAGATTAAAAGCAAATATTCTGAAAACAAAATTCATTTCCAGTCTCTGCACTTTGAGCAAATAACCTCTCCAAGCCTCAGTTTCCTTACCTGTAAAATGAAAGTACTCAGCTTAGAAAGCTGTCAAAAGGCATCATGCTCGTAAAGCACGCCTCAGTACTGTTTCTAACAAATTGCTAAGGAAAGGGCCTTTCCTATCCCATTCATTGGCTCCCATCTCTCTTAATTGTCAGAGCCCAAATTTCCTACGAGAGAAAAGTGTAAAGTGGACAGAAAACTCCTGAAAAATTGCCTCAGGTGATTAGGGAGCAGGCTTTTGCTTTTACCTTCAGGGCCTCTGCAAATTTTCTGAGATCTCTGGACAGGGCTAAGAAGAGAAAGACTATGGCCTCTTCCTAATCCCCAGGAGCTCTTGGTTTTCTGGTTGAACCAAGCACAATTACCACAAAGTGGGGAAGGCAAAGAGATGAAGGGAAAGGAAATGAAGCAACTCTAAATAACTGAGTGCTTTCTCAACGTAACACACACATTAACAAATTTAATGAGCTCAAAAATGCTGTATTTCCAAAGGAGTTATGGATAATTCCAAGCACAGGAAAAAGGAAAATGGCAGAAGCTAAGACCCAGAGAAAGCATCCCTTGGTATGGATTAAATCAGACCACTACTGGAGAAGCAGCAGGGCTTCCTGAACCATATAACCAACACCACATGCCAAGTGCAAGTTCATAAAGTTTTGCTAGTGCTTGGATCACACAAACCCTGTGATATGCCCAGGGCTCCTCTGTCACTCCTCTGTGATTTGCTAAGCAAACCTATTCATGTAGCGCTCACGCCTGGCTTACAAGGGCAGTGCCATAAAAACCCAAATGGACCTCACAAATACTAGAGGCAATACTAAATATTCTAACATAAACATGTGGTTATGTGGAGAAGAGTCTTTAGGCACCGCTGCTAAGCTCCAGTACAAATTTATCCAATCCTCCCTAGCCACTCCCCATCACTGTCTGATAGTTTCTCCATCAATTATGACTGCCATTCTGCATCTGGCTCTTTAAAGAATGGGGAATGCTATTAAACATAAAAGGTACAAGGTTCTTCAAGTCCTCCTACCTGCTAATCCTCCACTTCAATACTCAGCCCTTGAGAGCTTGTGTGAAGACATTTCTTTTTTCTTTTTCTTTTTTTTTTTTTGAGACAGGAGTCTCGCTCTGTCGCCCAGGCTGGAGTGCAGTGGTGTGATCTTGGCTCACTGCAAGCTCCGTTTCCCTGGTTCACACCATTCTCCTGCCTCAACCTCCCGAGTAGCTGGGACTACAGGCGCCCGCCACCACGCCTGGCTAATTTTTTTTTGTATTTTTAGTAGAGATGGGGTTTCACCATGTTAGCCAGGATGGTCTCGATCTCCTGACCTCGTGATCCACCCACCTTGGCCTCACAAAGTTCTGGGATTACAGGTGTGAGCCACCGCGCCTGACCTGTGTGAAGACATTTCTAGGTCTGGATTGATTACTAAGATGCATTCTCCCTCACCAGCACCACCAGATTTCCTGAAGGCATCAGTGCACCCCAGGAAGGCCCAATAGCCATTCTGGTCATTGGTGAGGGGGGAAGGGATTCTTCAGATTCTGAATACTTTGAGAGGCTAATTCACATCAACCCATCTACCCCTGCAGCACAGTATGATACTCAAGGTTTAGCCAGAAAGGGTTACATTATGCCTGAGTCAATGAAATCTAAAACGACAACAACAACTATTTATTGTATTGACTGCATGTTCCAGGCATACGGTAAAACCTAGAAGATCCCCTGAGATGCAGTTTTACTGAAAGGCTCCCGCTCTCTAGCAAAACAGTCAGATTATTGCACAGAAAGTGCAGCCGCAGAAGTCAGACTGAGGTGCAGATGCAGTTCAATGCTCAGTATCAGGAAAAGCTTAAGAGGCAGGACGGCCTGAGCTGGGTTCTGAAGGAAAAATACAAGTGTCCCGGGCAGATAAAGAAGCAGAGAGCTTACTGGGCAGGAGGGGTTATGTGTACAGCTTGACAGGTCTGGGGGGAAATAATCAGTAAAGAAGAAAATGATTAAGTTACAGATTGGTGATGCATGAAATAGGGGTGGTCAGGGGTGGGGGATGAGATTGCAGAGAAAGGCAGGCCTGGTTCATAACAAGCTTTGTGTGTCCCAGTAAGAGAGCTGACGTTTTCCAGGGGCTGACAGTGAGCCAGCGAGGGTAAGTACACAGAACATTCTAGAAAAACCCTCGTTCCTTAAAGATTAAAAATAAAGACTTGCTGTCTGTAAGGGATTAGATTATCCTATTTGAGAAATTCTGTCATCCAGAATGGCTTACCCCACAATGCTGGAAAGTGTGTACCGTACTCTCAAAGCAAGCTCCTCCTCAGGCAGAGAAACACCAGCCATCACAGGAAGCAAAGAAACTGGCTTCACTTTTAAGGTGAATCCAGAACCCAGATGTCACAGCTCCAAGCGTTTCACTCTCAGCTCCGTGCAGCTGCTTTAGGAGCCACTCATGAGGAAAAGAAGAATTTTCTCTATTATGCCCCTTACTGGGTGTCATCCAAGGCTAGGAAAAAGGTTGTTCTATAACCCTGAGCCCATTTAAACAAATCCCCAATAAGAGAGGCCCCAAAAAGTGTATTTTCACCAAAGCCCTACCCCAAGCCAAGCCAAAGGAGAAAGTGCTATTTTAAGACTTGCTGCTTGTGTCACGAGTGGACTTTATTCCAACAAGGCCATGTTACAGTGGGCAATGAAAGCCATCTCAGACTTCTGTACCAAGCAAATGTGTGTGAGCCAGTGATTCAACAGAGAAAACTCCACAAGCTTCCCTGGGCTTCTGTCCTCCTGTAACAGTTCCAGCCCGGCGGCCCTTAGAACTTCATATATGAACTGGTACAAAATCCTGTCCAGTGGTCTCCCAGCCTCTATCTCTCCCCGCTTCAATCTGTCCCCGGCACGATGCAGGTGCACCTTCCAAAACAAGGGCCTTGAGCACACCACATCCTCCTGATGAAAAGTCACCCCGCCTTCCCAAAGCCCACACACCCTAACTAACTCACCAACTTCATTTGCAATGCCTTGCTAACAGAAACCCAAGGTGGCTTCCTCTCCAACCCGAAAAATATATTTGTGCTTGCCAAACGACCCTCCCTTAATCCTTCCATTCAGATTTTACCTGTCTTGTATCCAAAGACCCAACTCAAGTCCCACCCCTCGTTTCAGTTTGAGAAGCTAAAGGAAGCTCCCACCTCTGACTTCCCATCCGTGTTCAGCCTCCACAATGCACACATCCATTCACTGCACTGCTACATCCTTTCTATTGTTGCTCAGAACTGTTCATTTACTCTTCTATTGTTGCTTACCTTATGACACATTTTTTCCAAACTCTCCAACTATGTTCCTGAGGGCAAGGACAGGAGACTCTGAATTTAATTTAACAAATGTTTAGTGGAGGAGTAGTAAGTACTAAGAGCTTAGCAAGGTGCTTTCATAGATACAAGGATGGGTGTCACCTAGTCACAGCCTCTAACATCTAAGTGAAGGGATAAGAATTAAAGTATGTAGACATTGACAATGCCAAGCCGAAGATGGCCAAGCACAGCCCTTGATTTGGTTGGTGTTTGGTGATGCCTCCTCCTACCCTATCCTCCTATCTCCTAATCACTAAGACCCAAATCAAATATTCTCATCTTGACCTCTTCAAGCAAAATGCTACCTAATACACTGTCCTCTGGGCCCTCTGAATTTCACTCATCCCCTTATGAGACGCTTCCTCCCTCACCAAGATGAGGCTCCTGAAAGGACGATGAGTGACTCTGCACCTCTGTGTTCTGCTGTCAAGCCAGGACCTGCACACAGTAGGAGCTTGATCAACGTTGGCTGAGCAAGTGAAGGAAACGCCACAAAGAGACAGAGTGCCACAGAGCCTACAGTCAGGAAAGATTTCAGCCAGACAGAGACAAGAGAGAGGATGGGGGCTTCGATCTAGCAAAAACAAAACAGCATAACAAGGCCACTCGAGTGGGAAAACAAGGGGCATTTTTAGGCGACAGCTAGTAGGCTGGGAACAGAGAAAACCTGGAGAGGAGTCCTAGGAAATATCGCGAGGCCAGAGAGGCAGGGGAGCCAGGGGCAAGGTCGGTCCTGGAACAACAAACTGAGTAGTCTGAGCAGCCGAGAGTTGAGTCCTGGCTCCTTCTACATGGCTGTGCACAAGTGTCAGTTTCCACATCTGTGAAGTGGGAGAGTGAGCACATCCCCCTCCCAAGGTGGCTGTAAGAATAAAATAACAAAAATAATCAAATGAGAGAGTGCCTGGCACAAAAGAAACACTCGAAAAAGGTGCTTTGGGTGCAGATCAGATGGAAGTGGAGCATGCTGCAGAGAAGGGAGGGCTGAGGACCAGGGAGCCTGGGTTCTGGTTCCACCTCTCCTCTGAATAACCATCTTGACCTCCCTTAGGTCTGGCCTTAGTTTCCACAGATGTAAAATGAAGGTGGTGGTCTAGTGGGGCTCCAAGGTCTCTTCCAGCCTTGGTAGTCTCTCAACACAGCAGCTCTACCTTACAGAGGGTAGGCATCAGAGAGCACTCGTGTAACTGAGAAACCCAGCAGGCAGGGAGTCATATTGGCAAAGGGGTAAAGACACCAATATGGCCGAGGAGAGTTCTTCCTGCTGGGCACCAAGTACTGAGTCCCTCCCTCCATTCTCCCAAGTTCACTTCGTCGTCCTCCTGACATGGGAGCGCCTGTCTACATCTAAGTCATTTCATAATCGTCGTCATCCATGCTGGACAACAACCATCCTAAAGTTTCTCGTATTGAAAATGTCTTCCCAGGCATTTTCAAGGCAACTTGGCATGTAAATGTGAACAAGCTTGACAGCACGTCCATTCTTCTCATTCCAGATAAGTTAAAATCCCTACAAACTCGGAGGAAAGAAAGCACGCATTTCGGTATTGTACTCTCCTTGCCTTTTTACAAAGCCATCAATGTTTGTACCGCAACAATGATCCTTCAGAGAATTCATTCTGCTGATCTGAAATATCCTTCACATTTTTAAAATAAAAGCTGCTGGGAGACGCCTTGAGGAGTTCAAGTCTATCTCATCACCATTCAAGTCTACTGTTACTCACCCTCGTCTCCCTCCCCCATCACCTCCACCCCAGTAATGAAAACACGACCAATCATTCACAAAACAAATCATTCAGTGTGGACACGACTACTTACTAACTGCAGACCTACTAAGCACCAGCGCCACTCTTGAAGAAAGGAAAAGCCTCACCAGCCTATCAGCTTGCCTCTATGCCTCCCTTGGCTCCCGAAACCACCACAAAATGCCATTCCCAGGTGAGAGCTGACATCAGTCAAGGAGGCTATTAAACAAACAGTGGTAGCACATGAAGGATCTACGCCAACTGTTCTAAAAACAAAAGGGGAGGGGATGGCTTCTAGTTAGCTGCAGCAAGGTTCACCTTACTCAATAATAACAAATATGCATTTAATGTATCCAAGGCAGACGCAGCAATCCCTAACCACAGAATAACACTCAAGAGCCCAAGATTCCCTTATGAATTAAAAAAAAAAAAAACAGAAGAAAGAAATCCCTAGATGCCCATGTTCTGCTGTAAATCCTCCTAAATTCTATGGCTACCACAGAGAGCTGGAAAGATCCACAAGTCCTTTCTTCCCAATTGGCCTTGGTAATTCAGAAAAGGACTATGTTAAGAGCAAAGCTCTCTCAGTAGTCAGGGTTCCATCTCCATCTGTGTCTGCTGCCTGTCCAAGGCACAGCCCCATAATGTGACAAAAGAGGCTCAAATTATGGGTGAGGCTGCATTTTCAATTCCAGCCCTAGCCTGTGATTACCTGCAACTCCAGGTTGCCCAAAATTACCTCTGAAGCCTTAAACGCCTTACATTTTATTCCATTCCTAGAACAAATTCTTTTTTGGAAACCTTCGTAAGAGATAAAGGAACAACAACAATGGGAAAAAAAGCCCTAGATATTTCCATTACAGTGAAGGAAGAACCAGTAGACAAGAATGATTTTGATTTTTTTTTTTTTTTTTTTTGAGACGAATTCTCACTCTGTTTCCAGGCTGGAGTACAATGGCCGTGATCTCGGCTCACTGTAACCTCTGCCTCTGGGGTTCAAGTGACTCTCCTGCCTCAGCCTCCCAAGTAGCTGGGATTACTGGCATGCACCACGACGCCCGGCTAATTTTTTGTATTTTTAGTAGAGACAGGGTTTCACCATGTTGGCCAGGCTGGTCTCAAACTCCTGACCTCAGGTGATCCGCCCATCTTGGCCTCCCAAAGTGCTGGGATTACAGGTGTGAGCCACCGTGCCCGGCCTGATTTTGATATCTTTTGATGTCTCATACATATCGCCTCTCCTGTATACTCAAGCAGAACAAAATGAATTCCATGTTTCTGCAATTACAAAAACTCAGAATCCTGGAAACTCTTACCTAATTTACTTTTCAAACCACTTCTGTTCTTGATATATTCTTAGAGGTAGAATGTGCGGGTGATTAAGGAACTTATGAAGGTGAGTAGGTGAATACTGTTATCTCCAGGAAGAACAGTAGTTAAATAAGTAATCTGCCAAAAGTAAGTAAGCGATGTAACTTTATGTGTTAGGTTAGCAGTTATGACAGTTTACATAACCACTGGACTGCTTTCTGCAATACAGTTGAATACTAGGCTCCTAGTGGGTTATTTGTTAAAACATTCTAGTTTATGTTTGAAAAGTCCTTGGTTTTGTTTTTGTTTTTTTGTTCGTTTTGTTTTGTTTTGATTTGATTTTTTTTTTTTTTTTTTTTTTTTTTTTTTTTTTTTTTTGAGACAGAATCCCACTGTGTCACCAGGCTGGAGTACAGTGGCGCAATCTCGACTCACTGCAACCTCTGCCTCCCAGGTTCAAGTGATTCTCCTGCCTCAGCCTCCTTTGTAGCTGGCACTATAGGCATGCAACACCACGCTCGGCCAATTTTTTTTGTATTTTTAGTAGAGTTGGGGTTTCAGCATGTTGGCCAGGATGGTCTCGATCTCTTGACCTCATGATCCGCCCACCTCAGCTTCCCAAAGTGCTGGGATTACAGGCATGAGCTACTGTGCCCAGCTGAAAAGTCCTTGGTTTTACATAACAGGTGAGGCTTCCAAAAGGGTCTGTCATGATTGTGTTCATCAAATAATTTGAAATATAATAACGGAATTAGCTATTAAAAGGAGACTCACTATGAATCCCTTTAGTAAGGTAAAAATCTTTTTGTACTGCAATTAACTTATCTTAAATTATTTGGTTTTAAGATCCCATTTTATATGCCCACTTCTCCTAAAATAGAGCACTCCTCCACTGGCTTCAACTCCCAAATAAGAATGGAACAAACCTCCTATTTACACCATACTTACTTCAGATCTCCTCTCTCCAATAAGCAATGCCTTCTACCCCCAGGAGATTAGCCATAGTGAGGAGCCCTCTTTCCAGCAACTCACACATTTGGAGGCATCAACCTAAGTCACTTTGCAATTTTCCTGACTTGTGTAACTACCCAATTGCTCTTCTACTCTATTTTTCTTCAAAAGACCCTTGGTATTCAACCAACAGCTCCCCCACAAGGTAATCTCCCATTCAGGCCAAATGAATGGGTTTCCCCTTTCCAAGTTACAGTCAGGGCTTTGTAAAATCCAGAGAGGTCAACTCAGCTTTTATTTACTTAATTATGAAGTAATTACAGTATTCAGCATCGTTGCTGTTGTTTTTAATCACAAAGCACTTAATTCTCGAATAGTGGTCAAGGAACAGTGTAACATTTCAGAACTAACGGGTTTCCACCATAGGTAAGAAGTTAGCAGGCAAGTCTGGTTGCTACTGTATGAAAATGGCTCTATGACCAATCACAGACTTTGTGATTCTTTTCTTCAGCCTTATGTATTTGTAGTGCTTTACATTTCAAGGAAGAGTGCACCTTTGAACTGATCGGGCCTCTTTCTTTCCACTTCAGAGGGAAAAAACTAGAAAATCTAAAGAGTGGTCAGTGTAGAGGCTAAGATAACTGACTGAGGCAAACTCTTTCCCTCCCTGGGCCTCTAAATTCCTACTTGCAAGGTCAATAACACGCTAATGTATGGAGACAGCGCCTGAAGCCCAGAGATATCAAGAAATATTCTAAGGTCACATAGCAAGTTAGCACAGGATGATGCAAGACTAAACTTCAGATCCCCCAGGCTTGATTAAAGCACCCTGTCTCCCAATCAACATAGGGATGGATGATAGAGACAAGACAAACATACAATCGTAAACACACAAACAGACACACAGATACACACACACACACACACACACACACAGAGGGACAGAGAGAGGCTTCTAACTTTTATCCCCATTGTCCTTCTGCTTGCTGTTTCTAAAAAATATACTAAATATACCTGGCCCTGGAGATTGCTGTTACAACTGTGATTTTCCAGGCTCTCTAATATCCTTTAGGCGGTTACATTGTTGCTTGTTCTTCCTCACCATAGTTTCCTCATTTCAAGAAACACACACGGGCAGACATGTGCACCTAGGCTCCCATTCCAAATATTCAAAACTGTTTCTTTTCTAACAGCAAAGAAAGTTTAGACTAGAACTGAAATGATTATAATATAAGAACCTTGTTCAGGTGTTAAACACAACCATAACTCTACCCAGAGCAAATCTGACAAAATGGAATTTGTTCTCACCTAAGTGTGTTTTTTTTTCACACTATATCATTTGTCAGGTAACACTGTCATTTTTCCCACTGCTGCATAATGACATAATGAAAGTGCCAAGTGTAATTCATGTACACAAGAGGGCAGACTTAGGGTTGACAAGGGACCCTTTCTTGATTTGCATTGCTAATAGTTTTTTAAAGAACAGACAAAATGCTATATGTACAATGATAATGGACAAAAAAGGAAATTTTCTGTTTGTAATAACAATGAGGAATAACCAATTAGCATTCTCAGATTTTATCTCGCAACCATTCTTGCCACTATTTGAATACACAGAGCAAGAAGCTGGGGCACGGTCCTCAGCATGGAATCCTATTAAATTATTTCTCTTCTAACACTGCATTTCCCTTTGGGCACATCCCACCTTCCAGCCATACTATGACTATTCTCCATACACACCACAATAGATAACTTTAGGGTTTCCATGCTGTTCTGTCTGCCTGCGATTCCCTTCCTTCCTACTCCCCTGGGAAGTTCAAACTCATCTCTTGAACAAGGTTGCAGGATAGTACTTACTGGGTAATAATAGTTGAATGTCTGGGCCGGGTATGGTGGCTCATGCTTGTAATCCCAGCACTCTGAGAGGCCGAAGCAGGTAGATCACGAGGTCAGGAGTTCGAGACCAGCCTAGCCAAAATGGTGAAACCCCGTCTCTACTAAAAATACAATAATTAACTGGGCACAGTGGCAGGCACCTGTAATCCCAGCTACTCGGGAGGCTGAGGCAGGAGAATCGCCTGAACCCGGGAGGCAGAGGTTGCAGTGAGCCAAGATCGTGCCACTGCACTCTAGTCTGTCTGACAGAGAAAGACTCCATCTCAAAAAAAAAGAAAAAACAAAGAAACAAACAAACAAAAAAAACAGTTGAATGTCTGCCTCCCATAAAAGACTAGAAGCTAAATGTAGAACCTCTGTAACCTCCACACAGAGCATGGCACCTGCCACAGGGTAGATGGTCTATTATTACTTGTTAAACGAAAAGATGAAAAGTCTTATAAAATACATTTAATGAAGCCTTAACTTCACTGGTTGCTGCCTGCTACTCTCCACATGCCAATGTGACAGAGAAATGCTGAACACCTCTCAATGAATGGTAAATACTCCAGGTAGAGCAGCCTCACCAACACTAAGCAGATTTTGCAAGGTGGCTATATCCCCAAGGTGTGGCAGTGGCAGGGTGCCTGGAGCTCTCAACCTTTTGGGTCTCATATCCCCCACCCCCAATTCAGTATGCTCCTCCTTTCTGAGAATCTCCAGCCAAAAAGACACCTTCATCTTGTTCACGGACGATAAGGAAGGCCAGCCTCCTGCCTCTACTTCTGCCATCTGGCTTCCATCAAATTCGTAAGACCCCATTCATGTCTTAGGATGACAGCATATATCCTCCACAGGATCGGTTTTCAATCGTTGGTGCTCAATGGCAAATGCAATGGTATTTTCCTGTTCCAATCTCTTACCCCTTGGCTGTTCTGCGCCCAACAGAATCGATCTATAAAGCCTTAATGTTAGAAATAAAGCTTTCTGCTGACCATTTTTCCTAGACCACAACAATAGCTCCCCTTCAACTACCTAAATATGCACTACACATATGGGTAAAGGGTCACAAATGCAGTCTACCAGACCCCAGGGTTCAGGGAGAAGTAATAACTCAGGTGGGTTCACAGGTTTCAAACAGAGTCTAACTCTACACGCTGAACTGGGCCTTTAGGGATCCAGTATGACCAACATCTTGGTGATATTTACCTGTTTTTGTGACAGTATTCTAAACTGAGCAGGCTCTTCTTGGCCTCTACCTTGCATCTTGCCTGTCTCCCCCCACCTCTGGAATCAGCTTTGATAAGACTTAGCTACTTGGGTAAATCTAGGCAATGAGGCAGTCAGTGCTCTTCAGGGAAGCAGAATTATCTTCCAATTCTGCTGGAAGGCCTGTAGACACTAATGATTTCATACTACTAAAGGTGCAGAGAGCATCTGAGATGGAAGTGCAACTACGCTGTCAAGACATCTCTAAGTATAAAGAATGTATTTTTAAGGGGAATTTGAAGTTTGATGGAGTTCACTGCAGAGACATTTTGAAGCCATGTGATTTTATGATGACTGCAGGAAATATGCCATCAAAAACCAAACAGAAGTGTTGATGACAAACTGTTAGGGAACTTAAAGTTAGGATGGTCTAATATTCAAAGGATAGAGCCTTTGCACAGTCCTTAAATACTTAGAGATTGTAACTGAGTCTTTTCAGAATGTCACATAACATTTTGCAGTTAACTGGTTCTAAGTTGTCCAAATGACAATTTAGATGTGAGCAGGCCCATCCGTTAGGCACTCAGAATCCACTCATTAGTGCAAGCCTGTACTGGATACCAAAAAGTTTGTCTCACGAATCCTCAAGATTAAACCACAGTCTCACGAACCCTCAACATAAATCGCAGGCTCATGAACCCTCAAGATAAACCACAGTAACACAGGCCCTGGTGTTTTCTTCTTCTTCAGTGGTGGAAAAGATAACTAGTCCCCCCTAGTGTCCTGCTACTGTAGGTGGCTGAAGGATGGCGACACTACAGGACGCACCCTCCCTGCACTGTGCATCAACTTTAAAGCGCAGCTCAGGAACCCAGAAACAAAGGAAACCTTCACAACCTTCCCAAGAGATGGAAGCACTTCCGAGACCTATGATGAGATGAAAAAACCCTTTCATTTCATTTCTAAGGCCCTTCCAGGTATGGTTTAAAAACCAAAGGTATCTGCATTAGCTCACATCAAAAAGTTAATCCACACCCCAACACTTCATTAGGCGAAGCAGGAGGGCCCACACTTGTCAGCAGCTACTGCTCACTCCACAGCAATCCCATCTTCCCTTTAAAACCCTCTCTGTCCTGCTAGGGAGATTTGATTCCTTTCCTCACCACTCTCGAAAACCCACTAACCTCTAAATCTTGGTGACTTTTGCCTCTCTGTTCGAGTGAGTTTTCTTCCTGGCATGGAATTAACAGGGACAGGCTCGATAAATGTGTTCTCCACAAGCAATTTTCACTAAAGTAAAGTACTCTTGAACAATAAAGGTACACTAAGAGATGCGTGAAATCTTAAAGCCAGCGTTTTTATTTCTTTTATTTTGATCCCTAGTGAGGACCAAGTGTGCCGGTGAGTAATGTCACCCATTTGTGAGAGATGGGAAAATAAACCACCACCACTTGTTCCTTTCTTAATTTAGAAGCTTTCCTTATCTTAAGTCTATCGAAGCTGACTCCTGAGGTGGGAAGAGAGGAGAGGTGAGGAGAAAAATTAACCTGAGGTGACCGCCTCCACGGAATGATAAGCAGTTCAGGTCTCCACACCTGTGTCAGAGAGAATAGGCATCTGCATATCAGGGAGGTGGACGCCCCCACCTGCCACCCCCTCCGTTCCTTCCCTTGAAGGAAGCAGGAGCCTGATCTCCCCCGACTCCCTCCTCTCTCTCTCTCTCTGGGCACTTACATAAGACCCTGTAAAACTTCCAGTGACATTCACGGAAAATGTAAGCTGCTATTTTGCTCCCTCAGGAGATCATTTTAATGGACTGAGTGACAAAATTCACGGATTCTGAATTCAGCAGTAACCTGCTCAACCGAGGTACATCAGCATAGGGACCAAAAAAAAAAAAAAAATCCATCCCCATTAAACAGGGTCACCCAAGGGATGGATTCAGTGTGCAAGAGACAATCTGTTCCCTCCGAAGTGACCCACTTAAAATCAGATTGTTCTGGGGGAAGCTCATAGGTTTCATAAATTTCAAACAGGCAAGGACAGGCTTGTACAACTGAGGTTCCTCAAGAGGAACATTTAAAAGAGGATAAGGCAATGAACTAAATAACTTGAGGATACACAAACTTTGGAGTCCTCACTTCAAAACTTCAAAAGCAGTGACATTTACAAGAATGTCTGGATAGCTGTACGCTGATCACTCCTCACAAGCAACTTTGCCTAATAGGAAGGACATGCTGACTGGGTTCCCCCCCCCCCCCCCCCCCCCCGCAGATAGCAATGCCAACCAACCAGTCTGTCCTAAAGAGGGACTCGCAAGCTGTAGCTGCTCGCCCCCAAATTGCCCCGGACTGTCTGCAAGAAGAAACAAGAAAAGTTATTCACAGCATCACACCAGGAAAGGTAGTTGCGTACCGCCCAAGACGGGCCTCTCCAAACACGGCAGGCTCGGCAAACCACAGGTGCTCACCGCTAACAAGTGAGGCCCCGGGTGCGAGTATCGGTCACATGCACTCCTGGTGTTAACCAGAAACAACTCCCGGCTGGCTCCCTGCCAGCAGCCTGTGTGCCCAGAAGCGGAGCAGGCCCTGAGGGGGTCCTCGTGACGTCGGAGACTGAGGGCTTCCACCTCCAGCCTCTCCAGGGCTCCCGGCCAGGGCAGCAGAGGGTGTGCCCAGCCTCCCTGCCGGCATCCCGAGTACAGGGGGTACCAGCGACAGGTTCGGAGAACTTGTCCGGCGCTGCACACCACGGCGCCCCCGCGGCGACTCTCGCACTCCGGGGCTCTTACCTTAGCCGTGACTGCCGCCAGGCAGAGGGAGACGCGGAAGAACGGGGTGGCGCGGCGACGCCGCCGCCTACGAGGCGCACGGGGTCCGGGTCAGGGTCCCGGCAGGCGCTGCCCTACTCGGAGCGGCGGTGCCAATCGCAGAGTTCGGGACTGCCCCCGGCTCCAAATGCCGCGGCGCGGGTCCGGGTCGCCCAAGCTGAGCACTGTCCCTTCTTCCTCTTCCTCCGGGGCCGCTGCCTGGAGCTGCTCCCGGCCCGGGGGACTCTTCCGAGCCAGGGGCGCCCCGCATGGGCAGGGGCCTGGGTCCGCCTCGGGTTGGGTACAGGGAGCGGCCGCCGGGGCCGACTCCACCTCCCGCGCTCCCAGCCGATTCGTCCCTTCAGGGCAGGGCCTGCCCGCGAACGGCCCGGCGAGGCGAGCGCGGCCGCGCCCCCAGCTTCGGGCGCCCGGGCTCCAGCGCGGCGGCGGGGCAGGAACACACCGGCCGGGCCAGGCGCCGAGCGCGGCGGCGGGGCTGCAGCCGGCGGCGCGGCTCTCCCCAGGGCCTCGCGCCGCCCCGCCAGCGGCCCGGGCGGGAAGGAGGCGCTGGAGAGGGCCTCGCCCCGGCCTGGGGCGCGTGGGGCCGGGGCGCGGGCCAGGGAGGCGCCGCGGGAAGGTCACGGGAGCGGAGGCGCGGCGAGCGGATCGCGGTGCGGTGGGTGCGAGGAGCCGAGGCGGGCGGCCCCCGCCGCCGGGAGCGCTCGCCGGCCTCGGCCGCCGCCGCCTCCGCGATGCGCCGGCTTCCCGGAGCGCCCGGCGCTCGGAGCTGGGCGGCCGCTGCAGCCGCCACGGGCAGCCGGGCGCCGCTGGCCGGAGCCGGCGCGCGATCCCCGCCTCCCGCGCCCGGTCAGGAGGGGGCTGCCGAGCTGGGGCCGACAGGGGCGGGCGCTGGGGTCCGGGCTTCGGGCTGGCCCCGCCGCCTCCGCGTGCCCAGAGCGCCGGACTCGCTCAGCAGCTGCAGTGACTGTGTGTCTGTGTCATGTCTGTGCAGCCGGGGGGGACCGCGAGCCGGGGCTGGGTTCCGAGCGGGGGCGGGGCCGGCGCCCTCCTCGGCGCCCGCCTCCGACCCCGTGACCGAGCGGCCGACCAATGGCAAGCTCCGCAGCCGCGCGGACCGAAAGTTCGCCCCCGCACAGGCTCCGCCCCCCGGGGAGACTCCGCCCCAGTGCTTCTTCAGCTCGCTGGCAGGCAGGCGGAAGCAACACCCGGAGCCGGGATCCCGGGCCGGGTCGGGATGAAAGGGTACAAGCTGAGAGCTCCCCGCCCTTCTTCCCCCCCACCCCGGCCGCTCCCGGCCGCCTCGGGTTTGGCGTGCCTCGCGGAAAGAGGGGAAGGGAAGCGGGACGGGCTCGCAGCTGCCGTGTTAGAGACGCTCGCAGGCTTGCAGGACCATGCAGCCTGCTCCCCAAATTGCACAAAACAGCCGTCGTGAGAAGTAGGAAGTTTCCCCGCCTCGGGTCGCCGCTTCTCTCAGAGGTGGGCATGGTGTGGGGCAGCTGGAGTCTGTGAGGAGCCCCGCTGAAGGGCTCTGACGGCATCTTTCTGGGCTCAGTTTCCAAGAATCCTGTCCAAGGCTTCCTGTTCCTCTGAGGAAACTACATTCTGTTTCCCCCACCCCAAACACACACCCCGTGCACGCACAACACGCCCCTCCCCTGCTGGTTTTATTCTCGCTCTTTCCCTCTTGGCATAAGAACCCGGCGCGCAACATCCCTTGAATGGACTTCCAGCCTCCCAGTTCTAGGAACGAGGGTGGGGTGCTGAGAGTCCTCCCAAGCCACAGGAGGAGTGGGCGAAATGGGTCGGGGTACAAGGGCGGGGGTGTGAGAATGGATGGAAGGAGGATGCCCTCGAGAGAAGACCCAGAGGAGGCGAAAGCAGAGAGGCAGGGAGAGAAAGAGGACGCCGAGGGCTGCACAACTCCGACTCGGAGACTGGAGCTCCGGGCGCGCGATCCAGCTCCCGGGTTTTTCCCCAGCTCGGTCCCAGGGCTTCTGGGGTCCCCTTCCCCCCGGGTTTCCACCTCTCCCCAGCCGCGCGGGCCGCCGGGTCTCTGCCTCCCCTCTGCGCGCCTCTCCGCGCTCCAGGACTCTGGCGAGGCAGCGGGAAGCCCACCCTAGTTCTTGAAAGGGGCAGGGGAAGGATGGGCTGGTGACGGGGCGCGCGGGAAAAGGCCGCCGAGCTCGGGCTGCCGAGCTGACCCCACTCCTCGAGGTCGGGCTGGAGGTGGGCAGGGGCTTCCGAGGCTCGGCCCCTGCTCCGCTCCAGACCTGGCTCCCGCCTGGGTAACCACACTCTCGGCCTTTGGCTTGACCGGGCTGGGACCCTTCTCCCATCCCCCTTCCCTCCAGCCTCTTGAAACAACGACCCCCACCAGCAGCAGCAGCGCCCGCTCTGCCCCGGCTCCGGGGCGCTGTTTACCTAATCTCAGCGGCTGACGGAGCCCAGCAGAATGCGAAAGGGAGGCAGCGGTGGCACAGCAGCGTCCCCGGCGAAGAAGTAAAAGACGTTTGCTTTGGAGCTTCGGGATAAGTTAACTGCGAGGCTGGGGTCCTGCTGTCTTATGTCTGCGGGGATAAGTCTCACCGTGCACGTTGCAGGCATAGCCGATCTGTTTTGATGCCATTACCGTATCGGAGAAGAACATTATATGAAAAACTATTACCTAATATTCTAGAGACCATTGAAGTGTCAAAGTTTAATGCCGAGTGTTTTAGCTCGAAGGCTGCTCAGTTCTTCCTCTGACGTGCAGCTCTGTTCTAGAACGCGCTGAAAACAAGGGGATCATTTTTATTTTTTTGCCGCCCGAATGTCCTTCCTTCCTACTCTCTTCCTCCTCTCTCACCCCCACCCCCGCCCCGGAACCGGGTAAAGTTTAAGCCAGAATTTGTACTTTCTTTTTACGTTTTGCTTTGCTTCACTTCATTAGTGGTGTAAAATGCATTGTTACAGCATATTAGCATATTAATAAAGATAACGTGACTGAGGAAAGGAAAAGAGACCTGAAATTTACAAGCGAAGGAGAAATAATTGAATAACATCAGCAACTAAAAGATAAGCTTGCGGGGGAAAAAAATATCTCCATTATAATTACTCAAGTGTACATTCTCTAGATAGAATCTAAGAAAGAAAAATGTGACCATCGTGTGGGAGATAGCAGTGTTCACGCTGGTCAGTAACGCATGTTGAAGACATAATGCCTTATTAGTGGATTTCACAAAATGTACTTGCATTGGTCAATAAGCACCTTAAATGTGGAAAAGCTTTGTTTTATCAAATAAAGGTTGCAAGTTCCTGCAGTCACTGGCATAGCTAATGCTCTAAATGATATTAATGTTGTCAGACTGAAATATGCCACATACTGAGCCCTCTGGTTAGTACATCAAGCCCCCACGTTTAAAGTATTACGTTGGAAAATTGTAAAGCACCTCAACTCCCCAGTCCAAGCAACTAAATATGTATATGAATATACATGGAAACCCTGAAGTAGGATGTAGTTACTAGGAATTATAGCCCTTTGACACAAACCAAGATATAAATGTCTTAAAAGGATTTCCTCTACGATATAGTATGAGAATGCAGAATAAAATATGTAAGGTGATGTATCTGTTATTTCTAAAGAATGAGCACAGCTTTTGCTGAGAACCGAAAAATGAAAAAAATAAATTGAGCTATCTAAACCAACTGTTATCTATTTATCTCCACACAGTTATTGTACCTGTCACTGAAGAGATTCGGAAAGGTCTGATTTTTTTTATTAGGGTCAAGGAGACCTTAATCCTAAGAAACCTGAGGTCTTAAAACAGCCACTAGGGGGCCCTAAAGGCATCTCAAAGAGGAAGCCAGAAAACACTCCGTTTTTCTGTGTACCTGATACAAGGAACCGGGAAATCTAAAGACAGGTTAAGAACACAGTGCACTGTAGTCCCAGCACTTTGGGAGGCTGAGGCGGGCGGATCACATGAGGTCAGAAGTTCGAGACCAGCCTGGCCAACATGGCGAAACCCTGACTCTACGAAAAATAGTAAAATTATCCAGGTGTGGTGGTGGGTACCTGTAATCCCAGCTACTCAGGAGGCTGAGGCAGGAGAATCGCTTGAACCCGGGAGACGGAGGTTGCAGTGAGCCGAGATCGCACCATTCCACTCAGCCTGGGCAACAAGAGCAAAACTCCATCTCAAAAATAATAATAATAATAATAATGCAAAGTTTGGAGGCAAATCTAGTTTTATGTAATACATGACCTGAGTCCAATTTTGACCCCTAAGTCAATCTAGTTTCTCAACTCTTTTCTCACCTCCAAGAAAGGAAATATTGTATCCTTGAGAGGAGGGTTACCTAATACTCTCAACCGTCTTAAGGTCAGCACAATTCTGTTTGCCATTCCAAACAGGACGTTCTTTCAAAGATTTGAGGACTGTTTTCTGAATGTTTTGCACATTCTTCAAGAGCCAGATAACAAGACGACTGAATTCTCACAAAGAGGATATTTAAAAGATTTAGCAACCTGTACAGCAGGGCACCCACCTGCCAACTTATTTGAAGTCAAGCCAGCCACAGGGGCACTGGCATTAGAGCTGAGTCCTGAAGGCCTCTGCTAGGCCAGACATGTATTCTTTAGTGCCGGGTTCTGGTGAAATGGTGGTGTTAAGGTTGGGAGGAAGGACTGGTTCCTGCAGCAGGCGTGAGGAGGCAGGGTATAGTGGGAATGGCAGCCAGTGGTAGTGGAGGGGTGCTTACTGCAAGGGCAACTTAGCCAGTAGGGAAGGATTGCAGTATCTTAATTAATGTTATATTTGTCAAAACAACTAAATGTCGGGTCTGATCCTACAGAAAGCTGCCTACAATTTTTAACTAGCAATCAAATTTTCAGGGCTTCCGGATCCTTAGCAGTCACATAATATTTTTTCCACATCTTACCAGCAGGTAAAGTTAAGATGTCCTTTATGAGGGTCAAGAATCAAACAGCATTCAGATAGCACAGGTTTGAAAAAGCCTAGTTTTCCTTAAACCAATGCTAGATAAATATCTGCCAAAGATGCTGTGTCCCAACACACTTCAAGCAAAAATTTAAGCACCTGGCATGAAACATTGCTCTTTTATTTAGGCCAATAATCAAAAGACATTCCTGAGCAAAACAAATGCCTCCATCAGGGCTAAGCAAAGAAATCACTTGTTAGGTAAAGAACGAAAAAAACATTGCAAAAGCCACCGAATTAACACTAATGGAAGTGTGATTTGAACATAATTTAAGTAAAAACAAAGCAAGTCCAGAATGGAGACAGGAGATAGGGAATGGGGACTGTCTTTCTTTGTGGAATGAAAAATATTTTATGTTCACATCATCATGTTCATTAACAGGCAAGATACAGGTATTCTCAAAATAGCATTATTAACCTCCAGAAGACTTGTCCTGCAAAGCTGAGAGCCAGCTAATTAGAACAAATTTGGCTGTAGATAGAGAATCCCATTGTCTTTAGGAGAGAGGGTTTATTCGCTCGCCAGCTGTGAAAGTCCATCGGAGTAGGACTTTGTCACGTGTTGGCTCTCTGACCACCTTATGATAAAATGCTGAACTGGGGAGTCAAAGACCCTCTAGAGACAGAAAGGAAAAAAATCAGTGCTAAAGAGGTCAACTCAAAGGACAAAAGTTGCTTTTCTTCTCAAGGAAACGGGAGCTCAAGCTAGTGGGCCACAAGATCCTCAAGACAAAAATGAAAATGAAAAATGTAAACATTGGTAAAAGCACCAGAGTCCTGAAATGAAAGATGATGACATATACCTTTTGGAGCTTTTTAGTGAGAAGCCCTGTTTGAAGGGTGTGTTTTATCAGTTTCTGTTTTCTCCTCCCTCTGTTTAAGAGAGCTATGAGGCAGAACATCTCAAAGTTGACTGTGTAGCCAGATCACCTGGGGAATCTTTTTAAAATGCAGATCCCGGTTCTGTAGGTTTGGGGTGAGGCCTGAGACTCTGCTTTTCTTTCCTTTTTATTTATTTATTTATTTTTTTTTTGAGACAGAGTCTCGCTCTGTCGCGCAGGCTGGAGTGCAGTCTCGGCTCACTGCAACCTCCACCTCCCGGGTTCAAGAGATTCTCCTGCCTCAGCCTCCTGAGTAGCTGGGGTTACAGGCGACTGCCACCATGTCCAGCTAATTTTTATATTTTCAGTTGAGACGGGGTTTCACCATATTGGCCAGGCTGATCTCGAACTCCTGACCTCAGGTGCTCCACCCGCCTCAGCCTCCCAAAGTGGTGAGATTACAGGTGTGAGCCACCACGCCTGGCAAGATTCTGCTTTTCTAAAAATCTGCCAGTCGTGGACCATGCTTTGAGTAGCAAGAATGTAGAAGACATGTGTTGGTCATCGACAACATCCTTCCCTCTCTTTCCTCTTCCTAAGAGTATTTCCTTGGTTAGGATTCTTCAAAACACTGAGACAAGGACTTTGGGGCAAGCGTATTTGGAAGGTGATTCCAGGAAGCAGAGTGCTGCAATTTGGATATTTCCTGAAGTTCATATGTTGAAAGGTAATCACCAGTGTGATTGTATTAAGAGATGGAGCCTTTAGGCAGTGATTACATCATGAGGGCAGGGATTAGGGCCCTTATAAAACGGCTTGAGGGAGTGGGTTTGTGTTCTTCGCTTTTCTGTCATGTGAGGATACAGCAGGAAGGCCCTTACCAGACACCTAACGCCAGTGCCATAATCTTGGACTTCCCAACCACCAAAAATGTAAAAAATAAATATTTGTTCTTTATAAATTACCAGTCTTAGATATTTTGTTATAGCAGCACAAATGGACTAAGAAAGAGTGAAGATGTGAGGAAACAAAATAGGTAAGAAAAGAAGGCTAAGAAAAGGTGAATTAACAAGTGATCAACATGTGCTCAGTTCTGAGAGGATGCTCAGAGAGACCGTGCAGAATAGCACTGCCCAAAAGAACTTTCTGTGCAATGGAATGACCTATCTGCACTGTCCAATATGACAACCTCTAGCCACATGCAATTGTTGTGTACTTGAAATGAGGCCAGTGTGACTGAGGAACTGAATGTTTCATTTTATCTATTGTCAATTAATTTAAATTGTAATAACCACATGTGTTGGCTTATTGTGTTGGACACTACAAATGTGGAACATAAGAACCATCTCACAAGATCAAAAAACCTAAAGAAATATTTATCCATCAAACTCCATCATCTGTTGAGGGTGGTTCCTGGGAATTGATAATGCCTGAGACTTCACTTGTGCTTCCGTGGCCAGAGAATAACCTTAGTAGAGAGTTGCAGGTGCTTAAGGTCAGAAGTCTTTAGTGTATATGGAAACTGCCCATCAAAGGTGGAGGTGATCACCAAGGTGAGCCTAGGAGATATGAGCAAGGCATTGAGGGCATTTGCTAAAAGAATCCTGGTTTTATTTTGATTCTTATTCTCAGTTCCGGGAGCAGATCCTGAATAGCATAAACTAATCAATATATTCCATACCACTGACCACTATCATTGGTTCAAAGCTGAGTAGGTAACCTAGGGTGGTCCAGTCAAGGTGAATCTCACAACTCTTATGTGTATGCTGGATCACTAAAAGTGTGTTTTTACCTTCTGGACGAATGTGATGTACAGATACAAAGCTTAGTATTTCTGCAGTCATTTTGCCATCACAGAGGATAAAGCTGACACTGAGGATAACAGAGCACAGAGACAGAAAACCCAACCCATATCAGTTAGCAATGCCTTGAGCTGCAAATAAGAGAAATACCCAGCTAACCTTAAATAATAATGATCTCACATAATGAGAAATCTCAAGGTAAGTAAGTCCAGGTTTGGTGCAACCGCTCAACATTTTCATCAAGGACTCAAGATCTTCTAGTCTTGATATTCTGCCTTCTCAGCATATTGGCATTCCATGTTTCCTCATGATCACAAGATGGCTGTGAGAGCTCCAGACATTGTGTTCTCAAACCAGCATCCAAATTGAGGCAGGATAGGTAGTCAAGTAAGTAACCATGTCCTCGGGATGCAGGAACTGTACTAATTGCACCATCAACACAGTAAGCCCCAGCATTCATACTGCAGTCAAGCCCACTCAAGCAAAGCTATCTCCCATTGGGAATTTCCCCTGTGCAAAATGCATGTGCATTTTTATTTTACCTGTCCTCAGACTGACCCTTTGTTCATTGTAATGATAAAAAAAAAAAAAAAAAAAGCACCCCTGGGTGGATATTTAAGATCCTAATGAGACATGCAACATATGAATAAGCATGTACAGCTACTGCACATGGGCTCCTAGAGGACCACCCAGAACATGATTACTAGTAACACCTCTCCCTACCCCCTTATGAATAATCATATAAGACTCCAATAAAGTGAGTCCCCTAGTGCCAGTCTTTGCCGTCTCATCCTTAGGAGCAGCCCACCCTGAATCCTTTATCTAGCTTTCAGAGTATACTTCCTCCTTTGCAATAAATTGCTCTATGCTGCATCTCCTTTGCTGTGTGTCTCTTGTTTAAAGTATTTTAAACTAAGAAGACAAAAACTAAAGTTTCACAACAGTCCTCAACAGAAGCGGGGGGTGGGGGGTGGTAAAAAGCATGTAGAAAGAGCCTTCCCTTTTATTAGTAGACTTCTTGTGATTGACTTAAGTTTGTCAAGAATCACCATCTAGAAATGGAACATTTTTTGATTTTGTTAGCAAAGGAGGAGAAGAAGTGGCTCTTGGGTACCAACTAACTACCTGCTTTAGGACCCTTGGTGATATCATTGAGTCACTGAATGAAACCAACCCATTTGTCCTGACTCCAAGCTCCTTGTTTATGTGAGCCAAAAAACACCAACTATTGTGTAAGTTTTAATTGAGTCTTCTCTTACTTGAACATCCTAACCGATACAGGTAATAAAGACCTACTGCCAAAAGATTCAGACTCAGCAATTCTCATCCACCCTATTCCTGGATGCAATTATAACCAGTGCTGGAAGGGTACAAGGAACTCCCTTTCCTCCAGAGTGAAATTCAGTTTGGAAATTATTTACTGTTCTATAATGGTATGAACAGAGGCCTAGATGTCCCATATGCATAATTGTATTAAGAGGTGGAGCCTTTAGTAGGTGATTAAGTCATGACGGCAGGGATTAGGGCCCTTATAAAAGAGCTTGAGGGAGTGGGTTTGCTTTCTTCCACTTTTCTGTGGAAGAAAGAAAGTTCCCATCCTCCACCCAACACTCATCACATATGGTTGTTCTGCTCAACCACACCTTTCTTTTGCCTGGGGGACTGGATATCATTCTAATTTCGTTTTGCATCTGCAATCAAATCCTGAGACCTCACCTGCTTGGTTGGTCCTTCTGAGACCCCACCTGCTCGGTTGGTCCTTTAACCATCCTTGCCTCTGCCGTGTAGTTCCTGCTAGTGTTTCTGTCGTGGGACCTGGAGTCTGCTTCCAGAACGCTTGCTTTAACCTTGGTAGATCTACGCTCTGGCAAGAATCTGACTTGAGAAATGCTGATGATTTAAAGTTCCTGTAACAGGTCCTTTATTCACCTTGGCACTTGGAGCTTCGGCTTTGATTTTTGTACAGTTGGACTTGAGTGCGCTGTGCTCACAGAATTAGGGGATTTGGATTGATGACCTCTGTGAGAAGACGGCAAGTAATTGTGTCCCAGTTAAACTCCTAGAATCAAGCCTCAAATTGGTCTTCTCTCTCTTGGGAGATTAAAGAATGTCTGGATGCCAGGGAGGGGCTGTTTCTGGCAGTGTTTTATCCAGTCCTGCTAGAAAGTGAGGAATTTCTTATCTTAAATAATATTTTAAAAGAATTTCTAACTTAAAAAGATTTTAAATGCAACCTGAGTATTTAGGAGTGGAAACTGAGTGGTTATGTGGCCCATGATTTATTGGGTAGCTACTATTCACATGCTCAAGTGCTATGCATTCTACAGGGTGAGAGTAGTGGGGAGAGTGTGCTGAAAGAAATATGGATATGATTCCTATATTTGAGAATCTCCAGATCCAATTCATGGAACAAAGTCTACTTTTATGAGTTAAATGACTTTGCAAGTATTAGATAAGTGGAAGAGTTGTCACTGAGTAATCATGAAAGATGCATTGAGGACAATCAGTGCCGTGAGTCTGCAAGAGCAATGCTACCATGGTCCATGTTGTCTTTGGAAGACTTCTAAAAGGAGGAGGCCCTTGTTGGACTTTGAAGATTTGTCAAGATTTGGCCATCTGTAAAGGGAAGAAGTTTTGAGCTTTGAGAAACAGCGAGAATGTTAAGCAGAAGGTGTGATTGCTGTGGTAAAGCATTTGTTTAAGAGATCAGAGACTGAAAAGCTAAGTTCGCTCTAGGATTAGTTGAAAATACATCCCTGCTTTGTGTCAGTTACTATGCTGACCATGGAGGATTTTAAGAAAAATAAGGACAGTTCTTGTTCTTTTAGTGGCTCACGGTCAAGTAGATAGAGATAAAACACTAAAAGGTAATAAGTTGAATTCTTAACTATTCATGAGCTTCATCTACTGTTTTTCCTCAATTACTAATCCTTCTCCAACCTACCCTCAGAATATCCCTCAAATCCATTCCCTCTGCTTCATCCAAACTGTTACTGTCTTAACTCAGACCCTATTTCTCACCTGGAATCTCACAAAACCCACCTGTCTATCATCAGCCTCCTAATATAGCCTTTCCCCCACCCACCACCCCCCAGCCACTGCATCCCCCAGTTCCTAAATGCTAACCAAATTGCCCCCACAGAGTACATCTGGGCATATTTCTTACTTTTTTTTTTTTTTTTTGAGACAGAGTCTCGCTCTGTCCCCCAGGCTGGAGTGCAGTGGCCCAATCTTGGCTCACTGCAAGCTCTGCCTCCCAGGTTGACGCCATTCTCCTGCCTCAGCCTCCCATGTAGCTGGGACTACAGGTGCCCGCAATCACACCCGGCTAATTTTTTGTATTTTTAGTAGAGACGGGGTTTCACCGTGTTAGCCAGGATGGTCTTGATCTCCTGACCTCGTGATCCGCCCGCCTTGGCCTTCCAAAGTGCTGGGATTACAAACGTGAGCCACCACGCTTGGCTTTCTTACTTCTGTTTACTTATTTATTGTAGTTCCTTTCAATAAATATCAGTAATTCTAGTTTCACTTCCCTATGTGAGGATCTGGGATACTAGCCCCAGACCGTGGTTTGGGTAGCATTCAAGAGGTAAGGATAAGATTTCTGCATGGCCTCCAGAAAGTACAGCCAAGAGAGAACCCAAAATCTAGAGCGTCCCTTAAAAGCCTCAAATGAAATATCAACCCTGAAGTACTAATTGGGGTTGAATAGAAAGGAAGAAACCAGGGACAATGTAAAAATTTAGAATAATGATTTACCATGGAGTTGCAATTTGCAACTAGCACTATTCAAAACACCTTCACGCATTAGCTCATTTAATTATAGTAAGCCCTGTGAGGTGTTAACAGTTACTGTTACTGTCACCATCATGGCCACTTCACAGATTAGATAACTAGGACCTAAAGCAGTCAGATAACTTACCAAAGATAACACAGTAACAGTAGACCTGGAATCCAAACACAGGTGGTTTATTTCTAGATGTGTGCTCTTAACCACCATGCCACCTTGCCTCTATAAAGTGTCAGTACTTTAAAAGAAAACAAACAAACAAACAAACAAAAAAACAAAGGAGATCAGAATAAAAGGTAAGACATGAAGACATGAAGTTGGAGGGACAGCTCTGAGCCACTAGAAGCAAAACCTCAGGGGCTTTCTGAAGGTTGTTCACAATCTTTTTTTTTTTTTTTTTTGAGATGGAGTCTCCTTCTGTTGCCCATACTGGAGTGTAGTGGCACGATCTCAACTCACTGCAACCTCCGCCTCCCAGGTTCAAGCAATTCTCCTATCTCAGCCTCCCGAGGAGCTGAGATTACAGGTACACGCCACCATGCCTGGCTAATTTTTTAGTTTTTTTGTTTTGCTTTGTTTTGTTTTGTTTTTGAGACGGAGTCTCGCTCTGTCGCCCAGGCTGGAGTGCAGTGGCACAATCTCGGCTCACTGCAAGCTCTGCCTGCCGGGTTCACCCCATTCTCCTGACTCAGCCTCCCAAGTAGCTGGGACTATAGGTGCACGCCACCACGCCTGGCTAATTTTTTTGGTATTTTTAGTAGAGACGGGGTTTCACCGTGTTAGCCAGGATGGTCTCGATCTCCTGACCTTGTGATCCACCCGCCTCGGCCTCCCAAAGTGCTGGGATTACAGGCGTTAGCCACCATGCCCAGCCATTTTTTGGTATTTTTTAGTAGAGACAGGGGTTTCACTGTGCTGGCCAAGCTGGTCTTGAACTCCTGACCTCGTGATCCACCTGCCTCACCCTCCCAAAGTGCTGGTATATCAGGTGTGAGCCACTGCACCCAGCTAGTTGTTCGCAATTTTTTTTTTTTTTTTGAGATGGAGTCTCACTCTGTTGCCCAGGCTGGAGTGTGGCATGATCTCGGCTCACTGCAACCTCCACCTCCCAGGTTCAAGCAATTTCTCCTACCTCAACTTCCCAAGTAGCTGGGATTACACTCACATGCCACCATGCCTGGCTAACTTTTTGTATTTTTTTTAGTAGAGGTGGGGTTTCACCGTTCTGGACAGGCTGGTCTTGAACTCCTGACCTCGTGATCCACCCACCTCAGCCTCCCAAAGTACTGGGATTACAGGCATGAGCCACAGCACCCGGCTGGTGGTTCGCAGTCTTAACTAAAGAACTGAGGAGGAAGTGGGTAAAGATTTAGGATACTGCTTGTACTTTTTCTCTGTATGTGCCATCTAATATAAGTGTCATTCACTATCTCATTATTTTCAACCCAAATCGTTGATAAATGCCTTCTGAGAGGGCGACCCTGGTTCATCTTCCATATTACTGACTTAAATTTCCGTATGTTCAATTCTGCTCTTTACGGCTTCATTGTAGGCTTTAATTTTTCTATTTCGGTTCCATTTTTCATTCTCCTTACAATCCTTATTTATGTCACCCATCTCCCTTTTAATTTCATTTTCTTTGTCTTGACATCTTGGCCTTTCTGCTACGGTTTTATCAATGTCAAGCACATTCTAAAGCATTACTTTATTTCCCGTAGTAAATCATTTGGAGACAATTTTTCTTTCTTTAAGTCTTTAAGATATTCCCTTTCCTTCCCTTTCTCTTATTGGGCAGTGTTTTCCACTGACTTAGTGTGGTTGGTGCTTTCTTCTCATTTATCCTCAAGTAAGAACAAATCCATCTACACCCAGTGTTTACAAATACCCTAGGTTGATGGATTTCCCATTGCCCAATTCTCAGAGTAGTACTTTTGAACTATTTTTCAGCTCTACAGCTAGACAAAAGGTTGATATGCACAAATAACTCCTGGTTGAAAGTCCCCTCCCTGGCTGACTCGCATCTTATGTGGCTTTGCTGAATCAAGACTAAAAAAACTTCTCTTTCCCTTCCAGCTGGCTTTCTGATACTCTGAACAAGTGGAGTATGCAAAACTACAATTCCCAGCTCTTCCTCTCACTGTGCGTCCCTATTCTGCTTTTCCTGTGACGTCAAGAACCTTTCAGAATCTGGTGAGTCAATACCTAGAGTTTCTGAAATAGAAGGCAGGTGGTTGGAGTTCTGTTGAAGGGTCCGTCCATGAATTCCAGGCTCCTGCCGTTTCTATAGGCCCAATAAAGGTAATGCATGACTAAGCTTCTCCATCTCCACCGACAGCTGTGTAGTTGAAAATGAAAACTCCGCCAAGCGCGGTGGCTCACACCTGTAATCCCAGCACTTTGGGAGGCCCGGGTGGGCAGATCACAAGGTCAAGAGATCGAGACCATCCTGGCCAATATGGTGAAACCCTATCTCTACTAAAAATACAAAAATTAGCCGGACGTGGTGGCATGCACCTGTAATCCCAGCTACTCGGGAGGCTGAGGCAGGAGAATCACTGGAACCTGGGAGGTCGAGGTTGCAGTGAGCCAAGATCGCACCACTGCACCCCAGCTTGGCGAAAAAGTGAGACTCTCCATCTCTCAAAAAAAAAAAAAAAAAAAAAGGCCCGGCTCAGTGGTTCACGCCTGTAATCACAGCACTTTGGGAGGCCGAGGCAACTGGATCATGAGATCAGGAGATCGAGAGCATCTTGGCTAACACGGTAAAACCCCGTCTCTACAAAAAAAAAAAAAAAAAAAGAAAAGAAAAAATACAAAAAATTAGTCAGGAGTGGTGGCAGGCACCTGTAGTCCCAGCTACTCAGGAGGCTGAGGCAGGAGAATGGTGTGAACCCTGGAGGCAGAGCTTGCAGTGAGCCGAGATCATACCACTGCACTCCAGCCTGGGTGACACAGCAAGACTCCATCTCAAAAAACAAAAACAAAAACAAAAAACAAAACTCAACTAACAGGCCCACTTTGCCTTGTTATTGTGTGGTGCAGCTTGTTATTTTTCTGCAGTTACATACATACCATTTTTTGGTAAAAAAAATTGTGAAAGGCAAGGTGTAATTGGACAAAGGTATTTCATGCTCATGAGGGAGCGGCTGTAGCTTATTATTTTTTTGTCCCATGATTCTAGGGCATCTGTTCATGTGCATCGACTTCTGGAAGACATGCTTGATGCTGTAATTTTAGTGAAAAGCACATCCTTCAACTTCCTGACAGAAACAGGATGGGGTTGGATGGGGGAGGGGAAGTCAGATACTGCCGCTTTTCTTGGAGATAATTGTCCACTTCAACAGCGCACAGGAAAACATACTTGGAATGGGGAGATCACCAAAGTAAGCCAGATTAGCCTAACCAAATTACTGTTTTAGATTCATCCTTTTATGGACACTAGTGTGGTAAGGGAGTTAACTCTTACCACATTGCTTAAGACAGGTAAAGTCCATGCTGAAAACTGGTGGAAAAGGTCTCTAATGGAGACATCAGAGTTGATGAATATTGATTTATTCAACCAGGATTAATTGAGGGCCTACTGTTCTAGACTGGTGCTAGTAATCAACAGAACAGACATGTTCTTTGTCTCCCAGAAGGTATTCTCTAGTTGCACAGACAAACATTAAGCAAATGAACACAACTATATACATAATTATTAATTGGCGCAAATGCCACAAAGAAAATGAGAGAGGTACTATGGGGCATAACCAAAGTTAGAGTTCAAGACAGTCTTTCTGACAGTGTGGCAATTCAAGGATCTAGAACCAGAAATACCATTTGACCTAGCAATCCCATTACTGGGTATGTACCCAAAGGATTATCAATCATTCTACTATAAAGACACATGCACACATATGTTTATTGCAGCACTATTTACTGTAGCAAAGACTTGGAACTAATTCAAATGCCCATCAATGATAGACTGGATAAAGAAAATGTGAGACATATACACCATGGAATACTATGCCACCATAAAAAAGAATGAGATCACGTCCTTTGCAGGGACATGGATGAAGCTGGAAGCCATCATTCTCAGCAAACTAACACAGGAACAGAAAACCAAACACCGCATATTCTCAATCATAAGCAGGAGTTGAACAATGAGAACACATGGGCACAGGGAGAAGAACAATACACACCGGGGCCTGGCTGTGGGGCGGGTGGGGCAAGGGGAGGGTGAGCATTAGGACAAATACTTAATGCATGCAGGGCTTAAAACCTAGATAATGGGTTGATAGGTTCAGCAAAGCACCACGGCACATGTATACCTAAGTAACAAACCTGCACATTCTGCACGTGTATCCTGGAACTTAAAGTAAAATAATTTAAAAAAAGACAGTCTTTCTGAGGAAGGGACATTGAGGCTGAGATATAAAGTAGGAGTAATGGGCCGGGCACAGTGGCTCACACCTGTAATCTTAGCAGTTTGGGAGGCTGAGGCGGGTGGATTGCCTGAGCTCAGGGGTTCGAGACCAGCCTGGGCAACGTGGTGAAGTCCCATCTCTACTAAAATACAAAAAATTAGCCAAGTGTGGTGGCATGCACCTGTAACCCCAGCTACTCGGGAGGCTGAGACAGGAGAATCGCTTGAACCTGGGAGGTGGAGTATGCAGTGAGCTGAGATCGTGCCATTGCACTCCAGCCTAGGTGACAGAGCAAGACTCCATCTAAAAATAAATAAGTAAGTAAGTAAGTAAATAAATAAATAAATAAATAAATAAAGTAGGAGTTATTCAGAGAATTAGTGAGTTTAAAAAGCGTTCCAGGTAGGAGGTAGAGCATGTGCAAAGCAATGAGGCAGGAGAACTTGGCATGTCTGAACAATTAAACAAAGGTCAGTATAGCTGGAACTTAGTGAGTAGGAGGGAGAGTCTTGAAGAGAAGCATAGGACATGAAGAGCTATTGACGGTATTTAGGGGAATCAAAAGAGATGAATAAATGGATTGCCGAGCAGCAGTGTGGTCCTACTGAAAACTCAGGTTTGAGTTACCTTGAGTTTCCGATTCTCCTGCCTCAGCCTCCCAAGCAACTGGGACTACAGGCGTGCACCACCATGTCCAACTAATTTTTGTATTTTTAGTAGAGACAGGGTTTCACTAATTCACTTAGCATAAATTAATGCTGATCCGAGTCAGCACAGTTCTGGAACCTTCTCCAACAATATTCTATCACTCTGTCTTCCACTTTTGCCTCTACTAGGAGGAGCAGGAAACCCAGCTCAAACTTTTGTCATGGTACATCTTGTGCCTTCAACTGCATCCCTCTAATTCTCACCGGGAGACAGACTTAACCTCCTCATGTAGCCTAATCTTAAACCCTATTCTGCAAACACTGTGTCTTCAACAGGGAGGTTACCTGAAAACTGTCAGTGCTTCTTTGACTCAAAACTGAATTGGTTTATGCTGTTCTCTCTCACCCCCTCCCCTTCTACCTCCCTCCCCCAGGGGGAATAGGATGGCCTTTTAATAATCATGGATTTGGCTGGGCATGGTGGCTCACGCCTGTAATTCCAACACTTTGGAAGGCCAAGGCGGGTGGATCACCAGGTCAGGAGTTCGAGACCAGCCTGGCCAAGATGGTGAAACCCTGTCTCTACTAAAAATACAAAAACTAGCCAGGCTTGGTGGCGCATGCCTGTAGTCCCAGCTACTTGGGAGGCTGAGGCAGGAGAATCGCTTGAATCCGGAAGGCAGAGGTTGCAGTGAACTAAGATCACACCACTGCACTCCAGCCTGGGCAGCGGACTCCATCTGAAAAATCATCATCATCATCATCATCATGGATTTGCTGGGACTACTTCCTATCAGCTTCTTGGCTCTGAGCTTCCATTTTAGAGCGCTCATGGCCCATCCCAACTTCCCTTTAGAATAAAATTTATCATCTTATTTTATAAACCACTGGCTCTTTTTTTTGTTCAAGCATCCACCTAGACTTCTCATTCTGGAAAACCCCTAATGTTACATGGATAGCATTTATATATGACATCTTTAATCCTTCCAACCGAATGTCTGGAGGTATTTCTCAGTGTTAACTTAATCTTCTCCACTTGCACCAAAAACTAATTTCCTATTCTTTAGACCTTGGTAGAAACCAGACGATTTGGTCACCACCCTCCATGTGGAGGCAATACTCAAGTTACAAAAGATAATTAAATCACCCTGTTCAACCTGCCTTTTGCCAGACTAATTTAAATTCCTGAAACCCTTTTTTCCCTTTAGATCGCATATTTAGACCCTATGTACTTAAAGGGTTTTTAAGGGCAAGTCTTATTATTTACCAGAGTAAAAGCTTTCCAGAAATGATAACAACCACAAGGACAACAATACCTTGCAACTTGATGGCATTTAACTTGTTTTCCCAGTGGTTTTTTTTGTTTGTTTGTTTGTTTTGTTTTGCAAATACATATCTTCTTTTGCTCACTTAATGACTATGAATTAGGGAAGGTAGATGTTATTTTCTCTGGGAAAATCAATAAAATTCAGCCTGGAGTTACTCTGGTAGAGGAATAGGATCCAGTTGGACCCATGTAAGGCTTCGACCACATCACTATAGCCTCCCTCAGAACCTTAGCTGATGTGCTTCTCTGTGGAATGCCTCCACATTTTATCAAAGGTCACCCAAGGATAATAATAGCCAACCTTTCTTGAGCATTTAATGTATGTCAGACACTGTACTCCCCCGAGTGCTTTATATGCATCTTATTTTTCCACCGTCATGATGAAGGAGATGTTCTATTATCAGACAAGTAAGATAAAGCTCAAGGAGGTTAAAGGGCTTGCTCTGGATCATCTCAGCTCAAATAGCAGACGCTTCAGTCCCTGTGTGATTGGATAGAAGGCTTTACTGGCCCAAGGATCAACTGAATGGACCTCTCCTCTGTGTTCATTGTGGAATTCTTGGTGACGGCATTGTCTCTCACCTTATGGAATGTTTTTGTTGTTGTTGTTGTTTCTGAGATGGAGTCTCACTCAGTCGCCCAGGCTGGAGTGCAGTGACATGATCTTGGCTCACTGCAACCTCCGCCTCCTGGGTTCAGGCCATTCTCCTGCCTCAGACTCCCGAGTAGCTGGGACTACAGGCGCCCGCCACCACGCCTGGCTAATTTTTTATATTTTTAGTAGAGACGGAGTTTCACCACATTAGCCAGGATGGTCTCGATCTCCTGACCTTATGATCTGCCCGCCTCAGCCTCCCAGAGTGCTGGGATTACAGGTGGCAGCCACCGTGGCCGGCCAGAATGTTCTTATATAATACCTGCTTTCAGAAAATTCTCTCAATAGTTACAGCATGCTTTCTTGGAGGAAAAAAAATTGTTGTTGTTAACATTGTGGTTTTTGTTTCGTGTTTTGTTTTGTTTTGTTTTGTTTGAGATGGAGTCTCGCTCTGTCGCCAGGCTGGAGCGCAGTGGCGCGATCTACCTCCACCTCCTGGGTTCAAGTGATTCTCCTGCCTCAGCCTCCAGAGTAGCTGGGATTATAGGCGCCGGCCACCATGCCCGGCTAATTTTTTGTATTTTTAGTAGAGACAGGGTTTTGCCATGTTGAACAGGCTGGTCTTGAACTCCTGACCTCAGGTGATTCACCGGCCTCGGTCTCCCAAAGTGCTGGGATTACAGGCATGAACCGCCGCGCCTGGCCTGTTTTGTATTTTTATCAGTACTTTCAGCGAATGAAAAGGTGTGTCCTAGTGGAAAATAACAAGAGTTAGGAATTAGTTCTGGCCTAGAATGCTTGCTGGGAATCGAAACTTGATGGGTTTAATTGCTGCTCTGTCACCTGCATGCTTGTGTAACTTTATACAAGTTGCTTTATCTCTTTGAGACTTGATTAATTTAATTTCTAAAGTGACAAAGTCATAGCAAATGTAAGGATTGCTATAAGTGCTGGAGATAATACATGTGAGAATACTATTGTAGTATTCATTTCTGTGGGGGCAGGGGACTACCTAGGGTTGGAATACCCGTTTTTTTTTTCCTCTGTGTGTGTGTGTGTGTATGTGTGTATATATATATATATACACATGTATATATATATATGTGGTGCTGCTGGAGTGCATTGGCATGATCACAGCTCACTGCAGCCTCAACCTCCCAGGTTCAAGTGATCCTCCCACCTCAGCCTCCAGAGTACCTGGGACCACAGAGGCATGCCACCACACCCAGCTAATTTAAAAAAAAAAAAAAATGTGTAGAGACAGGATTTCACCATGTTGCCCAGGCTGGTCTTGAACTCCTGAGTTCAAGTGATCTGCCCACTTGACCTTCCAAAGTGTTGGTGTTACAAGTGTGAGCCATTTCTCCCTGCCAGAATATCCTTCTTATTCAGGATGAAATTCTCATTACTTTGGTCTTAGTGGGAAGCAGGGTCCCAATTTCTTTTTTCTTTTTTTTTTTTTATTTTTTTGAGATGGAGTCTTGCTCTGTTGCCAGGCTGGAGTTCAGTGGTGTGACCTTGGCTCACTGCAACCTCTGCCTCCAGGGTTCAAGCAATTCTCCTGCCTCAGCCTCCTGAGTAGCTAGGACTACAGGCACGTGCCACCACACCCAACTAATGTTTGTATTTTTAGTAGAGACAGGGTTTCACCGTGTTGGCCAGGATGGTCTCGATCTCTTGACCTCATGATCCGCCCGCCTCGGCCTTCGAAAGTGCTGGGATGACAGGCGTGAGCCACCGTGCCCGGCCCAGGGTCCCAATATCTGATGTGGAAACTGAAGTAGAGTACACATCACCAGCCAGGGGCTCCTGACTTTGATCAAAGCAAACTGATTCGGGATGACTAAGCTGAAGAGAGCTAACTTACGTCATTGGGAGGGATGAAGAAATAAACTCAAGAGCTTAGGAGCAATGCCCAGAACCCTGCTGGAGAGCTGGCCTGTTGAGGAAACTGCTGTGCTGCCCCTGAGTACTAGAGTGTGCACCCCGTTAGGATCTCAGTATCTTACTACAGCTTCGAGGCCACTTCTGCATGACAAACTCAACCTTGCGTCCAGCAACCCCACAAAATGGGTGCTCCACACAGAGCCTGGTTCCTTGTGTAGTTCCCTGCTGATGGGTGAAGCTGAGGTCACATGTCTGGGTCAAAGCGGTGAAGGTACCTGGAGGAGAGATTTTTTCAAATTTCTACCTTGGGAAGGTGGGACCCATCGGGGCAGGGTGGACTACTTAGAGATTACGAGATGTTCAGAGCAGTCAGAACACATGGATAATAGATATGCAAATATCTATTACAGGGCAGAGATTCCTGTCTCCACACTCTTGCAAGGAGAGCACGAGCGTGTGACCTAGGCTGAACCAATCAAATGTCCCGTTTGAGGAAGCGAAACAAACATCCAGGGCAATACAAAGTTTGTTCCTGGTGGACACAGCAGAATAAAAAATCTGTGGCAGCAGCAGTGACTCTCGAGAGATGACAGTACCTATGGTAGCACCCTAACCACATTCTCTCTGAGAGACATGGCCTTGATCGTGGTTTTAGTGTCTTCGCTTTCTTTAATGCTACATTTGTTTTGAGCTTTAATTTCAATTCCTTCTGTATATTCTGCGAGCTATATGATAACCTTCCGATAAGGTAATTTTCTGTCTGATGTTTGCAACCGAGAACACTCATTGGTAAAGAAATTGCCGCTAGTGAGTAGGTTACAGACAATGGTAGACTATCAAGGGAAAGGGAATAATCTGTAATAATTTCTAGCCTAATTGGGGTTGTGAGAATCTGGCAGACTAAGGTATATGGTGGTCTTACGGTTAATTAAATCAATGCATCTGATCCCCTCCAAGGCATAGTGAGTGTTTGCTGTCATAGAATAATCTAAAGGATGTTATGGAAATAGTCTGAGATACTTTGTTTAAATAAGAAATCTAACAGAGTGAAAATGTTTATTTAATTTTCTTACATCCATGCATGTAGTATACACAGAGAAGTACCAATAAAACCCTTCTGGTTTATCAAAGAAACTTCACAAGTATTTGTAGCCTTTATAAAAATGAGGCTATCACTCTACATATTATATTCAGGCATCAAATAATTAAAATAGCAGACAATTGCAGCTTTTCTTCTTTAGATTAAAGGGAACTTTTCCAGACCACTGAAACCATCTCATGTCTGAGAGTTTTACAAGACTCCTTTGTTGTGAAAATGTACTTGCATGTGTGGCATCCTCACACAAAATCATATCTGCTTTTCTGTAGCTGAAGGGAAAGAGTGAACATTTATCTCTTTATTTTTCTTGAGATAATAATATCTTTAATAATATTTCTTTCATCAGAGGTTAGAAGGGACAGCTTCAAGCTTAGTAATTAAATCACATTGTTAGCCGTGAGGGGGGTAAACAGGTTGAGAAGCTTTAAAACTTAAAATATGGAAAAGACAAAGGCAGAAAGAGAGTGTTATGTGTCGTGTTTGTGTCGTGTTTTGTATCTACAAGAGCATGAGGAATTCATGGACTATGGGTGACGACGTAAAGAGATGAAATGACATCCTCAGAGCTCTAAAATGTTGGCTCAGAACTCAGAAACCAGGAACTTTGAATGATTAGAGTTAAATAATCACCTATGGATTACAGCTGTAAACCAAAAGCAAAGTTTGATTCTGTTGACTGCCAACGCAATGTCTGTTGAATTCAAGGCATCACCAAATGTCTTTTAACTAGGTTATTGTATACACTAGGTTATTGTTGACAAAATAGCAGGCCCTTAAGAGTTGGAATAGGGATATATGAGAGGATTCAGAGCAGTGGACACTCCCAGCCCTCAGTAATTCTCCCACTTAGAATTAAGTGAGGCAGCTGTTCCTCCTCGTGTTTGATGAGGCTCTTTTCCTCTTGCTTGAAGGTATTAAAACTCTCTTTCCTAAGGCCATTATCTTTGAAGAAGAAGCTAGTCCTATTTATGTGCTCCATGCCTATAAATAAACTCATACGCTAGCATGCTCGGAGCTGCAAGTTCAATTAAAAACCATAGTCTTAGTGAAAAAGGGTCAGTTGCAAGATAATTTTGATCTGGGCACACATTCTTTAGACTCAATCCAGTGTACTAGCTTAAACAACTGCAAGTCATTCTAATTGATGACTTGGTTGGTTGACTAAAATGTATACACACACACACACACACACACACACACACACAAAGACTGGGCCCCAAATGATTTCGAAGACACAAATAAGTGGCATCCATCCCTTGCTCAGATTCCAAGTATACTTACTCCTTTTACTTTGCTGCCACTCCACATCTATGACATCATGAGATTTTTCCAATGACAGAAGAGGAAACCTTTGAGTTGAGTGTGCTGTGAGTCTGCCCTGTGCACATAAGCTAAGATCTAGCACTGTGGTGGCCCTCATGGGTGGTCTTGCAGGAGAATGAAGGAGCACCATCTCACCATAGGCAGTGTTTCAAGCAGAACATTTCATAGCTCATTTTCAGTTGTAAAAAGGATAGCTGCATGGGTATTAGGTTAGTGGAGAGCAATCTTTTAAAGTCTTTTTTTTAATATAGGAAGAAGGGTTATGGACCTCAGTGACCATTTATTTATCTGTTAGACTATCCAGCACCTGAATATCATTCTGTTTTTTTTCTGGCTCAGAATTCTTTAATGCTAATTTCTCAGAATGTACAGTATATACATTCTTTTTAAATATATATTTTATTTTATTTTTCTTTAAGTGCTGGGATACATGTGCTGAACGTGCAGATTTGTTACATAGGTATACATGTGCCATGGTGGTTTGCTGCACCTAAAAACTATCATCTAGGTTTTAAGCCCTGCATGCATTAGGTATTTATCCTAATGCTCTCCCTTCCCTTTCTCCCCACCCGCAAACAGGCCCCACTGTATATGTTTATTGCAGCACTATTTATAATAGCAAAGACATGGATAAAGACTGGATAAAGAAAATGTGGCATATATACACCATGGAATATTATGCAGCCCCAAAAAAGAATGAGTTCATGTCCTTTGTGGGGACATGGATGAAGCTGGAAAATATCATTCTTACCATGGTGAAATTCCCTTTTGGAAGGACCTTGGTGAGATACAACTCCCCGTTCAATAAGGAAGCTGAGGAAAGGCAGAAGTTCCCTTTCTCTGGCAGAGGCTGACCAAATGAAAGCCACAGAGTCCCAGGGAGGCATATGCAGTTATTCAGATGTGGTCGTGTCCTAAACAGACTAACTTTGAGGTACATCCTTCCCTGTGGTCTCAGTTTCCTGGGTCCTGTTATTTCCTGCCAGTTTTCAGTATGGAGTTTACCAGCCTTTCCTTCCCAAAATGTCCGTTTCTGCTCCGCTTAACCAGAAATGGTTTCTGTTGTTTGTAACCCTAAACCCCGCTCATTGGAAGTCTCACTGTATGATGCTTGCCACATAATAGATGACCAATACATAATGACTATTGTTTTTCTTGTTAACCTTTATGATTTTATTAACTAATCTCCAAAACCCTCTGTCACATTCTATCAAGTACAATCATTGTTAGGTCTATATTAGAATGATCCTTCCATCTACTTTATCATTTTAGTTGTCTTTTTGTAGAAGCTTTCATACTCTTGTCAGTTTGTGATACTAGCAAAATCGGAGGTTTCGGGACTATTCAGAAACAGCTAGTGATCTCACTGATATTTTGGCTACAGATTTTGGCCAGATGGTGTAAGCCGATCTACCTTTAGTTATAACATTCAGAAATTCTACTTAAAAAATTTTTAAATGATTTTGATTAAGACTTTAAAGAGTGATATATATTTTACATTATATATTTTATTTTCTCTGTGAAGAGTGGGTACTTAGTTAACTCATGAAAGCTAACTCAGAAGAGTTGTGATTGATCTAAAAGTACAAAATATTATTGGTAAACGTGGGAGATACATGATTATCACTTACATTGTGGTAAACAAGAACCAGATTTGAAAACTTTAGTGGTCATCATGGAAAACACTGTTGAGCCAAGTGTCTAATGATACTTACCCCTAAAAAAGCTTCAAAAAGCTGTAGTCTGGCCTCATCAGACATGCAACTGTCGCACAGCACAGTTTCTATGAGAGAGAAATACATTCTCTCTTGGGGTTTTAAAGGGCAAAGCACAGATTTTTGATTGTGAGTCTTTATTTTTATTTTTATTTATTTATTTATTTTTTGGAGAGATGGAGTCTGCCTCTGTTGCCCAGGCTGGAGTGCAATGGCACTCTTGGCTCACTGCAACTTCCACCTTCCGGGTTCAAACAATTCTCCTGCCTCAGCCTCCAGCCTCCCGAGTAGCTGGGATTACAGGCATGCACCACCGCACCCGGCTAGTTTTTGTATTTTTAGTAGAGACAGGGTTTCACCATGTTGGCCAGGCTGGTTTTGAACTCCTGACCTCTGGTGATCCACCCACCTCTGCCTCCCAAAGTGCTGGGATTATAAGCGTGAGCCACCATGCCTGGCCATGAGTCTTCATTTCTTAATCTCCCTTCTAGCCCTTCCTACATCTCAGGAACACCTTAACTAGCTGGGCTCCTTTTCCATTAACCTCTTCCTACTGTATTTCCCAAGGAATCAATTAGGAAAAAGAAAAGCAGGGCTTTTGTTGCTGTGGTTGTTTCATTTGTTTGGGGTTTATTTTTATGAAGGTTTTAAACATTTTACTGTCGAGCCTCACTAAATTTGTAGTGTAACAGATGCTTCCAGCCAGTGGGTCACAGGAGGAGTTTGGAGCTTCCATTGTCCACAGAAAGTTTTTGATTAGTTGCTATAAATGTATATCCAGCAGGAAACAACCCAAGGCAGTGTTTCCAAAACTGTTCCTTCATCAATCTTAGCACAGCAAACCAGGCCTTTGTTAAATATTTTTTAATAAAACACTCTGAGTCGGCGGGGCGCAGTGGCTCACGCCTGTAATCCCAGCACTTTGTGAGGCCAAGGCGGCCGGATCACAAGGTCGAGAGATTAAGACCCTCTTGGTCAACATGGTGAAACCTCGTCTCTACTAAAAATACAAAAATTAGCCAGGTATGGTGGCCCATGCCTGCAGTCCCAGCTGCTTGGGAAGCTGAGGCAGGAGAATCGCTTGAACCTGGGAGGCAGAGGTTGCAGTGAGCCGAGATTGTGCCAGTGCACTCCAGCCTGGCAACAGAGCGAGGCTCCATCTCAAAAAAAAAAAAAAAAAGAAACACTTAGTCTACTCAATATACTTTTGCGTTGAATAAAGGTCCTAGGAAGCCTGATTATTCTCTACTCTTTAAAGCAAAGCAACCAGTCTGCTTACTGCTCACATGCTGGCCAGGCAGTAATTCCGCCATACACACTGTGTCCATTGCCTACTGCCAAGGCCATTCGCCCTCATCCTTGCTAGCAAAGTCTGAAGCTTCAAAATCTACCATCTAAATCTGCATCTCCCCTGCCAGACACTTGTTTAGAAATGTGACTTAGTTCTGGCCAATGAGATGTTAGAAATATGCTGAAGCTTTGGGATATAGTTTTCACTACTGACAAAAAAAGACAGTGGAAGAGATAGGCTCTTTCCTTCCTTTGGACATTGCAGTGCTTGCATGCAGTGCATGGAATGGCAGCAGCCATCTCGTTTCACCAAGGACATAGCTGATACAGCTAGCACCGTGGTACAGTTGAAAATTAGAAGAGGCTGGGCGCGGTGTCTCATGCCTGTAATTCCAGCACTTTGGGAGGCCGAGGTGGGTGGATCACAAGGTCAGGAGTTCGAGACCAGCCTGACCAACATGGTGAAACCCCATCTCTACTAAAAATACAAAAATTAGTTGGGCGTGGTGGTGCACACCTGTAATCCCAGCTACTCAGGAGGCTGAGGCATGACAATCGCTTCAACCCGGGAGGCGGAGGTCATGATCCAAGATTACGCCACTGCACTCCAGCCTGGGCGACAGAGTAAGATTCTGTCTCAAAAAAAAAAAAAAAAAAAAGAAAGAAAGAAAAGAAAAGAAAAGAAAAGCAGAAGAAATATGGGTCCTTGATGATGTCACTGGACCCTGAATTAATCGACTCTGAAGCCACTCTCCTTCAGGATGCTGGTAATTTGAAATTTCAAAATTTCCTTAACTGTTTAGATTGAGTGGGTCCATGTTTTCTGTTACTTGCAGCTGAATGCATTCTCATACACATGTCTCAAGAGCCATTCATTTAGGTCTCCCAATCCCCCAATACTTGTAACGATCAACTTTATAGTTTTTAAACTCTACTATGTATAAAAGTGTTTCTTTTTGGTAGCCCTCTGTGGTCACCTGCCTAATGCTCAAGAATTACCAGTGATAACATGGAACACCCATCATCAAAGTCCTAACTTGAGATGCAGAGGAATTAAGTCCTAGAAACAAGAACAACAACAAACACTTATATATGTTTACTATGTTCCAGGTACTATTATTCTAGGTGCTTTGTATCATGTGTTTTGAGAAGTGTTCCCTGTTAAGAGATAAACAGAGAAGTAGCTTGAGGATCAGGGAAGGTTTTTAGCAATAGTACTCATATGATTTTCCTGGCACCAGCCCAACCCCCACAAAATTTAAGAGTATGTCTGTCAGCCAGGTGTGGTGGCTCACTCCTGTAATCCCAGCACTTTGGGAGGCCAGGTGGGTAGATCACCTGAGGTCAGTAGTTCGAGATCAGCCTGACCAAAATGGCAAAACCCCATCTCTACTAAAAATACAAAAAAATTAGCCAGGCGTGGTGGCATGCACCTGTAGTCCCAGCTACTCGGGAGGCTGAGGCAGGAGGATCACTTGAACCGGGAGGTGGAAGTTGCAGTGAGCCGAGATCAGGCCATTGCACTCCAGCCTGGGTGACAAGAGCCAGACTCAGTCTCAAAAAAAAAAAAAAAAAAAAAAAGAGTATGTCAGTCTTCAGCCCTTCGATCATCTACTCGAAGTAAAATTGTGTTCTAAAAGCCAAGCCCTTAGTCTGAACTCACGTTATAGTTGCCAAAAGGCACAGCAGAGAATCAGTGGTATCTGAGGACTGACGTGTACGCATAGAAGAGAAAAATCTTCCTTGGTTAAGCCTCATTAAGATGACAATCATTCTGCACCAGCGGAAGAGAAACCGAATGATTCTGAATTTAAAGTTCATTGAGAGAAATTGCCCATCACGTGCTTAATTTTGGCACTATCCTTTTACTATGTCTGGGGAGGGGATTTGATCTATGTACCTATTTACCACTTAGGCAGCAAATCAGGTCTCTGCTGTAAGAGTGGGCAATTCAGATATGTTTGCCTTCTTGAGAAGTTTAGAAATACTTGTTGGCCCTTGCTATCTCTAGTTCTCCTGCCAGTTACTCTTCCACCCACTCCAGTAAAGTTTCTGATGTTGTTACTTTCAGGAAAATGACTCTCGCTAAGGTTGCCACTGACCTCCACCTGTCTGGGCTCAGTTCTTATTTTTGACTTCTTCAGTAGGAAGGGCGTTTGCCTTACTTAAGTAAACTTCATGCCCAGTTTAGCATCTGGCACATACTAGGTACTCAATAAATATTTAAGAATGAATGAATGACTGCATACTCTAGGTCACATGATGTGTTGGGAGCAGAATCCAGTCTATAATTTAGAGTCCAGAATTCTTGCTATTAAAACATAGTTTGACAGAGCTTTACACAGTAAGGCTGAGGTGTATAATTTTTACATTTTTGAAATAATGGAACCAAAAGAATGGTTTTGCCTCCTTGCTTTGATCAACAACGAAATCCAGCAGTACATTAAGTCTAGGAGTTACCTCTCCTTTTCAAATGTTTTTCTCAACAAATTTCACTGCCCAGCAAGCAGGTGCATGATGTAACATTTTCAGGAAATTTGTCACACAGACTTCAGTTTTGTTTTAGTTTCCACACCTTCCCTCAACTCTTCCAGTAATGCTCTGAAAGAACAATTAAGCCCTGCATTTTTGACCAGGGGGGCAGGAAAAAAATCTGTTTTTAAAAGCTCTGTTATCTATCATTTAAACTGCCAGCAAATTATTACAGCATACCAAATAGCCAAAAGTGATGAGTATTCTTTGTAGAGATCGTGTCAACATCCAAGAGCTGGGCCAAGAGAAACCAGCTGGGAAGTCCTGCTACTTAAACCAAAGACAAGCTATGAAGTCCACATAACTTCCCTATTTACCACTTACACAGCAAATCAGGATTTTAGTTTTGGGCTTTTCTTTTCTTTTTTTTTCTTTTTTGCACAAAACCTTATGAAATTCCGAATAGAAGTAAAGGCAGTTGATTTCATAGCTTCTTTTGAAGGGAATGGCCTCATGTCATTGCCAATCTTTATGGGAAAGACATGTGTTAGCTTATTCTAGAGAATAACTATGCTTGGCTAATAATCCTTTCTCTCTCTCTCTCTCTCTCTCTGTCTTTCTGTTTCTCTCTCTCTCTTTAAATGGAGACACTATGGAAGTGCCCAGAAAGGTATTTACTCATTGCATCTACAGGCAGAGTAGCTGGAGAGGATTTCTGAATGTCAGTCAAAGTCATTGCTTGGAAGGAAGGACTGAATATTAGGCTTTCAAGATGGACCAAGGCTTCTAGCTAGAAAATGGATAACGGGATTGGAAGTCTGGGGAATTGGGACCAGGTGAGAATGCAATTTGCTGAGTGGTCCTGGGAAAGAGGGTCAGACCAGGTGACGCTGGGTATTTGAAGTCTAGGTTTATGAATCAGAGAGACAGGTTCTTGCAGGGCTGAATAACAATGGCCTTTTGCACCTAGAAATATTCTTCTTCACATCTTAGGACATTGATAAGATGCTTTCATGCAGCCAACACAACCTTACCTGCTAACCTTTGTAGGTTTCGCTTCACTACAAAACTAATAGCAGAAGACAATTTGGTGCCTGCTTCGTTATCACCAGTTGTGTGTCTTGGTTGCCTTTAGAATAAAACAAAAATTTGTCTGATATGTGCAACACTTTGCTTTGGGGGCTGTTTTCTCTCTGAAGGACAAATATACCCTCAAACACATTTCTGCCAATTCTTCCAATCTCCTATATTCTATAAACACTATGATAGCTAATTGTTAGCCAAACATGGATATTGCAAAGGTTGAAATTTAGGGTAACAAAGTAGGACATTTCAAAATCAGGCATCTACTGAATTAATAACCTATTTTTAGTGATGATTTTTTATGGTGACCTCTCTAAGCTCATATTGTATTTTTTATTTTAAAGCAGAGACATTGGGAAAAGTGGAACATTCACATTTAGTACAGTCCATGGCCTTGAACTTTCCAATAAACAGGGAAAACACAGGAATCTCCATGATGATGAACCAAGAATTTAGGAGGAACTTAAGATTGCTATGTGGTGGCCGGGCGCAGTGGCTCACACCTGTAATCCCAGCACTCTGGGAGGCCGAGGTGGACAGATCACGAGGTCAGGAGTTCGAGACCATCCTGACCAACATGGTGAAACCCCGTCTCTACTAGAAATTCAAAAATTAGCCAGGCATAGTGGTGCGCGCCTATAATCCCAGCTACTTGGGAGGCTGAGGCAGGGGAATTGCTTAAACCCAGGAGGTAGAGGTTGCAGTGAGCAGTGAACCGAGATCGTGCCACTGCACTCCAGCCTGGGCAACAGAGCGAGACTTCATCTGAAAAAAAAAAAAAAAAAAGATTGCTATGTGGGGCCATTGCTAGATGTGTCTGGTTACTTAGTAAGACCAGGGAAGGTGAGAGAGAGAGACGGGAGGGCTAAAATCATCCCATTTGTGGGGAATGGAACCTTTCACAATAGCAAAGGAAGGATACATTCTAATATCTAAGTGTTCCAGTCTCCATTGACCACCCCAGTATTCAGGTTTCCCAACAAATGGGTGGAGAACATCTTCTGGAATTTCATACACAGAGACGTCTAGACGTCTAGATATACAAGTAGGTTATTCCTTCCACAAAGGTCCATCGACAGGTAGTCAGGTCCAGGCACAAACTGGTGCTCAAGAGTAGAACTTTGATTCCTCAAGGTCTACAAGAATTAATTGTGTTACATTAATTCTGCAATCTCCAGGGTTTTTTTTTTTTTTTGAGATGGCGTCTTTCTCTGTCACCCAGGCTGGAGTGCAGTAGTGTGATCTTGGCTCACTGCAAGCTCCGCCTCCTAGGTTCACGCCACTCTCCTGCCTCAGCCTCCCAAGTAGCTGGAACTATAGGGGCCCATAACCATGCCCGGCTAATTTTTTGTGTTTTTTTTTTTTTTTTTTTGTATTTTTAGTGGAGACGGGGTTTCACTGTGTTAGCCAGGATGGTCTCGATCTCCTGACCTCATGATCCGCCCGCCCGCCTTGGCCTCCCAAAGTGTTGGGATTACAGGCATGAGCCACCGCACCGGGCTCCCCAGGCAATGTCTGTAAGTGGCCCAATGAATGAATGGCAGGAAATGATGCAGAGCAGGTCATGCCCCCATCATGGGTCTGGAAGGAGACACCAGGCAGATTATTGTAACAGAAGCCAGTTACAAAGGACAAAGGGTGGCCTTAGGGGACAAAGAGTGTCATTAGCTTCTCTATATTGGGTCACTCAGAGGGGACTAAAGCTCCTGAATAAGGCTGGAGCCCAGCTTTCCAACTGGGGCAACCCATCAGATTCAGATAAGAAGAGAAAGGGCTTAATGCCAAGTCCCAGACTAGGGCTCCAGAATGCTCCTGAGACCTGGGCTATAGGTGAGCATCAAAAGGCTGCAACTGCAGGAAAAAGGACAGGGTCCCTAAGACTAGAGGACCCTCACCTGGGAGAAGGAGGAAGCCTTGGGTTGGTGTTGGGATTTATCTGCCTAATATCTTTTTTTTTTTTTTAATCCCCTCTGTTTCTCCTTCTTCAATCAAAACTTCCAATGGCTAAGGCTGCTTTTAGTCAGATTTTTAATCTGTTTAAAGAACCAAAGACCCACATGCTTAAGTCCTCCAGGGGCTGTATACCAGGCTAATATTCAGAAATACACCAAAACAGGCATACTGATGGTTAAAATACCGAAACATTCTGTGCGGGTGGGTAAACAGGTGTGATGTTGAGACCGCTGAGTGGTCCTGGTCCTGTCCTGACCACCCAGCTTCTCCCCTGGAGAATTGGACCTTTCCATGATCCAGCAACTAAAGGGGTAATTTCTGGCACAGGAGGGGCTGAACTATTCTGGGGAGTAGAAGAGACTCTGCCATGCAGATCATTAAAGGTTTTGAGTGTCAATCACACTTGGATTCATCCCCAAGGTTAAATGAACCACAGGATCACCAGTGGATGGGGGGTGTCTGAGAGATATCTTTAAGTAAGTCGTCTTATGGGGGTGATATGGTTTGGATTTGTGCTCCTGCCCAAATCGATGTCGAATTATCATCCCCAATGTTGGAAGAGGAGAATGATGGGAGGTGATTGGATCACGGGGGTGGACTTCCCCGTTGCTATTCTTGTGATAGTGAGTTCTCATGAGATCTGGTTGTTCAGAAGTCTGTAGCACCGGCCGGGCGCCGTGGCTCACGCCTATAATCCCGGCACTTTGGGAGGCCGAGATGGGTGGATCATGAGGTCAGGAGATCGAGACCGTCCTGGCTAACACGGTGAAACCCCGTCTCTACTAAAAAAAAAAAATACCAAAAAACTAGCCGGGCGAGGTGGTGGGCACCTGTAGTCCCAGCTACTCGGGAGGCTGAGGCAGGAGAATGGCGTGAACCTGGGAGGCGGAGCTTGCAGTGAGCTGAGATCCAGCGACTGTACTCCAGCCTGAGCGACAGAGCAAGACTCCGTCTCAAAAATAAATAAATAAATAAGTCTGTAGCACCTCCACTTTCTCTCTCTCCTGCTCCCACCGTGTAAGATGTGCCTTCTTCCCCTTTGCATTCCGCCAAGATTGAAAGGTTCTTTCCTTTTTTTTTTTTTTTTTTTTTTTTGGAGACAGAGTCTTGCTCCGTTGCCAGGCTGGAGTGGTGCAGTGGCATGATCTCGGCTCACTGCAACCTCTGAATCCCGGATTCGAGTGATTCTCCTGCCTCAGTCTCCAGAGTAGCTGGGATTACAGGCGTGCGCCACCATGCCCAGCTAAGTTTTGTACTTTTAGTAGAGACAGGGTTTCACCATGTTGGGGTCAGGATGGTCTCGAACTCTTGACCTCGTGATCCACCCACCTGGGCCTCCCAAAGTGCTGGGATTACAGGCGTGAGCCACCGTGCCTGGCGGAAACTTGACTGAGTCCTCCCCAGCCATGCTACCTGTACAGCCTGCAGCACCATGAGCCAATTAAACCTCTTTTTAAAATACCCAGTTTCAGGTATTTCTTTATAGCAAGTCAGGAAAAGACTAATATATAGGGGTGTTTGGTAAATAGAGGCCAGCTAATCTTTACCCTCCTTACACTGAATCCAGGTGTATTAGTCAGGTTCTCTAGGGGGACAGAACTAATAGGATAGATGTATATGTAAAGTGGAGTTTATTAAGGAGTATTGACTCACATGATCACAAGTTGAGGTCCCACAGTCAGCTGTCTGCAAGCTGAGGAGCAAGGAAGCCAGTCTGAGTCCCAAAGCTGAAGAACTTGGAGTCCAACGTTCGAGGGCAGGAAGCATCCAGCACAGGAGAAAGATAGAGGCCGGAAGACTAAACCAATCTAGTCTTTCCACGTTCTTCTGCCTGCTTTTATTCTAGCCGTGTTGGGAGCTGACTAGATTATGCCCACCCAGATTGAGGATGCGTCTGCTTTTTCCAGCCCACTGACTCAAACGTTAATCTCCTTTAGCAGCCCCCTCACAGACACACCCAGAATCAATACTTTGCATTCTTCAATCCAATCAAGTTGACACTCAGTCTTAACCATCACAACAGGTCAGTCCGGCAAAGAGCAAATCCATGGTCTCAGCCTTGTCCACATAGCCTCATGTACTGACCACTGCTCGTCTTTCTTTTCTTAGAGCTGCTTGACACCCAGGAACTCAAAGAAGTACGGATTTATGTCTTGGGTCAGAGTGTGTTGGGACAGGAACTAAATTTTGGAAGGCTGAGAGTTTCTTTCTTTTCTTTCCTTTTTATTTTATTTTATTTTTTGAGGCTGAGTCTCGCTATGTCGCCTACTAGACTGGAATGCAGTGGCGTGATCTTGGCTTACTGCATCCTCGACCTCCTGGGCTCAAGCGATCCTCCTGCCCAGTCTCTCAAGTAGCTGGGACTATGGGTATGTATCACACCTGGCCAGTTTTAAAATTTTTTGTGGTGACAGAGTCTCACTCTGCTGCCTAGGCCACAATGCAGTGGCATGATTACAGCTCACTGCAGCCTCGCAATCCTCCTGCCTCAGCCTCCCAAGTATCTGGGACTATGCACCACACCCTGCCAGTTTTTAAATTTTCTTATAGAGACAGGGTCTCGCTATGTTGCCCAGGCTGGTCTCTAAATGGTTTCTTGTATGAAGTCACAAACCAAACTCATGGTGAGAGCTATATTTTTGTGTGTTCTTTGTTTACCCTTTCTCTGGTTCTAGCTCACCTTTCACAGAGTATCCTTCTTACCTGCTCTTGCAGTTGTATAACTCTATCGAGGTCAATCAGATTTTCTCCCAAAGGAAGTGGAAGATGCTAAAATTCGTCTGATTGGGGCCTCCTAGGAAGTACTGTGTTCCTGTGTCTGACATGCCCAGAGTGGCCCCGGTTCCCATCTGACTGTTCAGCTCTATGACTTGCTAAGTGATCTCATTGTCCTTCTGGTAAGGCTTCTTTCCTTATTCCTGTTGCTCACATCCTAAGAATTTTGAATGGTGCACCTGGATAATAAGAAAACAAATTCTCAGGAAAAAAAAAAAAATGTAAGCGCACTGTCATTAAAAACCATGTACACGATTATTTTACTTTACTCCTGCGTGGACACACACACTGGGAAACCAGTCAATAGTTTTATCTGTTGGATTTGAACTTCAGAAATAAGTATTCCTGGAAATAAGTATTGGAAATAAGTATGGAAATAAGTGTTCCTGCATCTAAAATACTGTCGGCTGAACATTTTCTAAATACAATTATACTTAAAATTGGTTTGGCTTCTATGCTGTGTGGCTATTGTCTGTTTGTCACTTGGCAGAACCGTAGGAAAAGAACAAAAAGGGGGTATTATTGAAAGGCTGAATGTTGATAGACTGAGCCACAATGAACCAGCCCATGTCTGACATTCTTTCAGGGAAGTCTAGTTATTTAGTAATTCATTTCCAGCAGGAACAATTTACTTCACGCTTTTCTTTCATCCTCAGAAGACTTTGGAGGTGACAAGCACCTTCTGAGCTAACTCTAGGGGCTCAGATCAGGAAAAAATATCTTGGGAACAGCAGTGGGAGAGATTAGCAAGGGTGAATAACTCAAGTTTACAAAACAGTAAATGGAGAAACCAGCGATTTCGGATGCTGATCATTTATTTTGACAGGTGTAGTTTATCTCTGCTCATTTATAATAATTATACATTGTGGAGACTCATTATCCTGCCCTCCTCCTGTCTCAGTGCTGAGAGCAGTTAAAAGTAAATTTGGCAAGTCTGTAGCGGGAGTGAGATAATGGGTGTTAATGACCAAACGGGAAATCTATACTCGAGCCACTTGCTGTGAGGGTGGCATTCTGATCATTGAAGGTGTGCAGTCAGGCTTTCAAATAACATTTTTAAACTCTTGGGATTGTTTTCTTCCTTCAATGTTTCGTTGGAGTTGAACATATTCGTAGACGCACTCTCCCATTTCTTTTTAGTCTCCCTTCTCTTAAGAACACTAATCTTGGCCGGGCTGGGTGGCTCATGCTTGTAATCCCAGCACATTGGGAGCCCAAGGCGTGCAGATCATGAGGTCAGGAGCTCGAGACCAGCCTGATCAACATGGTGAAACCCCGTCTCTACTAAAAATACAAAAATTAGCCGGGTGTGGTGGCACGTGCCTGTAATCCCAGCTACTCAGGAGTGTGAGGCAGGAGAATCACTTGAACCCTGGAGGCGGAGGTTGCAGTGGGCCGAGATCGTGCCATTGCACTCCAGCGTGGGTGACAGAGTGAGACTCTGTCTCAAAAACAAACAAACGAAAAAAAAAACCACGTTGATTTTTGTTTTTGGGATTCAAAGTTCAGAGAAATACTGGTTTTGGGATAAGATCAATATAGATGTTTTGAAAGTTCCTGGTATGGTTGCTATTTTGACCAAATAATTTGGGCAAACAGCAAAATTGATTGGTTAATCACGTGGATGTTGGAGCCAGAGAGGTTATAAGCTTTGCTACTTACTAAATGTGTTTCCTACAACTCGGTTTTGCTATCAGTTTCATAGGGATAATAATGGTACCTCCCTCAAAGGTCTGTTCTTCCAACAAGAGTAGAAATACCTAGAACCATATGCTGGCATGTATTAAGTACTATGTAAGCATTTATTATTATTGTTATTAGTAAAAGGGAGGTAACTATACCTTATGAGCTTTGCAATGAGTATTAAATAATATAATTCATATAGTGCTTTCAAAAAAGATTAGTTAGGCTTAGTATCCATTCTGATTTAGTGGTTTTAAAGTTCTGAGCTCAGAATTGCCTGAGAACTGAAACTTCACATTATTACACGCAGCATTTTATAAAATGTAGTTCAAAAACATACATACGTGTGTGTATATATATATATATATATATTTTTTTTTTTCTTTGAGACAGCGTTTTGCTCTGTCACCCAGACTGTAGTGCAGTGGTGCAATCTTGGCTCACTGCAGCCTTTACCTCCCGGGTTCAAGCAATTCTCCTTCCTCAGCCTCCTGAATAGCTGGGATTACAGGCACCTGCCACCACGCCTGGCTAATTTTTTTTATTTTTATTTTTATTTTGCATTTTTAGTGGCGATGGGGTTTCACCATGCTGGCCAGGCTGGTCTGGAACTCCCGACCTCAGGTGATCCGCTCACCTCGGCCTCCCAAAGGGCTGAGATTACAGGCCTGAACCACCGCACCAGGCCCCCCAAAAATATTCTGAGTGTTCACTTTTGGCCAAGTCCTGGACACACAAAGATAAATAAGGTTATGATCCTAACCCTCTGAATAGGAAGGAAAACACAAAAGCAAATATATTACGAGGGCGAGAAGAGACCTTGAGAGACCCACTACCCCAGGAAAAATTGATGTTAAAACATCATACATTGTCTTTTGGAAGACTTGCTGAAAAGGCTGTTCTCGATGACTCCTTAGAAAGAAACGCCTGGGTCTCTTTCTCCACTTTTAACATGAATGTCTCCTCCCATAAATGAGATCCACATCCTCCCATGTTATACAGATGAAAAGTACTCTGTTGCCTCTTCAACATATGCTCTGATTCTGCTTTCAAATTGATTGACTCAGGACTGCCATTTGCCCATCTAATGTCTTTGTTCAAATTAGTAAAGGATGTTTCTTGAAATCGGGAAAGTGTGCCCTGGTGAAGAATAACTTGCACAATTGTAGGGGAAAGTGCCATGATTCTCTACTTTCTAACTTTGTTGACATCTCAACTCTGGGTAACTCTGCAAACTGAGATATCCTTTGAAATCTCAGTGCTTAAGAAAGTCTACATTAGGGAAGCTTTTTAAAAAGGCAAATTTTGCCATATTTTTAAAGAGAGGAAGCAAGAAGTGAGTTATATAGAGAAAGGTTTTGGATGCTAGGTGCGGTGGCTCATGCCTGTAATCCCAGCATTTTGGGAGGCCGAGGCAGGCAGATCACCTGAGATCAGGAGTTCAAGACCAGCCTGGCTAGGTGAAACCCCATCTCTACTAAAAACACAAAAATTAGCCAGGTGTGGTGGTGCACAACTGTAATCCCAGCTATTCAGGAGGTTGAGGCAGGAGAATTTCTTGAACTCAGGAGGCAGAGGTTGCGGTGAGCCAAGATCGTACCATTGCACTCCAGCCTGGGCGACAGAGTAGACTCCGTCTCCAAAATAAATAAATAAATACATACACACATACATACATACATACATACATAAAGAGAGAAAGGTTTTGGCTACATAGAGAAAGTGATGTAGAGGCTTTATATTAAAACTGTTGTCTGTCACTTCTATGACTTCTGGCCTTATCTACCTATGAGAGGATGGAATGACTTCACACTGATTCTCAAATTGCAGTGACTCAGAAGCTCTCCATCCCACATCTCCTCTCCTGCTTCAGCTCTCATCATTCACCTCTACTACTTTGGCATCTTCTTAAAGGATCCCTGCACGCAGCTGTCATTGCTGTGATGTCATGAGGATGCCTAGGTCCACGCAAGTGTGGAGTGACTCAGTTCTTTCCAAATTGCCAGTTCTTGGGTGCAGCGTTCTGTGCAGAGGTAAGGAGAGACACCCCATGATGTAACCCACCACACTCTTTTGTTTTGTTTTTTGAGACAGAGTCTTGCTTGGTCTCCCAGGCTGGAGTGCAGTGGCGCGATCTCTGCTGACTGCAAGCTCCGCCTCACGGGTTCACACCATTCTCCTGCCTCAGCCTCCCGAGTAGCTGGGGCTACAGGTGCCCGCCGCCATGCCTGGCTAATTTTTTGTATTTTCAGTAGAGATGGGGTTTCACCGTGTTAGCCAGGATGGTCTCAATCTCCTGACCTCATGATCCACCCACCTCGGCCTCCCAAAGTGCTGGGATTACAGGCGTGAGCCACTGCGCCCGGCCCCACCACAGTCTTTAAAGAGGTCCCCAGAAGTCTTTGAACTCTTGGTAAGACCATCTACCTCCCTACAACAAACTACTCACTAGGCCAATCCCTAAAGGGAGTCCATAGGGAAAATTGCAAACTCACCTTCCCCTACAAGACCACTAGCACTGATCCCGTTATGCCTTCCATCCCTGTTACCTCAGTCACCATCACACTCCCAGGCCTCTCTGGCCATCCCTGCCCCCGGGCACATCTCTAGAACACCCCACACATCCACTAATTTGACCCAATTTCATACCCATTTACCTTGTCCTCTGACACACACTCACAAATTCTACAGCTGTAACCCCTTCTCTCTGAACCCCTTCCCCTCATTACCCTAACTCCTCTGAGAGCACTGCCTCCTTGGCAGCTCTTTCAAGAGCTGGTTGAATGGTGAAACTCCATCTCTACTAAAAATACAAAAATTAGCTGGGCATGCTGGCGCATGCCTATAGGCCCAGCTACTCGGGAGGCTGAGGCAGGAGAATCACTTGAACCCAGGAGGCAGAGGTTGTGGTGAGCTGAGATTGTGCCACTGCACTTCAGCCTGGGCGACAGAGAGAGACTCTCTCTCTCAAAAAAAAAAAAAAAAAAAAAAAGCTCATTGATGTTCTCTATCTGCACAAGGGTCACCAGGCTAGGAGGTGAGATATGTGTCCTCAATGATTGTCATCGTCTCTTCTACCTACTGTCCCTCCATTCTGAAGCTACAGCTGTAAACCAAAGTGCAGAAAGTCCTTGCCTTCATGGTGAGCATGGTGACAAATAACAAATGCCCATGTAACATGTTGGCTGGTGATAAATAGCACAGACAATAAAGCAGGGTGGGCAGGGGATGGACAGCAGTGAGAACTGTAAGAGAAAGCCAGTTAATAGGGAGTAAACTGTGCAGATATCAGAGGGGAAGGACGTGTAAATACAAGACATCAAGAGCAATATTTAGGTAAGTGATTCGCCCAACACCCAGGCCTTGGTCTTCCATTTCATATCCTTCTCACCTCACAGGATCTCATTCTACCCCCAAATGTCAAGGATCTTTTCACATGGTTAAATCATAGACCTTGTCATTAGCCATAGCTCAGCTATCTTCAAATTCTTCATTTAAACATCCATTTGCTTTGATAACCACTTTCTGTTTTTCCAGCTCATTCACTTGACTACCACTCTATCTCCACAAACATACTCCTCCATAAATAAATAAAATTGTTTTTACCGGGGCCTCCATCGACCCTAACACTGTTTTACTATCTGTCACTCCCTCCTTTACTCGGTGTAGATAACATTGTCCATCCCTGCAATCAATCCCTGGTGTATACCCTGTGATATTGTTTGGATATTTGTCCCATCCAAATCTCATGTTGAAATGTCATCCCCAATGTTGGAGGTGGGACCTGGTGGGAGGTATTTGGGTTATAGGGGCAGATCCCTCATGGCTTAGTGCTGTCTTCAGATAGTGAGTGAGTTCTCCCAAGATTTGGTTGTTTAAAAGTGGGTGGCACCTCCCCACCTATCCATCTTGCTTCCACTCTTGCCATGTGACTTGCCAACTCCTTCTTCACCTTCCACCATGGGTAAAATCTCCCTGGGGCCTTCCCAGAACCCCAGCAGATGCCAGTGCCATGCTTGTACAGACTGCAAAACCGTGAGTCAATTAAACCTCTTCTCTTTGTAAATTCCCCAGCCTCAGGTATTTATTTAGAGCAATGCAATAATGGCGGCGTACTACACCCCGCTTTCCTTCTCCCTCCCTGCACTTCCATTAAATGAGCGTGCTACACCCCATGTACTCTGCTCTCCTCCTTATGTGTTTCTTTGCCTAAGCAGCAGAACATAGAGGTAGAAAAATGCACATAGGGACTGAGCTGGTGGATCACAATTCAAATTATGATAATGACTCTTAGTTGGACTTTAGCATTGTCTGACTGTCCTAGATTTTCCTAATCCACTCATTCTCTAACCCTTTAGACTGGTATTTAATAACTTCTCTCCCTCAACTTCCATCCCTGCTGCAGCCTCTTCAGTCCAGCTGATGACCTCATGTCTTAGTGTGCCGAGATGATGGAATCAAGCAGAAGAGAACTGCCTCATCTTGACACTTTCTAATCTACTCACCAATCTTCTTCACTTCCCCGATACCCTGCTTCTCCTGCTGTGACAGTGGGCAAATTGGTCCAGCTCCTGAATTAGGCCAGCTCTGGCTGTTGCGCACTGGACCTTATCCTGCCACCACGATTTTCAGACTTTCCTGCCCCTTCAATTATCCCATCTATTTCTTGCATCATCAACTTCTCCCTTTCTACTGACTCATTCCCACCGCATATACACATGTAAGAAATATCTATGATATTTACACAAAATTAAACTATCCTTAGGTTTTGCTTCTCATTCCTGGCCTGAGTAATTTCTTTGCTCTCCCTTAAAATGAAACTTGTAAAAAATTTGTCTATACTTGCTGACAGCAATCCACTCCACCAAGCCACTCCAAATCTCTCTCTGCTTTAATTTATTCTATTTAGCACTCCTACAACACTGTCTGCACTGAAGTTGCTCTTTTCAAGGTTCCTGTGTCTTCCAGCCAAATTCCATGGTCAATTTTGTGATCTTTATCTCACTTAGCCTCTCAGGAACATTGGGCACTCTCTTCTTCTGGACATTTTTTCTTCACTTGGCATTTGCGCCACCCTCACTCTTTTAATCTTCCTCTTCTTCCACTGGCTGCTCCATCTCAACTTCCTTAGCTGGTCTCTCCTCTGCTTCCTGACTGTTTATGCATTGGAATTTCCTAGTGCACAATTTTATTTACTTTCATTTCCTCTGTGAACTCACTTAGCCCCGTGGGATTACATTTATGACTCTCCAATTATTTTTATACTCTCATTTCTTCTCTGAGCTCCAGAATTGTATACTCAGCCATCTATTTTGGATTGTTATCTTTTTCTTTTTTGGCGGGGGTGGGGGATGGAGTCTCACACTGTTGCCTGGGCTGGAGTGCAGGGGCACGATCTTGGCTCACTGCAACCTCCGCCTCCCGGGTTCAAGTGATTCTCCTGCCTCACCCTCCTGAGTGGCTGGGATTACAGGCGTGTGCCACCACACCTGACTAATTTTTTTGTATTTTTTAGTAGTGTCTGGGTTTCACTGTGTTGGCCAGGCTGGTCTCGAACTCTTAACCTCGTGATCTGCCCGCCTTGGCCTCCCAAAGTGCTAAGATTACAAGCATGAGTCACTGCACCCAGGCTATTTTGGATTCACCCAAATAGGTGAATGTCTAAATTCCAAAAGCACATATCTTGGTTCTTTATTCCAATCCTCTTCTCCCTCCTCAGTAAATGGCACCATCATATATCCAGTTGTTCAGGCTCCAAACCCAAGGAGATCTTGCATTCTCACTTTTCCTTAACCCAGGTCCAATGCAATAGCAAAGTCTATTGACTCAGCTTTCAAAATTGATCCCATATAGATCACCTTTGACTAGTTCATCTGTTACTTTTCTAATTATAGCATATACCATGCTATAATCCCTGTGGCATAATAAAATAGTCTATTGGTTAATTTTCTCATCTGCTTTTGCTACCATCCAATTCTCCACATAATAAGTGGAATGTTCTTTTAAAACTATAAATCAGTTCATGGAGCTCTGTTGCTTACAACCTATTCATGACTTCCCATGACACTCAAGATAAAATCCCCAACTCTGTCTCATGGCCCCCAAGGGCTTGTATAATCAGCCCCTGGTTATCTCTTCAAACCCGTCTTCTACCATTTGGTTTCTAGAATGCTCTTTCCTTCATGCTTTTGCATAGCTTGCTCTCTCACTTTATTTCGGTCTCTACTCAAATGTCTTCTCTTCAGAGAGACCTTCCTTGCCCACGCTGTTTGAAACAGTGCATCTCATTACTCTTACTCCCTTTAACTTGTTTGTTTTCCTTATTGCATTTATTCTATGACTTTTAAAAATGTATCTGTGTTTAAAGATTCGGCGTAGTTCATATATTAACAGACTAAATTTAAAAAGCCATATGCCATAGTTTGAATAACGATGTCCCCTCCAAAATTCATGTTGAGACTTAATTCCCAATGCAGCAGTATTAGGAGGTATGGCCTTTGGGAGGCTCTACCCTCATGAATGGAATTAGTACCCTTATAAAAGGGCTTAAGGTTGAAGAGAGAGAGTTCTCTTGCCCTTCTGTCCCTTCCATCATGGGAGGACACAGTTCCTCCTGTCCAGAGGATGTAGTAATACGGCGCCATCTCAGCAGCAGAGAGCAGCCCTCAATAGACACCAATCCTGCTGGTGTCTTTCTCTTTAATTTTTGTGGGTACAAAATAGGTATATACATTTATGCAATACCTGAGATGTTTTGATACAGGTATGCAATGTGTGATAATTACATCTTGGAAGATTGGGTATCCGTTCCTTCAAGCATTTATCCTTTGTATTACAAACAATCGATTTATAATCTTTTATTTTAAAATGTACAATTAAATTATTACTGCTTGTAATCACCCTGTTGTGCTATCACATACTAGGCCTTATTTTTTCACTCTATTTTTGTACCCATTATCCATACCTACCTCCCCCTCACCCACCCCACTCCCCTTCCCAGCCTCTGGTAACCATTCTTCTATTCTCTTCTTCACGGGTTTAATTGTTTTGATCTTTAGATCCCACAAATAAGTGATAACATGTGATGTTTGTTTTTCTGTGCCTGGCTTATTTCAATTAACCTAATGACCTCCAGTTCCATCCATGTTGTTGCAGATTACTGAATTTCATTCTTTTTATGGCTGAATAGTACTCCATTGTTTATAAGTACCACATTTTCTGCTGGTGCCTTGATCTTGGACTTCCCAGCCTTCAAAACCATAAAAAATCAATTTCAATTATTTACAAATTATTCAGTGTGTAGTACATTGTTACAGCAGTACCAATGGACTAAGATACCATATGATTATTTCAACAGATGCAAAAACACATTTAACATAAGTCAATGCCTAGTCATGATAAAAATCTCTCTACAAACTAGGAACAGAAGGGAACTTCCTCAATCTGTTAGAGGACATTTTATTTATGTATTTATGTATTTATTTTTTGAGACAGAGTCTCGCTGTGTCGCCCAGGCTGGAGTGCAGTGGCACAATCTCAGCTCACAGCAAGCTCCACCTTCCAGGTTCACGCCATTCTCTTGCCTCAGCCTCCTGAGTAGCTGGGACTACAGGTACCCGCCACCACGCCCGGAGGACATTATAAAGAACTTATGTATCTAACATCATAATTAATAGTAAAATATTGACTCATTCCCTCTAAGATTAAGACAAGGATGTCCACTGTTATCATTCTATTTATATTGTACTGGATGTCTTAGCCTTTACAATAAGGCAAGATAAGGAAATAAAAGGCATAAAGACCAAAAAGAAAGAAGCAAAATTGTCTCTATTTGTAGATGTCATGGTAATTTACATAGAAAAGTCCAAGGAATCCACAAAACAACTACTAAAACTAATAAATACATTTGATAAGGTTGTACAGAATGTTAATATAAAAAGGAGCTATTTTTGTATATTAGCAGCAAACAATTGGAAAATGGAATTTTAAAATTCCATGTATAATTGCTTTCAAAACACAAAATACTTAAAACTAAATTTAATACAAGTCAAGATATAATCACTAAAATTATGAAACATTACTGCAATACATAAAATAACAATATAAATAGAAACATATACCATGTTCAAGGATTGGAACTGTCAAACTTACATGTTTCTGTTCATATGTTTTTTATCTGCATCTCCCCATAGAACACAAGCTCTTTGAGGGCAGCGATATTTTTCTGTTTCATTTCTTGATGTAGCTTCATTGTCTATTAACAGTGTCTGGCAGACAGTAGTTGCTCGTTAAATATGTCTTGAATGAATAACCATCCTAAGCCCCAAAGTAGCTTTGATTTTGCTCACATCTCAAGGAAAACAAACAAACAAACAAACAACCTGCCTGTCTTGTTCCTATCTAAAACCAGCTCTTGTAGCCAGCCAGATGGAGGACATTCTCTTCACAGTCTTCATCTCTTCTGTCCCCAGACCCCAGCAAGAACACTAGTCTCTACCAGTAGTCTCTAACTAGAGGCCCCCAGAGTAAATGGCATGCACAGATTCTTTGCAGTACCAAAATACATTCTTAGAACAGGCTCTGTTTGACAAGGGTGAAGAGGAATAGATTTGAGGTCAGGCACAGTGACTCACACCTGTAATCCCAGCACTTCAGGAGGTCGCAGTGGGTGGATCACCTGAGGTCAGGGGTTCGAGATGAGCCTGGCCAACAGGGTGAAACCCTGTCTCTACTAAAAATACAAAAAGTTAGCCAAGTGTGGTGGCGCACACCTGTAATCCCAGCTCAGGAGGCTGAGGCATGAGAATCACTTGAACCCGGGAGGTGAAGTTTGCAGTGAGCTGAGATAGTGCCACCACACTCCAGCCTGGGTGACAGAGAGATCCTGTCTCAAAAAAAAAAAAAAAAAAAAAGGAATAGATTTTAGAAGCAGAGTTTCACAGGACTGGGTAGTTAGCTTCATGCAATCAGGAGCCAGAAATCTAGTCACAAAGAGGGAAGTTAAACTGTGTGATGATTCCCAAGGGGAAAGTGCAGATTAGAGCTGTGAGACAAAACCAAAGAGCAAGTCAGAACCAGTCCTGGCGTGGTGGCTCACGCATGTAATCCCAGCACTTTGGGAGGACGAGGCAGGCGGATCACGAAGTCAAGAGATCGAGACCATCCTGGCCAACATGGTGAAACCCCATCTCTACTAAAAATACAAAAATTAGCTGGGCGTGGTGGCGCACATCTATAGTCCCAGCTATTCGGGAGGCTGAGGCAGGAGAATCGCTTGAACCCGGGAGGTGGAGGTTGCAGTGAGCTGAGATCGTGCCACTGCACTCCAGCCTGGTGACAGAATGAGACTCCGTCTCAGGAAAAAAAAAAAAAAAAAAGAAAATCAGAACCTGGAATGAAGTAGGAAGAGCGAGCATAGAAAAATTGTTAGGACCAGGCTTGCCCCTCTTCTGGGGAGCAGAGGATGGCTCATATATAAAGGGTTGGAAACCTCAAAGTACCTGAAGTCAGCTATGGGCTTAAAGCCCAGGTATATATGCATGGGGAAAGCTCTGACTTTCCTTGAGGAGAGTTTCTTTTTCCATAAAATAGAAATTTTCATGCCTGCCATGGCTACTTTATAACATCATTGTAATGATCAAATGAGGTAAGATAGGTACCATGGAGATTATTGTTATCTGTTAGTCAGCTTTGTCATGTTTAAGGTTCTGAAGAGTACCCACATTTAAGTTCTCATGGCTCATTATTTAATTTGAAGTGAGTTTCTCCTAATACAATATTCTTCCATATTCAAATATAAATATAAGAATTCATTTCTGCTGCCAGATCTAGGCTTGTAGAGAAGATAATTCATATCTTTGGTTACCTGCAATAGTGTACGGAACTGCTAGTGTCTATACGATCTTCTCATATAGTTGGAAATCATCTTTTCCAGCTTCTTTTCTTCAATTCCGCACTTGATTTTGTTTTCTAGCTGCAGAATAATCCATGTCTGGGGTTCTTTTATAAATTATCCACATTCTTTTTTTTTTGAGACGGAGTCTCGCGCTGTCGCCCAGGCTGGAGTGCAGTGGCGCGATCTCGGCTCGCTGCAAGCTCCGCCTCCCAAGTTCACGCCATTCTCCGGCCTCAGCCTCCTGAGTGGCTAGGACCACAGGCGCCTGCCACCACTCCTGGATAATTTTTTTGTATTTTTTAGTAGATACGGGTTTTCACCGTGTTAGCCAGGATGGTCTCAATCTCCTGACCTCATGATCCACCTGCCTCGGCCTCCCAAAGTGCTGGGATTACAGGCGCGAGTCACTGCGCCCGGCCAATTATCCAAATTCTTAACAACACACAAATAGAGCACAAAAATAAATACAAGATTCCAACAAAGAAGCATCCAATACCTGGAATAAAGACAGAATTAACCAAAAATAATTATATAAATATCCAAATAATAGAAAGAAAATCTCGAAGTGGATCACTCTTAGCCACAACATTAAGCAGTGGGCCACGTTCAGCTTTAGGTTTATAATGAAATCTCCCTGGTTAACTCAATGATTAAAAAAAAAAAAAAAAAAAAGAGGCCTTCCTGGCTCATATAATAACAAGCATAAAATAACTAGAGGGCATCATTCAAATTAACTATACATCGTGCAGAAGTAGAATATTTAACAGTATTGAGTGCTTTGTCATTTATTACATAGAAGAGCTGTAAGTAGGTCAAACCAGCGACAAGACATGTCATATCATTCCAGAGCTTCACAGACAGGCATGCGTGTTTCATGTTTGAACATTTGCTTCTCATCATTTTTTTCTCTTAGCAAGTTTACCTGACTTTAGATTGGTCTGTGCTCTCCTCTACAACTATAAAAAGCAATTTCCCAGTCTAAACCTCATCTACAACTATAAAAAGCCATTTCCCAGTCTAAACTGTGGAGCTAATAGGTAGACAAGTGAAACTTAGACTTACAAGTGGAGGGAAGGACATGTTTCTGACTTGTCTAGATTCTAAATGATACTAAGACGTGAGCCATATGGCCAAGGCCTCAAAGCTAGGAAAAGGCCAAGCTGGAGTCTTAACTCAAGTCTGATTCTAAACATTGCTCTCTTTTACAGAAACAGCTCTGTCTCTTGTGGGAAGAATCACATAATGCTTATAAAGGATTTGGATAAAAACTAGTGACAACCAGAAATGTAACAAAAAGCCATTTTGTACAATGGTTTGAAATATTCCATTCCCACTTGATATAGGGATTTGTGATGGTTTTCATGACCCTTCACATCAGTGACAAAAATAACCACTGGCCCAATTGCTTAGAACTTGAAATAAATCAGATAAATGCAATCAATCAGTCAAATATTTTTTGAGTGTCTTCTGTTTGCTCAACACTAGACTAGACTCTGTGGGAAATGATAGCTCACACATCAAAGTTCTTTGGAAAGCAGGAAGTGAATGTCAAATAGTACTATTAGGGAAAAACTGCAGGAGGTGGTTCAGCTTCAAAGAACTTAAAATCTTAACGGGGGAGGGGGTTTGCAAATAACAATCGATCTTCATTATCCAAAGTAGCATATAAAATGTAATTAATTGGTGATTGGACCAGAGACCAACACACTTTTTCTTTAAAGAGCCAGAGAGTAAATATTTTAGGTTTTGTGGGCCCTATGGTCTCTGTTGTAGATACTCAACTCTAATGCTGTAGAGCAAAAACAGCCTTAGATAATACATAAAGGAATGGGCATGACTGTGTTCCAGTAAAACTAGCTACAAAAGCAAGTGGCCAATTGGATTTGATCTATACATAGGCTCTTTTCCAACCCCTGGTGCAGACTCTGAATGTGAGAGAAGGGTACAGATGTGATTACTCTTGAACAGTCAGGGAAGACATAGATATAATCATCTTTCATACAGGGCTCGCCCTTCCTCCAGGCACTCTATTATAGCTCATTGAATTTTGAGGCCTCCAGGGTGAGTTGCCCAAAGTTACACAATTTAGTAACACATTTGCCTAGACTTAAACCACCTCCATTCTGTATTCTTTTACCACAATAAACTGCCACCTTTAGCAGAATCACCCATGTTCCCCCCCTCACTGTATATCTTAGGGAACACAGAACTTGAGCAGTGTGGACCACTGTGTTGCACAGACCAGGGCTCAAAACTCACACAGAATACAACGGCCTCTTGGAGAATGGTTGCTCACACTTTGCCGCACGTGCTAATCTGATGGGAGCTTTAGACAATTCTGATGCCTAGCCCATGCTACATACCAATTAAAATCAGAATTCCCTAGGGGTGGGACCTAGGCATTATTTACTGAATACCTATTATCTTGCAAAGGTTTATGTGTGCAGTGTCACACCAGTTCTGTTTGTGCTTACTATGGTCATCTTTGACATAAGGTCAAACAGTTTCAAAGAGTTTCAAAGAGTTTCAAAGAGTTACTGAAGGTTGCCTGGAGAATTAAGGCAAAGGTACGATCTATATCGGGATCTGCTTGATTCCATAACCCAGTGCCTAATCACTAGGAAATACTGCCTGGGTCACCTCCTCCATAAAAGTTGACCATCCATTGAAATGATGAATAATGAAAGAAAAACCTTTCCTTTGGGTCAGATAATGAATAATGGAGGAAAAATGTCCCCTTGGATGTGAGGAAGGGATAACTATGGAAAATAATGAAGAACAACATTTCATATAAGAATTTCTTTAATTGACAACTTCTTGCCCACCTGGAGGATTTCATTCCAGAGCTTTTCTCTATTCAAATCCTACAACCTGCATTTTGGATTCATAGTCAAAGCTGTTTCATTAGAAGCAGAATCTTGAAGAATGTGAAGCATCAGGATAGTTGGAGAAAAGAATGTCTTCTAGACTCAAATGCCACCATTTCAGGGAGGAATTCCTTTCCCTTTTCACTTCCTCCAGACACACAAAAGAGAATGAATAGTTCCTTCCTCATTGAGTCCAGAGCACTTTGTACCTACCCGGAACCTATAGTCCTCATCACAGGTATTTCCAGTTATTATTGTTCACCTATTTGCCATCCTCATTACACGGTGGAGAGATGTATTACCATATTAACCTATATTGTCACTAGTGTATCCTCAGCCTAGCACAGAACCAGGCATAGAATAAGTGGCAGATTAAAGTTTGTTTTGTTCCAGAGGGTATACTTTCTTTCTTTTTTTTTTTTTTTTTTGAGATGGAGTCTCGCTCTGTCGCCCAGGCTGGAGTGCAGTGGTGCGATCTCAGCTCACTGCAAGCTCAGCCTCGCGGGTTCACGCCATTCTCCTGCCTCCTGAGTAGCTGGGACTACAGGCGCTCACCACCACACCCGGCTAATTTTTTTGTATTTTTAGTAGAGATGGGGTTTCACTGTGTTAGCCAGGATGGTCTCTATCTCCTGACCTTGTGATCCACCAGCCTCGGCCTCCCAAAGTGCTGGGGTTACAGGCGTGAGCCACTGCGCCGGGCCCAGAGGGTATACTTTCAACATCTAATAATAATAGCTTCCAATTTAACAGTTCCACTTGGGTGCCAACTATCTGGCGGGCATTGTGCTCTATTTCAAAGACCTTAGTTCCTTTGTTCTCACAACAAAGATGTTGTAACATTATTCCTATCAGAGTGGGCTTTTGCCATTTGGGTACCCAACTGCAGCTTTTTTGGAAGAGCTCAATATGTACGGTCATGGTGGAGGTAATATCTACCTCCAATGATGGAGGTTGAGGAGACCTCTTTTATCCTGGGAGAGATAGCAGCAGCTTGTGAGTGATATAGTAGTCATAACTGAAGACTTTGAATTTTGAGCCAGGAACCCAACAACATAGGGCCAGTTGGAGGTGGTGTTCATGCCAGCAGCTGCTGTGTGGTTTTTCCATGGTTCCTTCCGCCTAACCCTCTGGTGTCTTATCTTAGCAAACTTTTACCAGTTTCCCAAACTGTTCTTCCAGTTTCTCATTGACCTTGTAAGCATCTATTGTACTTCTAATGAATTGCTTTTTTGGTTAACATTGCTGAAACATTTATGTTGATTGCAACTGTAAGCTCTGATGGACTTACTCATTTTGAAGATGAGAGGGCCGGTTGCTTTTTCATAGTGTTAAAAGGTAAACAGAGACAGTATACCTTTTTTTTTTTTTTTTTTGAGATGGAGTCTTGCTCTGTTGCCCAGGCTGGAGTGCAATGGCGCGATCTTGACTCACTGCAACCTCCGCCTCTCCGATTCAAGCAATTCTCCTGTCTCAGCCTCCCGAGTAGCTGAAATTACAGGCGCCTGCCACCACACCTGGCTAATTTTTGTATTTTTAGTAGAGATGGGGTTTCATCATGTTGGCCAGGCTGGTCTCGAACTCCTGACTTCAGGTGATTCCGCCCTCCTTGGCCTCCCAAAGTGCTAAGATTACAGGTGTGAGCCATCGCACCTGGCCCACAATAACTTTTTTTTTTTAAAAAGAGTTTATTTGAGCAAAAAGCAGTTCATGAATCAGGATGCTGTGAATCAAAAGAGGCTTTTATAGAGTGAATGCAGAAATAATCGAAATAAAATATTTAATTGGTTATAAAGTTGCCTTATTTGGTCTATCTCCCTGAAAAGTTCCTAGTCATCTAATTATAAATCGTTGGCTGCTTCTGGTTGGTTGAGCTGAAGTTCTGGTTTTACTTAATACAGGCATGAAAAGAAATAGCTCGAAATTTAGTTTTGCTTGTGTTTGCATATCAAGCAAGGTTAAGGTAACTTATGAGGTCTAACTGGCTTTTTCTGCTCAGGGATTCTTCTGGCCTATTTTTTGTCTTAATTTACTTTAGTAATGGCCACATGGCTCATAAGACAGAAGGAGGATCTAAATGTGATTCTCTCTTATTCTAAAGCCTGTGCTGTCTCCTGCTGTTTCAGTAATCGAGGGTGCTCAAGGTATGTTTGCTGTTTGTGATGATGCTGCCAATATTCTCAGGTTAATTATTTTCTTCCTTTCAATTCAGGAGCCATTTAATTCTTTATAGCTCTAGCATTTTCGTGTGTGTAAGTATTTTAGTCTGGTGTCTGACATTTAGTAAGTATTTACATATAAAAAGATGATTATTCTTGTGTTCACTTATTTCTAACCTTTATTAAGTGTTTACTATGCGGCTCCTATTGTATTTGGTGCTTTATCTGAATTTCCTGATTCCCAGCACTGTGACAGGATACAAGTAATTCTTATTATTCCCATTTACAGATGAATAAATAGGGTCTCAGAAAGATTATGTATCCTTTCCAAAAGTCATGCAACTGATAAGTGTTGGACCAAAGAGTCACTGAGGACTGATTCCCTAATGGATGACCCTAACCTTTAAACTTACTGGAGTTACTAAATTCGAGCCAATGTGCACCCCCAAAAGAGTGAGTTTAACTTTTCAGATTAAAAAGAAACTTAGAGGTCATTACTGCTGCAAATAATTAACTCAGGCTCATTTGAAACTCACTCCCTTAACAAGATCTGGTTTGATAATTCTAACTCCACATCAAAGGTTGGGAGAAATTTCTTTTAGGACCAATAAAGCTTGGAGTAAATGGTTCTTTCCCATCTAGAATGAATTAATGGAGGCAGAAAAGCACTATGCAATCATATTTTACATATCATTTTACCTATGGATTAGCTTCTTGATGGTGTTTTTAATTATTTAAAAGTATTGAGAAAAAAGCTCAAAACAACAGGTTTTTCCTATCTCTGGCTGGTTTCTGTCTGTTATGGGTCGTCCATTAAAATCACTTGGGGTTGGTTACCTAGGAAATGGCTGACAGGCTGGGGCTTTTAGATTGATCACCTGATTCATGGCAGGAAGGTGAGTCATGTGATGGGAATTTAGTTGCTTCTAAGTGGAAGAGTAGAAATTGCTGAGCATTAAAAAGGAACCACTGGAATCCTCATCCCCCCTTCCTTAATTTTAAAGATGAAACAAATAATTATCTTTCAGGAAGATATGGATATCTAAATTTATCTCCAGAGGAAGAGAGTCTAATGATTCCAAGACCATCTCAGACTTCATGGGTATGAGACACTATATTCAAGGGGGGTGTGTGTGTGTGTGTGTGTGTGTGTGTGTGTGTCTCAGTGATAAAAGCAGACACAGCTACCTCTTAGGTTAATTTCTGTGCAGCCTGTTCAGTTTCTCTGAGAGGTAAAACACTGTTATCTGTATGATAAACAGAGAATTAAAATTCCTCAGGAATGAACAGAACTGATCAAATTTGGAGTTTCTTTCTTTTTTTTTTTTTTTTGTAGAGACGGGGTCTTACTTTGTTGCTCAGAGAAAAATAAAGAAAACTAACATTCGCCGTCTAGTAACTGTGAGAAGTACCTTCATTTTGTATCTCATTTAATCCTAAAATGAAAAAGAGCTATTAGTATAATAACTTTTAGAATTTTCTTCACCAAACATGTATTGAGCACTTTATATATGTCTGCACCAAGGTTTAGAGAAGATAAGTAACTTATCTAAGGATTAGAATTTATTTTTGTTCTTCTCCGAACGTTTTTACCCAACCAGTGTATTACTTTTCTGCAGGGTATTTTTATATCAGAAAAGAAAAGTGGAAAGTTAATGAACAATATGGAACTATTACTGGAAGAAGTTATCTAGCTTGCAAAACTCAGATGTTCATGCATGCACACACAATTTTCCTTTTTTCAAAAAATTCCTCTAGCAGGTCAAAATTACTTTGGAAATTGCCATCTCTCTTGAATTTGCCTACCATGATATAGGAGTGGATTATTAGTAAACGCAGCAAACTTTTTTTTTTTTTTTTTTTTTTGAGACGGAGTCTCGCTCTGTCACCCAGGCTGGAGTGCAGTGATGTGATCTCGGCTCACTGCAAGCTCCACCTCCCGGGTTCATGCCATTCTCCTGCCTCAGTCTCCTGAGTAGCTGGGACTACAGGCGCCCGCCACCACGCCTGGCTAATTTTTTGTATTTTTAGTAGAGACGGGGTTTCACAATGTTAGCCAGGATGGTCTCGATCTCCTGACCTTGTGATCTGCCCGCCTCGGCCTCCCAAAGTGCTGGAATTACAGGCGTGAGCCACCGTGCCCGGCCAAAAGCAGCAAACTTTTATGAACTATTTACGTGTGTTAGGCATTGTGCTGAATACATAATCTCTTCAATGCCAAGGCAACCCTGTAAGAGAGGAGCTATAATTACTCCACATTACAGACAACAGGATTAAACATTGGAACAGTTAAGTGACAAGTCCAAGGTCACGCCCCAGTAAACGGCAGATTCATTTTGTTCATTTTTTGGTACCTAGGTCCAATTCGAGTTCGTTCTCATAATTACTGTGACATTTGCTTTCCCTTTGAGCTAGAACTGATTTTCTTCACCAGCAAGTGGGAGCGGATATCAAAGATTTTTAAGCAAAAATTATGGGAGGAAAATTGAGAGCCCTCTGCATTAATATAGTTCCCCTGCAAATGAAGAAATTAATACGATCCAATTTTGTTAGGAGAACACCTCAATTCAGAGTGTAGAACGTTTTTTGCTGCAGCAGATTTTAAAACCAACATTCTGTGCGGAATTCTCAGGCATCTTCACGTCTCCACGTGACATTTTATACTCCCTAACGCGGTGCCAGGGCAGGTACCGCTCATGAAGGGGTGAGGGAATTTCTTGCTGTGAGGTTTAAATAGGATAATGCATGTTCAGTGCCTAGAAGAATACTTAGCCCAAAGTGAGCATCAACACATAGTAACACTCCATGTACCATAACAACCACTGTATATCATAGAATTCATTTATATAATAAGGATACATCGATACTATTCATTTCAAGACTTAAGAGAACCACTTCTCCCCATCTCTTAAAAAAAAAATAATCCACTGGCTCTGAAATTCCACCATCAAAGCTTTGTTCCTTTCCCTTTAGGCTCCGAGGCTGTCTAAAGTGCAACTAGTCCAGGGAAGTTGTCAGCTACCTCAGAGAAAATGAAGGGTTTCAACCAGGCTTAACTGAAGGGAAGCCGGGGAAGATCACAGAGGCAGGGTGTCAGAGCAGGGAGGGCCTTTTTTTCCCTATCACCCGATGGATGAAGAAACTGGGATGTAGAGAGAGCTGGTGAGTTGATCTTTCCTCTTTAACATTTGACCCATTCTCCACCACGAGTGAAGATGCGTGTGTGTGTGCACGTGTGTGTGTATGTTTACTTATGTTATGCACTGGGGGAGTGTTCGAGTCACTCATGTTGTGTAACAAACCACTCCGCACTGAGTGGTGTAACACAGTGCCCATTTTGTTAAGCTCACCGATGATGTGGGTTGCGAATTCATGCAGGGAACAAAGGGGATGGTTTGTCTCTGGGCCACAATGTCTGGGGCTTCACTTGAGGACACTCAGACAACTGGGAGCTGGAGTCCTCTGGAGGCTCCTTCACTCATATGTTATAATCTGGCCCCTGGGCTGGGATGACTCAAAGGCTGTGCACAGCTGGGCCTGTCAACAGAGCACCTCTGTGTGGCCTCTCCATGTGGCATGAAGGCCCATTTCCGAGAGGGAGTGTCCCCAGAGGGAGCGTTCCATGAAAACCAGGTGGGAGCTGCCTGGCCTTTTCTTACTCAGTGCTGGAAGTCACAGAGCCCTTCTGCTGCATTCTGCTGGTTACAAGGAAGTCCTACAATCAGCTCAGGTTTCAAAAGGAAGAGAAATGGATCCTACCTCATGATGGAGAAGTGTCAGAGTCACATCGTAGAAGAGCCTGAGGGATGGAAATGGTGCTGCCGTCTTTGGAAAATACAATCTGGCCCGGGGAGGAAAGCAGACATTTATCACTTTTCCATCATTTGAAGAGACCTTTAAAATGTCTCTCTGGTCAGCCAGGAGTGGTGGCTCACGTTTGTAATCCCAGCACTCTGGGATGTTGAGGCAGGAGGATGGCTTGAGGCCAGGATCTCAAGACCAGCCTGGGCACATAGTAAGACTCTGTCTCTACAAAAAAATTTAAAAATCAGCTGTGTGTGGTGGCTCAGGCCTGTCATCCTAGCTACTCAGGGGGCTGAAGTGGGAGGATTGCTTGAGCTCAGGAGTTTGAGGTTGCATGATTACACCATTGCACTCCGGTCTGAGCAACAGAGTGAGACTCTGTCTCAAAAAAAGCCAAGAGAAGTCCCGAATGTCTAAAATATCTCTCTTTCCATTCTCCAGGCACCTAACTGTCTCCCCAGACATCTTCAGTTCTGGCTCCGAGTAGGGTAAAGTGAGTTCACAAACTCTCAAAGCCTCCCATTCAAGCCCGGCCCCTAAGAGGAGCATGAACAGTTTCAGAGTTTTGGTCTCACACTTAAGTGGCCACTGGGCAGTTTCCTCCCTACAGCAGGTTCCCAGATAGGACCAGGTAGCTGCACAGAGCACCAGGGAGCTCACTGGGCCCTGGGGAGGCATTGGTCCAGCAGGACTGCCATGTAGAAATTCACAGGTGTGAGAGGGAGCCTGAACAGGTGAGGCTGTAATAAAATGAAAACTTGACATTGTTGGCAACAGGAAGAAAATTAAGTTGTGTATAAGTGCCTGTGTGTGAGCATGTGTGTGTATGTTGCTGAGACTGGGAGTAGAAAAAAAGACCCCCAAGGAGATGAAAAGACTTGGGAATCAGGCTACAATGCTAGAGAATCTAGAAACTGCTGTTCCTGAGATTAATTTTTCCAGGTCAGCACTCATTTAAGAAAGGAAAGAAACCAGCAAGGGTTGAGAATCTACTAGATGTCAGATGCTCTGTTAATTACTTTTACAAATTTTCTTATTTAATTCTCTCAGCTAATTGACTAAGTTGGAAAGGCTAGTAGCCTCATTTTATATCAGAGCAAACTTGATCGAAGTCACACAGACATAAGTGCCAGAATCTAGATGACAAGACATTTCTTGGTACTCCTGGACCTGTGATATTGTAAGAAAACCTACGTATTTTAAAAGAATTAAATAAATGGGAAGATATTCCATGCTCATGACTTGGAAGAATTGATATTGTTAAAATGTCGTAGTACCCAGAGCAATCTACAGATTCAATGCAATACCTATAACAATGACATTCTTCACAGAAATAGAAAAAACAATCCTAAAATTTGTATGGCATCACAAAAGACCCTTAATAGCCAAAGCAACTTTGAGAAGAAAGACCAAAGCTAGAGGCATCAAACTACCTGACTTTGGAATATGCTGCAAAGCTATAATAATCAAAATAGCATGGTAGTGGCATAAAAACAGACACACAGATCAATAAAACAGAGTAGGGAACACCAAAGTAAATTCCTGCACATACAACCAACTGAATTGAAACAAAGGTGTCAAGAACACACAATAGAGAAAGGACATCTCTTCAGTAAAGCATCTGGGAAAACTAGATATTCACATGCAGAAGAATAAAGCTAGACCCCCTATCTCTACTAACCATATGAAAAATCAACTCAAAATGGATTAAAAACTTAAGTGTGAGACCTAAAACTATGAAACTACTAGAAAGAAACATAGACTTCATTACATTGATCTGGGCAAGAGTTTTTTGGATAAGACCTCAAAAGCACAGACAACAAAAGCAAACATAAACAAATGGGATTGCATCAAACTAAAAGCTTCTGCACAGCAAAGGAAATAAGCAACAGAGTGAAAAGACGATCTATGGAATGGGAGAAAATAATTGCAAACTATGCATCTGACAGGGTGTTAACATCCAGAATATATAAGAAACTCAACTCAATAGCGAAAAACCAAAAAATCTGATTTAAAAATGGGCAAAAGACCTGTTTAGACATTTCTCAAAAGAAGACATACAAATGGCCAACAGATATACGAAAAAATGTTCAACATCACTAAGCACCAGGGAAATGCAAATCAAAACTGCAACAAGATACCATCTCATTCCAATTAGATTGGCTATTATCAAAAGAAACCACACACAAATGCCAGCATGGATGTGGAGAAAGAAACTCTTATACACTGTTGGTGGAAATGAAAATGGCAAAGCAATTATGCAAAACAGTATGGAGGCTACTCAAAAAATTAAAAATGGAACTACCATATGATCCAGCAATCCTACTACTGGGTGTATAGCCAAAGGAAATGAAATCAGTATGTGGAAGAGATATCTGCACCCCCATGTCTATTGCAGCACTATTTACAATAGCCAAAATATGGAGTCAACTTAAGTGTCTTAACTACAGATGAATGGATAAAGAAAATGTGATATATGTATATATCCAAGTATGTATATAAATATATATATATATCTCTCTCCATATATACAATGGAATACTATTCAGTCACAACAAAAGAATGAAATCCTGTCATTTGGAGCAATATAGATGAACCTGGAGGACATTATGTTAGGTAAAATAAGCCAGGCACAGAAACACAAATACCACACTATTTCACTCATATGTGGAATCTAAACATTACATTGATTTTGTATAAGTTGAGGGTAGAATAATGGATACTAGAGGCTGGGAAGGGTGAGGGGGCAGTAGAGAGAGACTGGTCAACAGATACAAAGTTACAGTTAAATAGGAGAAATAAGTTCTGGTGTTCTGTTGCTCAGTAGGGTGACTATGGTTAACAATACTGGATTGTATATTTCAAGTACTAGAAGGCCAAAATTTGAATGTTCTCACCACAAAGAAATAATAAACGTATGAGGTGATGGGTATGCTAAAACCCTGATTTAATTTGTACACAATGTATACATGTATCAAAGCATCACACTGTACTCCATAAACATGTACAATTATTATGTATCAACTAAAAACAAAAAACAAAAAAGAAATATAATTTTAAGAAGCATTGAATTTCTCTCTTTACAGACAATGTTATATGAAAAATCATAAAAGAGACTAGAAATAAGTAGTTATGGTTGAAGCAGGGATGGGAGACTAGAGACCCACATGGCTGACCTCTTTTTAGACCCAAAATGGTAGCCCCCAGTAGGTCTGGGGAACCACAGGGTTCCATAGGACACTATTTGAAAACTCATTTAGTTAGTATCTTTAGTATCCCCAAACAAGACATCACAATGTGTTCTCCAGGGTCTTTGTTCATATGCTGAACTACCTGAAGGCATTCCTCTCTCTTTATTCATCCAAATCTTGTTCATTCTTCAATGCCATATCCTCAGGAGATCTTCCCCTGGGTTGGTGTATTTTCTTTCTCTACATTCTTGCCTCTGGAAATCTATAATAATTTCATGGCTCTACTTAGCTCCATGTAATAATAGTTCTCCAATTTATAACATGAGTTCACTATTTCAGCCATCTCTTTTGAGTTCCTGACTCACATATCTAAAATTCTACTAGACATCTCCACACAGGTGTTGAGTGGGAATGTAAAACTTAACATATTCAAAATAGAACTCTTGATTTTCCATTCTCATACTCTTCCCAAACAAGGATTAAAAAAAATTTCTTTTCTCCTCATCTTCCTTATAAATGGTACCATTGTCCATCCTGCCCATCGTGAGATGGTTTCCAAGACCCGAGTCCAAGACCCAAGGCAGTGGCCAGGTTTGATTCTGATTCAGATCATTCTTCAATATGGAAGTGGCTGCAATGGAGAGAGTAGATAATATCTCAACTTGAGGTAGACTGTGCTCATGATAACACTGTCAGTAATTAGAGCAGGACTGACTCATTCCCACCTCCTCAAGCAGGCTAGATTCATCGTGGGAAAGGCATACCCCAGGAGCCAGGAGACTCAGAACATAGAAGATCTGATATATTTCAGCAGAAGTTAGTTACTGGGGAAAATTCCTGAGATCCTGAGAGTCTGGGCTCCCCTTCACCCTGGGAGACATTAGTGTCATTGTCATAACTATGTTTGTTCTTGGACTGAGCAGAGACTTCCCCGCTGGATTTAACCTTCTTGATATTGGCGGTCATGACATGGTCTTCGTATCATCCGCTCTCATACCTTGTGTATAATTGCTTCTCAACAAAGATATGAGATTGATTTGATTATTTGGATGCCATAAACAATGGATGACAAAGCTGGTACATTAATGTGATTTCATATTTGAATATAAATTCATCATCTTAAAGGAAATGCCTCTGAGGAAAAGACTGAATACTTTGCACAACTGTGCCTCAAATTTCTATACCTTGGTGCATTGTTTGTACATTGCTCAGATAACGTAGCATAGGGAAGGTGAGAGGAACTAAAATTCGTTAGGCATGCCCCTGGTGCTGTGATATTTATATATGTATTTTGTTTCACTCTCACCACAGTTCATTGATGAAAGCAAAGTTAAGAGAAGCCTAGTAAACTCATCAGGTTCACCTTGCTAGCATAAGCAAAAGGGTCAGAATTTGAATCTGGATTGAGTTGATTCCAATTTATAGGCAAGGAAGCTAAGGTTCAGACAGAATTAGCAATGTCTTCAAGTTCAAAGCTAAGACCTGTGTCTATATCTGTCTGATTCTTAAAACTATGCTCATTCCATTGTATTATTTCTCCCATAAATGCCAGTTCCATCTCCGATAACGTTGATCCTGATAGGATGAACTATATGAGAAGTATTGGATCCAGTTCTTTTGACCGAAGGCAAAAATCTGAGAATAATTTCCCGTGAGAAAGTTGCTAGGCCCTGATATCTCCTAGGAACACTGAGAATGGAATGTAGTTGAAAGAATTGGTAAATACCTACTATAATTTGTATAACATTTATGCCTCCTCTTAGTCACCTTCTTGCTGGAAATAAATAGTGTTGTTCTGAGGTACTGAAATAAATGTTTTTACAGTGGAAATATCAATTTATTTCCATAATAGAAAATTGACTATGTTATTGATCAATATGTCCCATCTGCCAAGTCTTCCTAATTATAAATTTGAAAGGTGCACCTAGTAGCATAGTAACTGTCAAACAATTATTGATGGAAAGCTGTTGCTATAAGTCTTGATATGGGTTCCTCTAATGACAAACTGACAAAGAATGAGACAGCAAATTAAATACGTTTCATTTACTAAGTAAAGTGTTTTTGTCCCAATCTCTCTCCTCAGAGTTGATTAACAAAATAATCCCGTGAACTGTTTACTCCTCCAGAGACGTAGGACCTCACCAAGTGACCTGGACTTTACCAGGACCTCACCAGCCCTGAATAATGCTTACAAAATTAATATCTTGCATCTCAGATTAAAGCTGTGCTAATTTTAAAAATCGATTGGTTTATGTAGCTTTTTATTTTTGCTATCTGCTCAGAGATTCTTACCATCTTCATTCTGCTTCACTTTATGCACAATAATTTTCTCACTTAAATGTCAACATCTCCAATAATATTATCCAAACAGATTGTTACATGAGATTTCAAAAAAACATTTTGTATGTTTTATCTGCATTTTAAAAATCTCGAGATGGTTCCTTATCATGATTTCCCCTCTAATTTGGCAGGGATTAAGGCTTCAGCCTGTCACAGGCCAACACTATGTCAAACTGGATGAACTTCTGATGAATACACACTGCAGAGACTAATAAACTCTAATTACACCACAACCCTCTTCTGAAATGGACACTTCCAATTCCGTACACCACAAATATTGGCCCAGAATCAAAGATGAATTAAAAATGAATGCTTTTATTTCATTTTAGATAACAGAGAGAAGTCCCGTTGAAGATGAGAGAGAAAGGAAGCTACCTCCACAGAACGATGTGCCTAGCATCAAATGTGAAGGGTAAAAGTGGGAAACCTCTGAGTCCTTCTTGTGCCGGGTACCCACATTTACGAGGTCAAAATAATGTCTTTCTCATTCAGACTGTTCAGCATTCGTGTGCCCTTTAAATCGGAAGCTACACATCTTTCTTTAGCTGTGAGAAATGTTTCTTTCTCTTTTTCATGTTACTGTTATTTCTCCTATATTTCCTCCGTTCTTTCTTCTGGGATTCCTATTTGAAGATGCTTGGGCTTTTTTCTAGTTATTTCTGTGTCTTAATCTTTGTTACGTTCTACCTTTTGACACATTGAATATGTCTCCATATTCAAATTCCCCCTACTTATAAGGACTGCAGTCGTTGAATTAGGGACCCGCCCTGATCCAATATGACTTAATCTTAACGTGATTACATCTGCAAAGGCTCTATTTCCAAATAAGGTCACATTCACAGTTATAGGAGTTAGGACTTCAAGATAACTTCTTGGTGAACCTATTTCAAGCTAGGATATCTCTCAGGGTGTTGCTTTTCTCTGATAATCAGTGAGTTGAGGCCTCATGCCTATCTTTGCATTTGAACTTCCCTACCTGCCTGTCCGTGGCTTCTTTTTGTTTGCTACCATCTATCTCGAAGGTTGCAGAGAAGCAACAGGACGTGATTACAAGAAGGCCTTTCAGTAAATTCTTTTCTTTAACAAATGGGGGGTCCCCATTCTTCTTTGATGTTACCTTGGTCTTGGTTCTTTTTTCTTTTTTTTTCTTTGAGATGGAGCCTCACTCTGTCACTCAGGCTGGAATACAGTGGCGCTATCTAGGCTCACTGCAACCTCTACCTCCCGGGTTCAAGCGATTCTCCTGTCTCAGCCTCCCAAGTAGCTGGGATTACAGGCATGTGCCACCATGCCCGGCTAATTTTTGTATTTTCAGTAGAGACGGGGTTTCACCATGTTGGTCAGGCTGGTCTCAAACTCCTGACCTCTGATCCGCCCGCCTCAGCCTCCCAAAGTGCTGGGATTACAGGCGTGAGCCACTGTGCCCGGCCTGGTCTTGGTTCTTTAGCCAAAACAACCACACTCCTAATTCTAGCCCGGATGGGGATGGGGGTGGGGTCGGAGACTTTACTGCCCCTGCTTGGTATAAGAGGGCACAGAAGGCACTAACGTAGCTGGATGCTTAAATTAGGGTCTCCCAGCCAATCCTCTTGAGATTTTCTGCAGGTCCCTTACCTGCTTCTCATGTGCATTATCTCTAATCTTGGAACTCCCCCAGTATCCGGCAAGCCCCTGTCGATGTTTTAGGTCATGTCTTCCTCCATGGGCCTGATCCTGTTTGCCTTCTGATCTCTCAGATATTCCTCTGACCCACTTGTGCTTTAATGGTTTTCATCCCTGCTGTAGACGTAGCCTTTTTCAAATATATGCTCCTAGTTATAGGGTTTTGGGATGCGAGAAGGATGTAGGGCCATGTAATTGACCTTTCCTCCTGCAAAAAGCTACCTACATGTAAAAGAAAAGCACCTGGTGAATTGGAGGAAAGGGTCATGGGGAATCAAAAAGAATAAGACCTTGTCGGTCTTATTCTTCCCCAGACATTCCCCTCTGCAGGACGGGCCCAATTGCTTAATCTGGGAAGTTGTAGAGCAAATAGTAGTTAAGAGCACGAATGGGGGATTGGACAGATCTGAGTTCAAACCCAAGTCCTGCCTGTTACTGACTCTACAGTCTCTAGCAACCTTAGGAACTTCTCTGGCCCCTTTTGTTCTTCAATGGCAAATGCAAAGGATAGCATTCCTTTTCTTGTAAGGATGTTGTAAATGTTAAATGAATTAATCTGTGTAATGATCTCAGGCACACAGTCCGTGTTTGATAAAAGGAAACAGTAATGTAACTTTTTTTTTTTTTTTTTTTTTTTTAATAACTCAAACACCAGCCATCCCTTCCACTCTATGAGCTGGCTTTCCTCTAGCTTTGAGCTGACCTTCCTACAAACATTGACCCTTCGTTGACTCCGATGCCAAATTCAATTGTATTATAGGTTTTGTAGTTTTGGTAAGTTTTTTTGTGAGAAGGTAGTGCAGAGTATGTAGAATCCCCAGCAAATAGGTTAGAAAATCTCCTATGGACTTACCCAGGATGCATCCTGACTGAGGGGCCCAGAGACCCCGTGTCTACTCCCAAACTGAGTGGTTACAGGCACAGATTTTCTGTGACTCCACAGAGGCTATGCCCTTGACATGGGTTCACACTACCTACCTCTTGTCAGTTCCTTTCCTAAGGGGTGAGAGTGGATCTAGCCCTGTCCTTTGCTTCCTGGTTACTAACAGAGGGCCTTGAATGAGCCACCATGTCACTGGATTTGAATTCCAAATGCCATCCCATTGGATTGGGTCTTCTCAGATCCTTAGTCTGTTTTAATCTTCCCTAAGTGTCCTGTGGACCTTTCGACATTATGGATCATGCTGTCTAGCTGCCCTTTTAGGGCCTCTGTTTCTCCATCTGTACAACAGGGATGATTGAAATAACAAACACCAGATTGGAAGTTCCCAGAAGGCAGGAACCACATTTGGCTTGTTTTATGCTAGGCCCAGTCCACTGTAGCTACTATGTGAATGTCTGATAAACAAATGCATGAGTATATACAGTGTCAAGGATACAGACTGTGTTACTTGGCTAGGGCTGCCATAACAAAGTGCCACCAACTGAATGGCTTAAACAACAGAAATTTGCTGTCTCACCCTTTTGGAGGCTGGAAGTGCAAAATCAAGTTGTCAGCAGGGCTGTTTCTCCTTTTTTTTTTTTTCTCCCCAAGATGAAATCTCGCTCTGTCACCCAGGCTGGAGTGCAGTGGCACAATCTCAGCTCACCGCAATCTCTGCTTCCTGTGTTTAAGGGATTCTCCTGCCTCAGCCTCCTGAGTAGCTGGGATTACAGGCACGCACCACCACACCCAGCTAATTTTTGTATTTTTAGTAGAGACGGGGTTTCGCCATGTTGGCCAGGCTGGTCTCGAACTCCTGACCTCAGGTGATCCTCCCGCCTCTGCCTCCCAAAGTGTTGAGATTACAGGCATGAGCCACAGCACACAGCTCAGCAGGGTCGTTTTCTCTGAGGCCTCTCTCCATGGCTTGCAGGTGACTGTCTTCTCCGTGCATGCCCCCACAGTCTTCCCTCTGTGCACGTCTGTGTCCTCATCTCCTCTTCTTAGAAGGACACCATCATATCGGATTAGGATTCACCCATTTGACCTCGTTTTACTGTAATCACTTCTTTAAAGACTTTGTCTCTAAGTACATTCATTCTGTGGTGCTGGGGGTTGGAGCTTCAATATATGAATTGAGATGGGGGCAAAATTCAGCTCTTAACAATGCCCGACAATTAGTAGTTATTCAGTAAGTATTAGTCCCTCTTTTCCTTCTATCATATTTATTGCCTTCTCCTGCCCATCCTTGCAATAATCACTGGCATCGTGGTAAGAATACCATAGGTACTAAGTATATTTTCATAAACAAATTATACCTAGAAGAAGTGTGAAATGCCTTTACATAAGAAAAAACAGGCTAGTCTTGCACAACACACGGTAAAACTTATTTAAATATAAAGCTATCCTTCTTGTATTTAATTTTTCCCACATTCCTTTAAGAACTAAGAAAATTCAGTTTGGGAGTCTAAGGAGATAGTGTCACTTGAGGCCAGGAGTTTGATACCAGCCTGGGCAACAAAGTAAGACCCTCTGACATGTGCCTGTAAGCCTAGGTACTTGGGAGGCTGAGGCAGGAGGATTGCTTGAGCCTAGGAGTTTGAGGTTACAGTGAGCTATGGTCATGACACTGAACTACAGCCTGGGCAACAGAGAGAGACCTTGTCTCCCACCACCAGCAAACAAAAGAAGTAAGAAAGTTAAAAATTCATTGAGTAGCTTCTATCTGCTGGGCATATGCTTATCTCATTTAATGACATCAACCTGCTCGGCTGGGCATTGTTCTTCCCATTCTGAGATGAGGAAAGTGGACATCGAAGGCATTAATTACTTGCCCAGGCACTGGGTGAGGACAACTTTGTGGATACCAAGATAGGGAAGACTCTGGCTCTGACTACAAAGCACTTTGTGAGTGAGAGGGACCACATTCTCCAGCTGACTCAGAAGCCAATTAGAAGGTGACAAATGCCATAACTGAGTTTAAATCCAAGGCTTTTGGGGGTACGCTTATTTAATTTAGTCGTTTTTATTTTTTTGTCATTCAGGCTGGAGTGCAGTGGTGCAATCTCGGCTCACTGCAAGCTCCGCCTCCCGGGTTCACACCATTCTCCAGCCTCAGCCTCCCTAGTAGCTGGGACTACAGGCGCCCGCCACCAAGCCCGGCTAATTTTTTGTATTTTTCATAGAGGTGGGGTTTCACCGTGTTAGCCAGGATGGTCTCGATCTCCTGACCTCGTGATCTGCCTGCCTTAGCCTCTCAAAGTGCTGGGATTATAAGTGTGAGCCACTGCACCTGGCCTAGTCTTTTTTATTTTTTAAATAAAATTTTACCCTTCCCTAAAGTAGAACCAAGGTATAACGTTCCCAATACATCCTGCTATGTGGAAGATTATGTGGCCTTCTGGAGGGATTCCTTCTATGCGGACTGAGGTACTGTAGGAGGGAGATGAATAGGAGGAGGATAGGTGGAGTAGGGGTGGCGCTCAAGGTCAGTGAAGATAAGTAACTTTTTCTTACCATTAGAGGCATGAGTACAGTACATGGAGGTCCTGTTATCCACCTGCAGCATGGTATTTGCCCAAATGGAAATAAAATGAAAGTCACGTGAAGACCCAGGAGTGCAAAATGCTTTGCAGATGAGTGAAGCATTTAAATACTTGATAGATCAGCAAGTCATCCCATATTTAATGTCCAACAAACAAGAACTGCTGAGGATAGAGAATCAGGTCCCGGTTTTGAATTAGAGGCAGGATAGAATTGTGGAAAGATTGTGGGCTTTGGAAAGGCCAGATAGACTTTCTGTTGCTGTGAGATTCTTGGCGTGACCTTAAGCAGGGCACGTATCCTGTCTGGGGCTCGGTGTTCCCATCTGTAAAACAAGAATGCAAACAGCTAATTGAAGGGCGATGTGGGGTTAACTGAGATGAGTGATACAGCTCTGTTGGAAGCTGGGGAGTAAATCTTGTCTTCCCAACTTAATGTGCCGATTATTCACCAGACTGCCAAGAGCACTCCTAAAACCCTCACAAATCGTTCCTGCTGCCATTGCCCTTCTTCCTCTACTCATCATCTTTTGTCTGGATGGAAAGGGTCACCTTCTAAATGTCCTCCCATCTCCAAAATGCAAATTTAGTAATGGCTTTCATCTGTGTAGATTCTTTCTTGGACACACAATTATCTGCAGAGTGAAATTCACACGTCTTTGTGGAGCATGTGGGCTCCTCCCCATTTACTCTTTGCTTGCTCTTTCATCCTCCCCTCTTCTCCTGTCTCACCCCTGCCCCATCTGCCTCTCCCATTGGAGAAACATCACGTCCTCTCTAAAATGCCTTTTTCCCACTCTTAATCTACCTCACAGCCTCCTACTTCTTTTTTTTTTTTTTTTTTTTTTTTTTTTTCCTGTTCAACGTTTTAGCTTAGGCCATGTGAAATGCAACTGTCAATATTTCTAAACTCTCTTCATCTGGAAAATGGGCTAAAATTTTTACTTAATAAGGTGATCATGAAACTCAGCTTAATTGAACTACAGTATTTAGCATGGTGTCAGATATATAGTAAGTGCTCAATAGATGTTTACTACTGCTATACTACTATTATTATTTTTATTAGAGCACAAAGAAAGTAGAGCTTAACCTCTGGATCAGGGACCAAGGACATTTTCCTAGAAGAGAGGACGCTTTCACTGAGCCTCAAGGTACAATAGTCTTTCTCTAAGCGCGAGACAGAGAGGAGGAAGGGCATTCCAATTAGCGGAGTGGGACATGCAAAGTCTCAAAGTTGAGAAAGGACATGGTATGTTTGGGAAGTGGAGAGAAGATGAATATGCTTGGGTTAGGATGGAACAGGAAAAGGAGGGCAGTGGACCTGGATGGAAGCCGTCCCTGTCACCCTGCCTCCTTCCACTCTCCAGACATCTCCCCTTTCCCCTCCCTCAGTCTGCAATGCCCTCCAGCCCAGCTTACCTAACATTGCCTGTCACAGCCTGTCAAGTCTCATCCCATTCTAAAGTCTAGGTCCAATATTACTTTTTCCAGGAAGATTTTTTAAGTCTTACGAGGGCAAGGACCACATTCGTTTTACTCACTGTTGTATTCTAAGCACCTAGCATAGTGCTTGGCATGGACTAGGTACTCATTTCTTTTTCTTTTTTTGATAAATGAATTGCAGCAAACCCTGTAGTTACTATCCAATGTCTGTTCCCATTTTCTCCTTGCCAACAGAATGTTCCTGTAGTGGAGGATAGCAATTTTCCCAGCCTCAGGCAACAGATCATGATTAGTCTAGTACAGTGCTGTCCAATAGAAATATAATGAGAGCCACAAGTGTGAGGCATGTATGAAATTTAAAATTTTCTAGTAGCCACATTGAAAAAGTAGGTAGGAATAGGTGAAACTGATTTTTTTTTTCCCAGACAGAGTCTCACTCTGTCACCCAGGCTGGAGGGCAGTGGCGCAATCTTGGCTCATTGCAACCTATGCCTCCTGGGTCTTGGATTCAAGCAATTCTCCTGCCTTAGCCTCCTGAGTAGCTGGGACTACAGGTGCCTGCCACAACGCCCAGCTACCTTTTTTTTTTTTTTTTTTTTTTTTTTGAGATGGAGTCTTGCTCTGTTGCCCAGGCTGGAGTGCAGTGGCGTGATCTCAGCTCACTGCAAGTTCCGCCTTCCAGTTCACGCCATTCTCCTGCCTCAGCCTCCCAAGTAGCTGGGACTACAGGCGCCCGCCACCACATCCAGCTAATTTGTTTTGTATTTTTAATAGAGACGGGGTTTCACCATGTTAGCCAGGATGGTCTCGATCTCCTGACCTTGTGAGCCACCCTCCTCAGCCTCCCAAAGTGCTGGGATTCAGGCGTGAGCCACTGCGCCCGGCCACTTTTGTATTTTCTTTTTAGTAGATATGAGGTTTCACCTTGTTGCTCAGGCTGGTCTCAAACTCTTGACCTCAAGTCATCCACCCACCTTGGCCTCCCAAAGTGCTGGGTTACAGGGGTGAGCCACTGTGCCAGCTGAAGTTGATTTTGATAATATATTTTATTTAACCCATTATATCCAGAATATTAACATTCTAACATGTAATTAATTTGAAATAGATTCATTCACTAATTAATGAAATAGTTTACATTCTGTTTTCTGTGTTGTCTTTGAAATCTGATGTGTATTTTGTGCTTACAGCACATCTCTATTTGGACCAACCACATTTCAAGAGCTGAAGAGGCACCTGTGGCTAGTAGCTCCCTTATTGGCCAGGTCAGGTCTAGCCAATTGTAACAATCCATTTCCTACTTTCCCAGACTCCTCTTCAGCAAGAGGTGGACATGTGACCCAGTTCTGACCAATGAGATGAAAAGGGAGGTCAGCTGGGCCTTCTGGAAAAGCTTTTGCTTTCTTGATTAGAAAGACAAATATGGCTATGACACCTCTTCCCTCTTGTCTTTCTTTCTGTCTTTTTTTTTGCGGGGGCGGGGCGTTATTTTTTAGAGATAGGGTTTCACTTTGCACTCAGGCGGGAGAATAGTGATGCCATCATAGCTCAAACTTCTGCACCCTCAAACTTCCGGGCACATGTGATCCTCCTGCCTCTGCCTTCCGAGTAGCTAGGACTCTTCTTGTCTTGAAAGCAGATGTGCTCTTGGAGGTATGACCATTGATTAAGCAATCATAAAGAGCAGGGGTTGGAAAACCTTTTCCATAAAGGGCAAATAATAACTATTTTAGCCAATATTTTAAGCTATGTGCATTATAGAGTCTCAGTTGAAATGACTCAGTTTTTCTATTGGAGTTCAAAAACCACAGATAATGTGTAAACAAGAGAGAGTGGCTGTGTTCCAAAATAACCTTTCTTTGCAGTGCATTGGATATGCTTGTGGGCCATAGTTTGCCATCCTCTGATCAAGAGAACTGGAGAGACACCAGCCCGGACATTGTAAAGGCACTTCCAGATTTTTTGTTATATAGGAAAACATAGATCCCTGTTTGTTGAAGCCACCGTGAATTGGTTTTCCTGTTACTACTGTGGCTGACAGAAACCTAATGGATACTTGAAAAATAGAATCAGTGTGCCAGTTACAATTAATAGCCTTTTCTTTTTTCTTAATTAATTAATTAATTAATTGTAGAGAGAGGATCTCACTGGGTTGCCGAGGTTGGTCTTGAATTCCTGGGCTTAAGTGATCCTCCTGGGATTACAGGCATGAGCCTCCATGCCCAGCCGTAATTAACCACGTTTTCTCCCAAGATACTGTGCCTTTTAAAAATATTAAGATCAGTATGATGATTACAACAACATTAATACCATCAGTTGAGAACTACATTTTTATAAACTTTAATTCTCACAACAACTGCTAGTATTCCTGATTCTTTGAGGAGGAAATTGAAGCCAGAAAAAGAAAAAAGAAAAAAAAAAAAAAAAAGGTGATCCTAGGTTACATAGCTAATAGACAGCAAAAAGGATTGGAATCTAGATCCTATCTGATTCAAAAATGAATCAGAAATATTTGTGAATTACCTGTGAAGTTCCAGAAATCCTTCTGGTGCTTGGCAAGAGCAGTGAACGGAAACAAAGATTTCCACCCTTTGGCTTACCATTTTGGGTGGGGGAAGAAGGCAATAAGTAATCTGCAGTAGTTTAGGAGGTGTTTGGATAAACTATAAAGGAGAAAGTCAAGCAGGAGTCTTCTCTTTGTGCCGCCTGCCTCTTTGTACTTCTTTGAGTTACGTTTATCAGAGGCTGCTTTATGTAGGGATGACGTGAACGTGTGTCTGCGTTTTCCCCTAGATTGCAGCCTTTGGTGAGGAGGACCTCTATTTCATTGATCTTAATACAGCTACAGCAAACAGCAGGCATTCCATGCTTGTTGGATAAAAATTCAATTGAACTCACTTCGGCATCAGCTGTTAGGTTGGAAGCTGCCCAAGAAACATATGGTTATTAGAGAGGGTAAGTTCAGTTCAAAGGTTCAACAGATATTTTTGTGAATGCCCAAGTGCCAGGCACCATGCTGGGCTCAGTGCTCCTAGGAGACGGGTCAGTCTAAGGAGGTGGATATCTGGGGAAGCACTCAGCTGGCCAGATAAACAAGCCAGGGTTCAGCAGCTCAAGCAAAGACTCTAGGGACAAATCCTTAGAGGGAGAGACCTTGCCAGGGACTCCCAGTAGTACCAGCTGTAATTGTCCTCCCAATCTGTCACCCACTCAGATGGTGGAATGTTTATTCTTCTGTCAGTGACTCTTGTTCCTGGGCCAGGGACATGTGCTTTTTTTTTTTTTACTCTTCTCTTCTCTTCTCTTCTCTTCTCTTCTCTTTTCTTTTCTTTTCATTGAGATTGAGTTTCTCTCGTTGCCCAGGCTGGAGTGCAATGGTGCAATCTCAGCTCACTGCAACCTCCACCTCCCGGGTTCAAGCAATTCTCCTGCCTCAGTGTCCCAAGTAGCTGGGGTTACAGGCATGCACCACCATGCCTGGCTAATTTTGTATTCTCAGTAGAGACAGGGTTTCTCCATGTTGGTCAGGCTGGTCTTGAACTTCCGACCTCAGGTGATCTGCCCGCCTGGACCTCCCAAAGTGCTGGGATTACAGGCATAAGCCAGTGCACCCAGCCTGTTTTTCTTTTTAAGGATGTCACCAGTGCATACAACCTCTGTTTGCGAACCTGCCACAGAGAGAAAGTGTGTGCAGAATGTATTTGCATTTCGTTTGGTGCAGGTGAGTGCCTTTCAGGGTCTGATTAAGGAGGTCACTTGAGCACTCAGGGTTTGGAAGACTCAAGCCAGTTACAGGGATTCAACAGAGCGGGACAATGAGAGATGGTGAGCAAAACATTCCTGAGACCTGAGATCTGATCTCAGGACCAACTCTGCCAAATACCCAAAGACCAACACAGAATAATAAGTCGTCCCATGGGATGTATTTCCTGTTCAGGATGGAAGTCACTTTATGAATCCTCTGGGGTGTGAGGAAGCCTATTCTTGACTCAGATGATTTGCTTTACTGGAGAGAGGAATCTAAATGAGAAACCCGACTCTGCTTTTTAGCCATTTAGAAGTTAAGATACAAGTGAATTTCAGTGATGTCAATTTGATCCCAAAATTAGATCTGGGACTGTAACTCAAAGTTAAATGGACTACAGTTAACTTACTCTGGGTCCAGGAACTTGGACAGGTCACATCTGCTCTCTGAGACTCAGTTTTCTTATCTGAAAAATGAGGGGTGAGAAACGAAATTATCTTTAAGCTCCTGAGAGCCATTTTAGGATATACTGTAAATAGATTCATAATGACAAGGACTCAGGGGTTCCTAAACCTAGCATCAGGAACAGCTAAGGAGTGTGTTAAAAAATAAAGATTTTTCTGATCCAACCCTGGAGAATCTGATGCAGTACGTCTCAGTGAGGGCCTAGACATACGTATTTTTAATAGGCTCAGGTAATTCTTCACCGCTTATGCTCAGCCTGGCTGGTATTTGAGAGCCACTAGAGGAACTGAAAGCCCTTTGCAGCCAGCCCAGATCTGGGTCATTTTCATTATTTCAAAAAGTCTCCTTGGATAAAAACTCTGACCTCTCCCCAGTTCCCTTAGTCCCCATCCTGCATCCTGGGCCTTGAAACCAGCCACATTTGTAGATAACTTTCAGCTGCATTATTCAGCTTCATTTGGGGGGAAGGGGAGAAGGCTTTGTATTTTGCATTTTTTGATTCCCTTTTGTTAGAATACAGTCCCAAAGAGGCGGTGGGTTTTAGAGAGGGGACAAAACCCTCCAACTCTGACTTAACTCACCGTGTGATGCTGGACCAGGAACTCAGCCAAGCGTCCCAGTTTTCTTGGTCTGGAAAATGGGGAACGTGAGCTGTGGCCTGTCCCTCATGTCACATGCCGCTAGCAAAAATTTTTTTAAAGCTTACAAATGCTTTGAGGATTAATAAGGTGCTTGGAAAAAGGGCAGTTTCTAAAAACGTGGTGTTTGTATTCAACATTGATGGGGAACCAGTGGTGCTATGTGTGCTGGAAAGAGCACAAAATTAGCGGTGATCTGATTTGATTCCAGGGGACTGAAATATCTAAATACAAAACCCAGGTGAGACAAGCCGTGACAAAGGACAGGTGTCTTCTCACAATGTGACAGTTGAGACAGAGGTCCTTAGCTGAGGGTAGGGAAGGAGGAATGCGGGAAAGTCATCTGGCAGAGTAAGAGGAAGACAGGAGTGGGAAAATATGGCAGGTCGGCCAGGCAGGATGAGGGCCCATCTGAATTTCAATCTGAATTTAAGGAGAGGACTGTCAGCTAACTCGTGTGTGTTTTCTCAGCCGCATTCAACTTCCCGGGGCAGACACTGAGCAGGCTGAGTGTTGAAGTTGACCAGGATTTAGGTTTCGCCAGACTAGTACAATGGGGAAAGGGCAGAAGAGGGAGTCGATAGAATATGCAAGGAGGGGACTGGTGATGCCAGGCACCCCATGTAGAGGCAGAGTTGCCCCTTCAAAACTCTCCAGGGAAGCGCCGTGAAATGCATGCATTCTCTCTGAGGGGATGCAAGAGAAGGTGGCTGGACCAATTTTCCAAGGATTTCAATCTCTCTTCCCCTCCCAGTGGGGATAGAGGTTGGAAATATTACAAAAATAGAGAGTCTCTCTCTCTCTCTCTTTTTTTTTTTTTTTTTTTGAGAATGGAGTTTCACTCTTGTTGCCGAGGCTGGAGAGCAATGGCGTGATCTCAGCTCACTGCAACCTCCGCCTCCCGATTCAAGCGATTTTCCTGCCTCAGCCTCCCAAGTAGCTGGGATTACAGGCATGTGCCACCACACCTGGCTAATTTTGTATTTTTAGTAGAGATAGGGTTTCTCCGTGTTGGTCAGGCTGGTCTACGAACTCCTGACCTCAGGTGATCCGCCCCTCTCGGCCTCCCAAAGTGTTGAGATTACAGGTGTGAGCCACTGTGTGTGGCCGAGAGTCTTTTACTCCAAGTAAGAAAGCAGCAGGCATGGGAAAGGAGCTCTATTCCCACCCAACAGAGCTCCTGGAAGTTGGTGCTGGGAGCATTGCAGGGCAGGAAGGGATGATGCTATCTGAGTGTGTGTGACTCTGAGACCCCCATTCATTCAGGACAATGTTTACTTACAAACTGTATGTGTGTGTGTATGTGTGCTCGGTACTAATCAACTATGTACATGGTAACACACACAAAAATGTCAGACATTTAAAAAAGAGATTAAAAGTACCTATAAATCGAAATTCTAATATTTTCTTCCCCCACCCCCAGTAGATCAGTGGTTTTATTCCCTCGCTAACACTCCTCCTTTTGGAGACCAATTCTCTAGCCCACGCTTCCATGAGAATCACCTGTGGATCTTAAAAATGCATATTCTCACCTGGCGCGCTGGCTCACACCTGTAATCCCAGCCCTTTGGAAGGCCGAGGCAGGTGGATCACTTGAGGTCAGGAGTTCAAGATCAGCCTGATCAACGTGGGGAAACCCTGTCTCTACTAAAAATACAAAATTAGCCAGGTGTAGTGGTGCATGCCTGTAATCCCAGCTACTCGGGAGGCTAAGGCAGCAGAATTGCTTGAACCTGGGAGATGGAGGTTACAGTGAGCCGAGATTGCACCACGCATGTGCCACCACGCCCGGCTGATTTTTGTATTTTTAGTAGAGACGAGGTTTCTCCATGTTGGCCAGGCTGACCTTAGGTGATCCGCCAGCCTCAGCCTCCCAAAGTGCTGAGATTACAGGCGTGAGCCACCGCACCCGGCCAACACCTTGCTTTTATTTTGTTCATTTTTACAAAAAGGTGGATCCTTTACTATGTCATCTATAGGTATGAGTTTGCATCTTGGCTGCATTTCTAATGAATATGACCTTGGGTAAGTGGCTGAACTCTTTGTGTCTCAGTTTCTCCATCTGTAAAGTGGGGGTAACAAGAACACTACAATAGGGTTATTGTCAGGATAAAATGAGTCACATGTAAAGTGCCTGGACCACTCCCTGGAAGATAGAAGGTGCTCAGTAAATATTACTAATTATTATTTTTATTATCTTTCCTGCCAAAAGGAGAAGTCATCTTGCTCCTGGCGTGTGTGTACTATAAATGGTATATAGACTAGATATAGCAGGTTGCAGCACTTCTCAGACTAGATGGAATAGGCTCACCAGGTGAGGGAAGTAGGAGACGTTCTCATTGTATATGTGCTTCACACACCCTCCCCCTTGAGGTTCGACTCAGTAAATTTGGGTTAGAGGTTAGCAATCTGAATTTTTTTTTTTAATTGGGGCCTCACTCTATCACCCAGGCTGGAGTGCAATGGCACAATCATGGCTCACTGCAGCCTCAATCTCCAGGGTTCAAGCGATCCTCCTGTCTCAGCCTCCTGAGTAGCTGGGACTACAGTCACGTGCCACCATGCCCACCTAATTTTTTTTGTTGTCGTTGAGATGGAGGGCTTCACTACGATGCCCAGACTGGTCTCGAACTTCTGGGTGGCTCAAGTGATCATCCCACCCCAGCCTCCCAAAGTGCTGGGATTACAGGTGAGAGCCACTGTACCTGGTCTAGCAACCTGGATTTTATTTATTTATTTATTTATTATTTTATATTTATTTATTTATTTTGAGATGGAGTCTCGCCCTGTTGCCCAGGCTATAGTGCAGTGGCATGATCTCTGCTCACTGCAACCTCCGCCTCCCAAATTCAAGCGATTCTCCTGCCTCAGCTTCCTGAGTAGCTGGAATTACAGGCGCGCGCCACCACGCCCAGCTAATTTTTGTATCTTTAGTAGATACAGAGTTTCACCACGTTGGTCAGGCTGGTCTCGAACTCCTGATCTCGTGATCCACCCGCCTCGGCCTCCCAAAGTGCTGGGATTACAGATGTGAGCCACCGCGCCTGTCCCCGCAACCTGAATTTTAAATAAGCTCCACAGGTGGTTGTGTGGTCAGTGTCCTGAGGACTGTGTTTAGAGAAAAGCTGGTTGTTCGTGTCTCAGTATTGATGTCTAAGCGGTGTGTGCGGCCTTTCCATTGTTTTGGTCTTCGCCCTATAAGTCTGCACAGCTGATAAGAATTCTGGGCTCTGGTATTTAAATATCACATCATCACTGTTTTACTACTTATCTAAGGCAGGTATTTTGAATTCACCTGGCCCGAGGCTTTCTCATTTTAGAGCAGCCAAGCTCTGATTCAGCTCCTGGGTCGGCGTGTTGTGGGCTCCCAGCTTTCTCTCTCCCTTGACTACCTGGGCTGAGAGGGGCTGTGTCTGCTCCAGCTGCTTCTGACTAAATTACCCTGTCATCTGGCAGGAAATGGCAGTGTGCCTAGCTTGGAAAGGGCAGACTGTGCCTGTTCACCGTGGCATCCTGGTCCTTGGCATTTCACACAGGGCCCAGAACACAGTAGAAACTCAATAAATGCTTGCTGAACGAATGAATCAAGTTGCATTAAATAACCTGTGCAAACAGACTCTTGTTTTATAAAACAATCAATGTGTGTTGATCAAAATGAACTCACTGCACCTACCTTACATTAAAATATGGGTCAGAAACCACCACCTCGAAGACATTTTTCAGAAGCCCAACCAGCTTAGTATGTACTCCTTGACTCCAGAAGGAGAAATCCTTAGCCGAGAGAGTGCTGGAGAGGATGCAATCACATGCCTGGCCCAGAGAAGGTGCTCAATCAACCCACAGAAGGGGTTCCTGCCCTCGTTCCTCTCCTATTCAAAGAGTCTGTAAATTAGGATTCCAAATGGTGACAGCTCTGGACAGATGAGGAAACCAAGGCCCAGAGAGGTCAAGTCACATGCTCTAAGGCACACAGCAAGTAAACGACCCATTGGGGATTTGAATCAGAGTCAGATGCCGCTACCTGACTCCAATCTCTTTTCATCTAATTGGTTAACAAAGGTTGACTCCCTAGCCATAGCATCAAATCACACCTAAGGCTTGTTAAATGCAGAGTCATGGGTTCCCCTGTTGATCAGAACTTTGTGGGATAGGGGCCAGGAATCTACATTTTTTTTTTTTTTTTGAGACGGAGTCTCGCTCTGTCACCCAGGCTGGAGTACAGTGGCCGGATCTCAGCTCACTGCAAGCTCTGTCTCCCAGGTTTATGCCATTCTCCTGCCTCAGCCTCCCGAGTAGCTGGGACTACAGGCGCCCGCCACCTCACCCGGCTAGTTTTTTTTTTGTATTTTTAGTAGAGACGGGGTTTCACCGTGTTAGCCAGGATGGTCTCGATCTCCTGACCTCGTGATCCGCCCGTCTCGGCCTCCCAAAGTGCTGGGATTACAGGCTTGAGCCACCGCGCCCGGCCACTTACATTTTTAATAAATGTAGATTTATTAAAACACTGGGTGTGGTGGCTCATGCCTGTAATCCCAGCACTTTGGGAGGCCAAGGAGGGCTGATTAAGAGGTCAAGTGATCAAGACCAACCTGACCAACATGGTGAAACCCCAACTCTACTAGAAATACAAAAATCAGTTGGGCGTGGTGGTATGTGCCTGTAATCCCAGCTACTCAGGAGGCTGAGGCAGGAGAATAGCTTGAACCTGGGAGGTGGAGGTTGCAGTGAGCTGAGATCGTGCCACTGCACTCCAACCTGGGCAACGGAGCAAGACTCCATCTCAAAAAAAAAAAAAAAGTAATAAAAAATAAAACAAGCAGGTAAATTGTATGTATGCTAAAGTTTGAGATCCACAGCCTGCCAACATCCTCTCTAAGTAACTAAGGAGATCCTTAAATTTTATCTCAGAGATGATCAGTTTCCAAACTCCACTCAATCATTATTTTAAAAATATGTTTCTAAGCTGCTGCAGCAAATGCCTTTAAAACCCACCATTAGCTGTCGGTAGCACTGAATAAATGGTGTCATCCTGTCTAAACCTCCTCTTCCTCCTATCATCACCACCCCAATAGCAGGTGCTCTCATTCTCCCTCTCACCAAAGAGCAAAGGGGTGGCTTTTAAAAGCCATCTAGAAACGTAAGGACCAGCTCTTGGAAGACCCCAGAGAGCCCTGCCGACTTTCTTATATTCAGACCCTGGAGTCGTTGCCTGACCAGAAAGGGTTCTGCAAGGGAGCTGGGGACAGGAATTAAAACTTGCATTTTTAAGAGGGTAAACTGGAGTCCCTGATGAGTTAACCTTGGGAGGAAGAGGTGTATGCCAGAGATACCGTAGACAGGAGTTGTGCTCAGGATGACAAAGGCAAGGACACAGCACTCCCTGGGTTCCTTAGCAATATGCCTTCACCTGCAGTTTAGCTAACAGTGTGTCTCTAGGGCTTCTGTTGCTATCAAATTTATGCCTTATGAAATGTCAAAAGGGAAGCGCTGATTCTTCAATACTGCAAGAAATTTCTATTTCTTTCCTTTTTCTTTCTTTCTTTCTTTTTTTTTTTTTCTTCACGTAATGCCCTCCTGCTGGAGGACTTTTGCAACCTGGATAAATATTTCTCTCTCAATTCAAACGGAAAAGCGCTTATCACTTGTCAGGGAAGACACTATTGCCTCTTTATGAGGCTGTTCTGCAAAGCAGACGAGTCGGGGCATCCCGGTGCGTGCCCAACACTGAGCGTTTGCACCGAGAGCAGAATCACACACTCCTTTACCCAGCTGAGTTACTGGAGAAGAGAAATAATGCATTACTGTTATTAAGCAGGCAGCATTTCTCTTTTTTGCGTAGTGCCCAGCAGCCTGACCATCCAGAGGAACTGGAGACACCTCTAAAGGCTTTGAAACAAAATGGCCTCTGAGTCTGATCCATTCTTCCCAGGTCACACCTCCTCCAGGAAGCCTGCTGGGATTTGTGCAGACCACTGATTACTTCCATAGGGAAACTAACATGTCTGGGGCCCCTACCATGGGCCGGTTTCATTATAGACATTATCTCATTTATTCCTCCATGCAACCTCATGGAGTGAGGATTATCAAACTCATTTTATAAATGAGTAAACTGCGGCTCAGAGTTTAGGTTGAGGAATTAAGCAAACCTGGAGAGAAATATCACTTTCCCAACTATTTAGCTGGGTGATGTTGGGTAAGTTCCTTAACTCTTCTGAGCTTTATGTCCTCATCTATAAAATAAAGATTATATTGTACTTTTCAGATTCATGAGAATCAGTGACTGCAATTATGTATATATTGGGCTCAGCATTGTGAACACTAAGTAAAATTGTGGCTATTGCTATTATTATTATTATTATTATTACTCTGGAACTCTCCTAAGGTAGAGAGGGGCAGAGCAGGAATTGGAACCCAGGTCTGGGAGGTTCCAAAGCCCATGGACTTTTCCTGGGTGAGCCCATTGATGTCTGCATTTGTGAAGCCGTGTAATGTTAGGGTTTTATATTTATGTGCTTTTCTGTGCCGTTTCTCTGAGGACATGACCATGCAATAAACTTCCTGGGCTTTCACCATCTTGCTGGGTGCTGGCGTCCAGGGGGTGCACCCTAAACACTCAGAGATGGCTTAACTTTGCCCTACCAAGAGTGGTGATGGCTTTCTGGTCCTTTCTAAGCACTGGTATCAAAGTAATGAGTCCTTAAGAAAACTCTTTTGGGAGATCTATGAATTATCTTGAGTATCTTTTTTTTTTTCTTTTTCTTTTTTTTTTTTTTTTTTTTTGAGGTGGAGTCTCGCTCTGTCGCCAGGCTGGAGCACAGTGGCATGATCTCGGCTTACTGCAATCTCCGACTCCCTGGTTCAAGTGATTCTCCTGCCTCAGCTTCCCGAGTAGCTGGGATTACAGGCACGCGCCACCACGCCCAGCTAATTTTTGTATTTTTAGTAGAGATGGGGTTTCACCATGTTGACCAGGATGGTCTTGATCTCTTGAGTTCGTGACCCGCCTCGGCCTCCCAAAGTGCTGGGATTTACAGGTGTGAGTCACCACGCCCGGCCTATCTTGAGTATTTTAAAAAACAAACCCATAACCTGATTTTGGGGGACAAAAATACCCCAAAGGAACAAACCAGATTAAATCAAATGAAATGTAGAACTGATGACATTACAGCCAAAGCTCCCGCCCCGTGCTGACTTTCTTTGGCTTAATTGAGAAAGACCCCCTCAGCAGATCCACTGAGTCCCGGAAGAAACCTGAAGCCAAGTGGAATAGATGGGAATTCTACAGGGTTGTTGGTCTCACCTTGGTTTGCCTTTCTCATTCTCTTATTTGGGAAAAATTACCCTACCCTGAAAAGATGCAGGCAAGGATCTGAAATCTCCTCCTCTATTTGGCTGTGCTAGACTTTGTCTTAAGGACCCCTCAATGTGGCCGAGCGTGGTGGCTCAAGCCTGTAATCCCTGCACTTTGGGAGGCCGAGGCGGGCGGATCACGAGGTCAGGAGATCGAGACCATCCTGGCGAACACGGTGAAACCCCGTCTCTACTAAAATACAAAAATTGCTTGGTGATGTGGCTTCATGATCCCTTCACTGGGGAGGAGGCTGAGGCAGGAGAATAAGCCTTGCCCGAACCGGGGAGTAGCAGGCAGTGAGCAGCGAGGCCAGCGCCTGCACTCCAGCCTGGGCGACAAAGTGAGGAGAACTCGCCTCAAAAAAAAAAAAAAAAAAAAAGACCCCTCAATATATATAAGGGAGGCAGTGTACGTAGTATAACCTGCAAAAAGCAAAGGCGTCCTGGTGACACTAAGGACATTCTCGCGAGAGCAAGGGCTCTTTATTCACTCTTTATATTCCCAGAAACAGGAACAGTGTTAAATGAATGACCATGTAAATGAATGCACTAAGACTGCTTAGGTTTAAATTCTGGCAACACTTCTTTGCTGGAAGCTCAGATGAGGTGCTAAACTTCCTATATTAGTTTTTTATGCTGCATAACAAATTACACAAAACTTAATGGCTTAGAACAATGCAAATGTATTATCTCACAGTTACTATGGATAAGGAATCTGGGTGTGTGAGTTGGGAGGTCCTCTGCTCAGGGTCTCAAACCTGCTGAAATCAAGGCATTCGTTGGAGCTGCAATTCTCATCTAAGGTTTGAGGTCCTCTTCCAAGCATACAGGTTGTTGGCATAATTCATTTTCTTGTGATTGTAGAACAGAGATTCCATTTTTCTGGTGGCCTCGGCCATAGGCTATTCTCAGCCCCTAGTTCTTAGCATGTAATTGTCGCAGGCAGCAGCTCACAACATAACTCTTTTTTTTTTTTTTTTTTTTTGAGATGGAGTCTCACTCTCTCACCAGGCTGGAGTGCAGTGCCATGATCTTGGCTTACTGCAACCTCCGACTCCCTGGTTCAAGCTATTCTCCTGCCTCAGTCTCCCGAGTAGCTGGGATTACAGGCACGTGCTGCCACACCCAGCTAATTTTTGTATTTTTAGTAGAGACGGGGTTTCACCATGTTGGCCAGGATGGTCTTGATCTCCTTACCTCGTGATCTGCCCACCTCAGCCTCCCAAAGTGCTGGGATTACAGACGTGAGCCACTGCACCCAGCCAACTCTTTATTTTCTTCTAGGCCAGCAGGAACCCGTCTCTCTGTCTTCTTTAGTTTGTGACTGATGGACTTCCCTATTAAAAACACACCTGAGTCAGCCTCACCCAGGATGATCTCCTTTTTGAGTAACTCAGCTGATTAGGAACCTTAATTACATCTGCAGAAACTTATTTTGCCATATAACACAACCATAGGAGTGATAACTCATTGTCTCTGTAGATCTTGCCCACACTCCAAGGGGAGGAGATTACATAAGATGATGTGGTTTGGCTGTGTCCCTACTCAGATTTCATCTTGAATTGTAGCTCCCATCATCATCACATATTGTGGGAGGTAACTGAATCATGGGGGCGGGTTTTCCCCATGCTGTTCATGTGATAGTGAATCAGTTTCATGAGATCTGATGGTTTTATAAAGGGCACCCTCTTGCCTGCTGCCAAGTAAGATGTGCCTTTGCTCCTCCTTCACCTTCCACCATGATTGGGAGGCCTCCCCAGCCATCTGGAACCATGAGTCCATGAAACCTCTTTTTCTTATACATTTCCCAGTCTTGAATTTGTTGTTATTAGCAGTGTGAGAATGGGCTAATACATAAGATTGTGAGTCACTGACAGTGATTTGAGAATTCTACCCACCACAGTTCCCTGTAGAAAAAGGATGATAATACCACCTATCTAATAATATTGTTGTGAAGATTATATCACATGATCTAGAATAAATGCTTGTCATGGAAAAATCATGTGGAGTTAGCATTCAACTCCAAAATACATGTTCGTTTTAATGATATTAACTGTTTTCCCCCTCTGAAAAAAAAAATTCTGAACAAAATAGATACTCCAAGAACAGGTACCAAATTTATCCTGCATCTTTTAAAATTCCCTGATACATCAATGTGTTTGAATATCCCTGTTGAGAATTACAGCCCTAGAGCGGTAGAGCAGCGGTCTCCTAAGCTTTTTATCTCCCTTATTATATACCGTAATCAGGAAAATATGTAGCATATTTTTAATATCTGTATAATTATTGATAACTTACATGCATGTACTGTAGTATTATATATCAAATACATGAAAAAACATATCAAAACTGGGAACTTGTAAAGGATGCAATGGAAAGTAAATATGATTAGAAGTTCCAACATTTTTTGCCTGTGCCCCAGTGGATCATTTTGTAAAATCCCTGGTGTAGACGCTTCCTTTTGGAGATCACTAACCTACAAGATGTGGTATAGATTGTACCAGCTGTCACCTACCTTCCTGGCCCCACCCTATGTTGTAAGGAAGGTGTTTTGGTGCATGACAAGGCAAAAAGAGCTGTAGGGAACCTCTCCTTACACTTTTCATAGCACAAAAAGCAAAACTTGTGGGGAGAAGGATCAAAGACATAAAAAAAATCTCCTCCCTGCTCTCTTTCTCTGTCCCTTTTTTTTTTTTTTTTTTTTTTTTTTTTAAGAGCAAAAAAGGCCCAGAGTGGAGACTAGGGGAGCTATCCCACAATTAGTGAGCATGTACTTTGTGTCAAGTTCTGTGCTAGGTAGCTATTAGAATTCCTGTTTGACACATGATGGACATGGAGGACAATGGATGGACAGAGAAGTAATAAAACTGAGCCTAGCTCTACCCAGTGGAGTTAGGATGTTAACTTCAGTTTCATTCTAATATCTGAGTTTTAACCATTGTCTGATTTTTAAAGAGATTAAAGAAGGAGTGTGTGGGACGGGCACAGTGGCTCATGACTGTAATCCCAGCACTTTGGGAGGCCGAGGCGGGTGGATCACCTGAGGTCCGGAGTTTGAGACCAGCCTGGCCAACATGGCAAAACCCTGACTCTACTAAAAATACAAAAATTAGCTGGGTGTGGTGGTGCATGCCTATAGTCCCGGCTAGTTGGGAGGCTGAGGCAGGAGAATCGCTTGAACTCGAGAGGCAGAGGCTGCAGTGAGCCAAGATCATGTCATTGCGCTATAGCCTGGGTGACAGGGAGACTCCATCTCAAAAAAAAAAAAAAAATTATATGACCCCTTTAAGAATAGACAGGGAGCTAGACCTATTGGATACTCCATTCTACTCCTCTATAGTTTGCAGGCTGAAGTTGAGCCAGATGATTCTCTTGCTGAAAGGGTCTTCAGAAATCACCTAGACCAGGGATTGAAAAACTGTGGCTTGAGGGTCAAATCCAGCCTGCTTCTTATTTTTGTTAATAAATTTTTCTTGGGACACAGCCAGGCTCATTCATTTATATATAATCTAGAGTTGCTTTCATACTACAACAGCAAAATTGAGTAGTTTTGACAGAGAACGTGTGACCTTCAAACCGAAAATATTTACTCTGTGACTTTACAGGAAAAGTTTGCTGACCTCTGATCCGGTCCAGAGGTCTTCAAGCTATTTTGATATGCACATGCAAAAACTATTAAACACACATCCTTTAACCTATGTGTGTATATTTGTTTACTTCCAAAGTATTTAAAGGTACCACCATTCTAATACATTTTCTATCATAAAACAGTTACCAGAAATAGAAATATTAAAATGAGTTGAAAATAAAGAGGTCTAGTATGTCTTCTAGCATCACTCAGGGTTGTTTTGTCCTTTCTTTCATCAAGAGATATGAAAACTGATCCAGAAAATGATTCTTAAACTTGATGCCATAAGGTGTTCCATAAATAATAAAAGAATTATGTCCAACGATATGAATTAAAATTCAGTGAAGCCCTGAATTTCTCACATTTGTCCCTCTGCTATATTGTATTTATATGACAGATTTCATTAAAAAGAGAGTTTTGTTGCTAAAAATTGTTTCAAAATGGACCAAAATCCTGTTTTCCGTCATGATAGAATAACTGGAAGTGGACTTGTCCTCCCACTGTAAACTACTAGAAAACAAGACGAAATATATGAAACTGTTTTTAGACATTGGGCAGCAGGCAGTACAGGGCTATGATCTCTAAGAAACGTGAAACAAACATGTGAGTCTCGGCATCTTGGCTTTCTGCTTGGAGGCACTATCCTGACTACCTTGTATGGTAGTCTTGCTGAAATAGAGATTAGGATTGGAGTTCAGGGAGGCTGCAGTGGCTGGTATTTATGATACATAGAACCAGTGAGGAAGGAGAAATGCAGAGAGCTCCTACATAGAGATCCATTCAAGTCAGTTACAGAATACTAAGCTATGTGTGTAGGGTGAAACTGCATGAGGCTGGCCAAAGAATGGCTGGTGAGCTATAAGCTGATGAGTTCTCAGAGTTCACGCAGGGCCAGAGATATATGAATTGTGACCAGCCAGAGTGGAAGAGCTCATTGGACACTCAGGGTATTCCTTAGAGATTCAAAGGGCTCATGCCTTAATAGTAGGCTGGGCTAGTCATAGAGAGTATTATGTATCTGGCCTGACACAGTTGGATTTTTAAAACTTCAACACCTGTGAAAAATAGGGAAAAAATTTTTAAAAAAAGAAAAGAAAAGGAAGCTAAACTTGAAGTAATATATCTACCTGCCAGAAGAGATCTCACATTCTTTAAAGGAAAACAATAGAATTTAATCCAATAATAAAAGACAGTCTCACATACAAAGAAACAGAAAAATGTGACCAGGAAAAAAATTTAGGCGATAGAAATAGACCTAGAAATGACAGAGATGATGAAATTATCAGACATGGACATGAAAAAACTATAATAAATATGCTCATGGCTTTAAAGGAAAATATGAACACAATAAGGAGAGTAAGATATAAATATGAATCAGGGCCGGGCATGGTGGCTCAAGCCTGTAATCCCAGCACTTTGGGAGGCCAAGATGGGCAGATCACGAGGTCAGGAGATCGAGACCATCCTGGCTAACACGGTGAAACCCCGTCTCTACTAAAAAATACAAAAAAAAAAAACCAACTAGCCGGGCGAGGTGGCGGACGCCTGTAGTCCCAGCTACTCGGGAGGCTGAGGCAAGAGAATGGTGTAAACCCGGGAGGCGGAGCTTGCAGTGAGCTGAGATCCGGCCACTGCACTCCAGCCTGGGCGACAGAGCGAGACTCCGTCTCAAAAAAAAAAAAAAGAATCAGATGAAACTCCTGTAAATAAACAAATGCAATATCTTAAATGAAAAACTTACTGGATGGGATTAACAATAGATTACGCACTGGAAAAACATGAACTTGAAGGCATAGCAATTGAAATATTCTAACCTAAATCAAAAGAAAGAAAAAAAATGACAAAAAAAATGAATAGAGTCTCAATGACCTGTGACTCTTGATATTGTGAGACACTATCAAATGGTATAGCATGAGTGAAATGGAGTCCCAGTAGACAGGAGCAGGATCAGAAAAAATATTTAAAGATGTAATAATTGAAAATTTCCAAACTTGTTTAAATCTATAAACCCACAGGTCCAAGAGGTTCAGCAAACCTTTAGCAATATAAGCACAAAAAACACAACCAAGGTATGTCCAAATCGAATTGCCGAAAACCAGTGATAAGGGAAAAAGCAATCTTAAAAACAGTCAGGAAAAAAAAGAAAGAGACATTATGTGTAGGGAAGTAAGGATAAGAATGACTGTAGGATCCTGACAGAAAGAAAGCAAACCAGAAGACAATAGAATTGCATTTTTAATGTACTAAAAATATTAAAATCTACTGTTATACATGAATGTGTATCTCCACCCCCTCCACCCCCAAATCATATGTTGAATCCTTAAATGCCAGTGTGGCTGTATTTGGAGTAAGGAAACAGTTAAGATTAAACAAAGTCATAAGAGTAGGGCTCTGTTCTGATGGTATTAGTGTCTTCATAAGAAGAGATACCAGAAAGCTCGCTCTTTTTCTCTCTACCATGTAAGAACACACTGAGACAATGGCTGTCTGCAAGCCAGTAAGAGAGCCTTTACCAGAAACTGACCATGCTAGGCCTTGATCTGGGGCTTGTAGCCTCCAGAACTGTGAGAAAATAAATTTCTGTTGTTTAAGCTGTACAGTCTATCAGTCTATGATATTTTGTTATGGCAGCCCAACCAGACTAGAATACACACCAAATCTCAAACTCTCCCAGTACAGAATTTCATACCCACTGAAAATATTATTCAAATATGAAAACAGAATAAAGACGTTTCCTGAAGAACAAAAGCTGAGCGAATTTATCATTAATAAACCATACATACAAGATTTATTAAAGGAAGTCATTCAGGTTGAAAGGAAATAGGACTGATGAGAGCTACACAAAGTAATAAGTAGCTCTAACAATGATAGCCGTGTAGGTAAATGTAAAATACGTTTTCTCTTCTCTTAAAAATTGTCTTTAAAAGATAGCTGACCATTCCAAGGAAAATAGCAATGTATGCTGTGGTTTATAACATATGTAGAAATAAAATGTTCAGTAACTGTTAGAAAAAACTTAGGGACAGATGAAACTATATAGTTGCAAGGTTCTTATATGTGAAGTAATATTATTTGAAGTTAAATTGTAATCATTTAAAGATTCATATTGTAAAATCTACAGAAATGACTGAAAAAATAAAACAAATAAATCATTTATAATAATAAGCCAACAGTGGAGATAAAATGGAATATTACTAAGTACCCAATACAAAAGAAGACAGAAAGGAGAAAAATGGAAACAAAGGGCAGATGAGACAAATAGAAAACAAATAGCAAAATCATAGATTTAAAAGATAGTCATATTGATAATTACACTAAATATACAGGGTCTACGTTCTCCAATAAAAAGGCAGAAATTGTCAGAATGGATATAAAGAGCAAGACCCAAATCTATGCTGTCTACAAGAAATTCACTTTAAATATAAACTCAGAGATAGGTTAAAAGTGAAAGGATGAAAAATGACATGCCATAGAAACACTAAGCATAAGAAAGCTGGAGTAGCTATATTAATATCAGACTGAGTGGACTTCAGAAGGAAGGATACCATTAAGAATATAGAATCACATTTCATAATGGCAGAAAGGTCAATTCATCAAGAAGACACAACAGTCCTTATTATTTCCATACCTAATAACAGTTTAAAATATATGAAGCAAAACTTGGTGAAAGTGAGAAGAAAAATCCACAAATCCACAATTACAATTGGAGATTTTAGCATTCCTCTCTCAGTAATTGAAAGAACAAGCAGACAGAAAATCAGTAAGGATTTAGAGACCTGAACAACATTATCTGTCAACTTGACCTTATCAGCATTTACAAAATATTTTACCCATCAATAGCAAAATATACATTTTTCCAAGTGCACATGGAATATTCACCAAGATAGGCAAGAATTAAGCTGATATGTTCTCTGAACACAGATAATTAAGTGAAAAATCAATAACACAAAGCAGTGTGGGATATACCCAAGTGTTTGGAAAGTACACAATATATTTCTAAATATTCAATGAGTCAAAACCTAAATCACAAGAAAAATTATAGAATGCTTTGCATTAAATGAAAAAGCACATAACATATCAAAATTTGTATGATGCACTAAAGCAATGCTCAGAGGGGAACTGACACTTTAAAATGCTTATATTATAAAACCACTTCCTTCTTATGCTCCCATTTTGCAGGTAAGAAAAAAATTGAGATGCAAGCATGTTGAGTGGTGTACATAAGGCTACATATTGGTTAGGGTAAGACTTATGAGACTCTTCTGGATGGATTCTCTTTCTCTTTTACTGTGCCTTTTAATCTTGTATTTTGGGACTGTGCTCAGTGTTTTCAGAACAATATGTCCACTCAGTGTTTTGTCACCTCACTCTCTGCTGAACTTTAACCCTGAGTCATTATTCTTTATAGTTATTAATAAGCATGTTGGGAGGATGCAGAATGTGTGAGTGTAAAGCAGATGCTGAGAAATCTCAGGTCAGGGGAAACAGACTGGCAGTGTGGAAGAGATGGTTGCTGCTGTGCCCTCGAGGGCATCAGCAGCAAGGGGACATGGAAGAGGGCATCTGTGGAGCACCTACTCTGTGCCAAGTGCAGTGCAGGTTGATTTCACAGCAACTCTGATGTAGTTCAGTAACCTGCCTAATATTATGCAATGAGTGTCGGCTCTTGAATTTGAACTTCGTACTGTACAAATCAAAAAACCCATGCTTAGGAGGGGCTGAATTATTGCTGCTTCTATTGGGGTTCTGTTCAATTCAGACTCCAGAACTCTTATCCATTGCAGCACATTTATTCCCCTTTCAGGCAGGGAACAGACACAATTACGCTTTTCCTTTTCTGACGATTATCCACCTTTCTTGGTTTTCATCCCCAGCTGTGCCCCTGAGGGTCTTTCCTCTCAGGAATCTACTCTCCCTGCATTACCAACGCTGTGCTTGCTACAAGTCAAAGTTGCCTCACTCCATTTCAGTAAGAGTTTTTCTTTTATCAGGCAGTAATCCTTTTCCTTTTTGGGAGCTGCCAAAAAAGGCCATAATCTCAATCAAAAAAAGATTTTGTGTTTGAAGTCAAAGCTGGCCAGTGCAGCCCGTGGGTATTATCGGGCAGGGACACTGTGAGAACGTCCAGCCTGCTGGCCTTGTGCACGCTGAGCTTCCTGCATGTCCACAGCTGCAAGTCAGTGTGTGCCTCTGGGTCATTCACCTGCAGAGCTGGACACCCTCAGGGGGGCAGGCTGTGCCCTGTCGGAGATTACCCTCATAGGCATCCTGTGCCTCCAGATGTCTCATGGGACATGGAAAAGGGGCAAGTCCATGTTCTTTGGATGGCTTTTCTAGCAATGCTCTGATCCCCACACATAGATTTAATTTGGTGCAAGCAATAAAGCATAATGTGGCCTCTGGGCCAGGCCTGTTAGTGTTTGAACTCCGATTCTACGACTTACTGGCTATGTGACTTGGGCAGGTAGTTCATCTCGTAGCACTTCAGTTTTCTTACTTACAAAATGAGCTTAAGACTAGTACTTACAAGCCAGGCATGGTGCCTCACACCCAGCACTGTGGGAGGCTGAGGCAGGTAATTCACTTGAGCCCAGGAGTTCGAGACCAGCCTGGGCAACATGGTGAAACCCTGTCTCTCAAAAAAATACAAAAAATTATCTGGGCATAGTGGTGCACACCTGTAGTCCCAGTTACTTGGGAGGCTGAGGTGGGAGGATCACCTGACCCTCGGGAGGTTGAGACTGCAGTGAACCATGATGACACCACTGTACTCCAGCCTGGGTGACAGAGTGAGACCCTGTCTTTAAAAATAATAATAACAATAATAATAATAATAGTTCTTACCTCATCAAGTTGACTCCAGAATGCTTATCCATTGCAGCACATTTATTCTACTTTCAGGTAGGGAACAGACACAATTATGCTTTTCCTTTTCTGACAATTATGCTTTTCTTTTTGTTTCCTGATTTTTATCTCCAACTGTGCTCCTGAGGTTGTGAGAATTAAGTGAGTATTCACACACACACACATACACATACACACACACACACATACACATACACATACACACACACACATATACACACACATACACACACACATACACACATACACACACACATACACACACACAAACACAAACACATACACATACGTATATATCACAAAGAAGAGCATTGTTGGCTTATAGTAGTATGGTATAAACATTAGTGAACATTATTTTTCAGCTTTTCGCTAGGAATCTTTGTTGAACAGGGTCAGTGGTTCCCTCTTCTCTTCTGTATTGTTCTGCAATCTTGGTTGCAAGTGACAGAAACTGAACTCTGACTGGCTTAGGCCAACATGGAAGTTCCAGGGTAGGTCTAGTTTCAGGCATGCCTTGTTTAGAATCACATCTAACATTTGCAAATGTGAAGTAATAAGTAATAATCCCGGGGAAAATGGAGTGAGTGGCCTCATTCAGAGATTTTTTTCTTTTTATTTTTTCTTTTTATTTTTTGAGACGGAATCTTACTCTGTCACCCAGGCTGGACTGCAGTGGCACGATCTTGACTCACTGCAACCTCCGCCTCCTGGGTTCAAGCGATTCTTCTGACTCAGTCTCCTGAGTAGCTGGGACGACAGGTGCACGCCGCCAGGCCAGGCTGATTTTTGTATTATTGGTAGAGACGGGGTTTCACCATGTTGACCAGGCTGGTCTTGAACCCCTGACCTTGTAATCTGCCCGCCTCGGCCTCCCAAAGTGCTGGGATTACAGGGGTTAGTCACCGTGCCTGACCCAGAGATTTTTTAAGGACTTGAATATGAGATGACTTTATTTCTGAGGCATAGTTTTTTGGGGAAAAACACCTTCTAAATATCCAGGTACATTTAGACACCTAAAAAATTCCTCTTCTAATATTCATTTCTTCAATTAGTCAACAAATATTTACTGAACGCCAGCTGTGTGCCTCTCTGTTCATAACACAGGACATAAAGCATTAACATCCCAGACAAAAAGCTCTGGCCTCCTCGAGGGACTTACATTGTAGTGCTGGTGGGAAGAAAGGGACTATCAATACAATAAATGAGTAAATAATAGAATATGTTAAAAGAATATCAGAGCTGCAAGAAAAAAGGGGGGGATGGCAGTTGGTGAGTGCTGGGATTTGTTTCACATGAAAGTGTGGATTTTAAAAATTACTCATAGCATGGCATGGATAAGGGGGATGTTTTATAGACTGGAGACCAGCCTAATGTTCAGAAACTGACGACAGTTACCCTTCTCTAGAGGGAGACACAAAGCCCAGGATTTGCGAGGGATTTTGAACTTTTAAGTACTTTTGTCGTTGCTCTCCACAGCATCTCTAAGGATGCAAATGACCCCAAGCTTTTCCAGTTAATAATGTGGCAAGACGAAGAGTTCCCGCAGGGAGGCAGTCAGGGTCCTGGTAAGAGGGCCTGAGTGTGACACTCACGTGTCACCATGCCTCATGTGAGGTGAGGAGCCAGGAGGGAGCCAGCCTGCGTCACATACCCAAGGAAGGGTTCTTCGCTTTCATTTGTGACCCCAAAACTCTGAATCCCCTGAGACCTATTGCATGGAGGCACCAGCTCCATGTGCCGCTGAAGGCAGGGAAGCCAGTACAATGTCTGCACTCATTCAGGCTGGTGTTGGAAGCAAGACAGGAAATGCCATTCTACTCTTGAGTAAACACCCTTCTTCTGCTGGGAACGAGTCTCAGGCTCTGCCCGCGTGGCCAAAGCCTGGAAAAAGTAGAATAAATGTGCTGCAATGGATAAGCATTCTGGAGTCAACTTCATGAGGTAAGAACTATTATTATTATTATTATTATTATTATTATTATTTTAAAGACAGAGTCTCACTCTGTCACCCAGGCTGGAGTACAGTGATGTCATCATGGTTCACTGCAGTCTCAACCTCCCAAGGGTCAAGTGATCCTCCCACCTCAGCCTCCCAAGTAACTGGGACTACAGGTGTCCACCACTATGCCCAGATAATTTTTTGTATTTTTTTGAGAGACAGGGTTTCACCATGTTGAAGTTACTACTCCTTGCATCTTTTGAGATCCAGGGCGCCCACTGGGCTGTGCTTTTCTTTTTTCCTTTTTTTCATTTATTATTTATTTGTTTATTTGTGTTAGACTTTAAGTTCTGTGGTACATGTGCAGAATGTGCAGGTTTGCTACATAGGTATACACGTGCCATGGTGGCTTGCTGCACCCGTCAACCCGTCATCTACATTAGGTATTTCTCCCATGAGCTGTGCTTTTCTACAAAATCAAGGTCACTGTGACCACAGAGACATGAACCCCAACATCTACATGCCCTTATCCAAGAGACTGTATGGAGAGGTAGACTTAGGGGCTCCCTTGAGGAGTTGGTCGGTGCTGTGTCTCTGGCTCTGTCTGTCTGTTCCTTGCTGCAGGCCTGCCTGAGCATGCTCATCCCCGGAGTCAGAAGGCAGTAGGATACTCTGGCCTCTATCTGAGCCACACACTCCACAGCAGTGATGTATGAGGCTCAAGGGAAGATCTGGGTGAAGCACAACCTTGGCAACTATTCTGTAACTGTTCTTCCTGTGTAAACACAGGGGCTGGTTTCTGGGCCAGGGTCTGAGCAATCCTGTACTGTTAAGAAGCATGGTTAAGAGACTGAGAGTGGAGACCTATCCTACAAGAAGAGATTCATGGATAGAATGACATTTTGGAGTCAGGCAGAAACGGGTTCAATCCCAGTGTATGAGTCCATTTTCATGCTGCTGATAAAGACATACCTGAGACTGGGGAATTTACAGAAGAAAAAGGTTTAATTGGATTTATAATTCCACATGGCTGGGGAGGCCTCACCATCCTGGTGGAAGGCAAGGAGGATGCAAGTCACATTTTACGTGGAGTGGCAGCAGGCAAAGAGAGAGAGCTTGTGCAGGGAAACTTCCATTTGTTTAAAACCATCGGATCTTGTGAGCTCCATTCACTATCACCAGAACAGCACAGGAAAGACCTGCCCTCATGATTCAATCATCTCCCACTGGGTCCCTCCCACAGCATGTGGGAATTATGGGAACTACAAGATGAGATGTGGGTGGGGACACAGAGCCAAACCATATCATTCTGCTCTGGCCCCTCCCAAATCTCCTATCTTCTCATTTCAAAACCAGTCATGCCTTCCCAACAGTCCCCCAAAGTCTCAACTCATTTCAGCATTAACTCAAAAGCCCACAGTCTAAAGTCTCCTCAGAGACAAGGCAAGTCTGTTCTGCCTATGAGCCTGTAAAATCAGAAGCAAGTTAATTACTTCTTATATACAATGGGGGTACAGGCGTTGGGTAAATACAGCCATTCCAAATGGGAGAAATTGGCCAAAGCAAAGAGGCCACGGGCCCTATGCATGTCTGAAATCCAGTGGGGCAGTCAAATCTTAAAGCTCCAAAACGATCTCCTTTGACTCCATGTCTCACATCCAGATCACGCTGATGCAAGAGGTAGATTCCCATAGTCTTGGGCCGCTCTTCCCCTGTGGCTTTGCAGGATATAACCCCTCTCCTGGCTGCTCTCATGGGCTAGTGTTGAGTGTCTGTGGCTTTTCCAGGTTCATAGTGCAAGCTGTCAGTGGATCTACCATTCTGGGGTCTGGAGGATGGTGGCCCTCTTCTCACAGCTCCACTAGGTGGTACCCCAGTAGGGACTCTGTGTGGGGGCTCCAACCTCACATTTCCCTTCTGCACTGCCCTAGCAGAGGTTCTCCATGAGGACCCTGCCCCTACAGCAAACTTCTGCCTGGGCGTCCAGGTGTTCCCATACATCTTCTGAAATCTAGGCAGAGGTTCCCAAACATAGGTTCTTGACTTCTGTGCACTTGCAGGCTCAATACCACATGAAAGCTGCCAAGGCTCGAGCCTTGCACCCTCTGAAGTCACAGTCCCAGCTCTACATTGGCCCCTTTCAGCCACAGCTGGAGCTGCTGGGATGCAGGGCACCAAGTCCCTAGGCTGCATACAGCACCAGGACCCTGGGCTGGGCCCATGAAATCACTTTTTCCTTCTAGGTCTCAGGGCCTGTAATGGAAGGGTCTGCCGGGAAGGTGTCTGACATGCCCTGGAGACATTTTCCCCATTGTCTTGGAGATGAACATTCGATTCCTCATTAGTTATGCAAATTTTGGCAGCCAGCTTGAATTTCTCCCCAGAAAATGGGATTTTTCTTTTCCATTGTCAGGCTGCAAAATTTCCAATCTTTCATGCTCTGCTTCCCTTATAAAACTGAATGCTTTTAACAGCACCCAAGTCGTATCTTGAATGCTTTGCTGCTTAGACATTTCTTCCACCAGATACCCTAAATCACCCCTCTAAAGTTCAAAATTCCACAAATCTCTAGGGCAGAGACAAAATGCCACCAGTCTTTTTTCTAAAACATAGCAAGAGTCCCCTTTGTTCTAGTTCCCAACAAGTTCCTCATCTCCATCTGAGACCACCTCAGCCTGGATTTCATTGTCCATATAATTATCAGCATTTTGGTCAAAGCCATTCAACAAAAGTCTCTAGGGAGTTCCAAACATGCCCATATTTTCCTGTCTTCTCCTGAGCCCTCCAAACTGTTCCAACCTCTGTTACCCAGTTCCATAGTCACTTCCACATTTTTGGGTATCTTTTCAGCAGTGCCCCAGTCTACTTATACCAATTTACTGTAGTAGTCCATTTTCACACTGCTGTTAAAGACATACCTGAGACTGGGCAATCTACAAAAGAAAAAAGTTTAATTTGACTTACAGTTCCACATGGCTGGGGAGGCCTCATAATCATGGTGGACGGCAAGGAGGAACAAGTCACATCGTACATGGAACGGCAGCAGGCAAAGAGAGCTTGTGCAGGAAAGCTCCCGTTTTTTAAAACCATCAAATCTCATGAGACCCATCCACCATCACGAGAACAGCATGGGAAAGACCCAGCCCCATGATTCAATCATCTCCCACCGGGTCCTTCTCACAACTCGTGGGAATTATGGGAGATACAAGATAAGATTTGGGTGAGGACACAGAGCCAAATCATATCACTCATGCAGCCTGTAAATTACTTAATCTCAATCTCCTTCTCTGTATAATGAAAATAATAGAACTTGTCTTGCAGGACAGTTGTGATGCAATTGAGTAATTATATGTATGTAAAATCAAACATAGCATTATGCAATGCATATCTGTGCATTGCAGAGACTGTAAGAGAAATAACAGGAACATTATTATTTTATTTTATTTTTATTTATTTATTTTGAGACAGAGTCTGGCTCTGTAGCCCAGGCTGGAGTGCAGTGGCGCGATCTCGGCTCACTGCAAGCTCCACCTCCCAGGTTCGCGCCTTTCTCCTGCCTCAGCCTTCCGAGTAGCTGGGACTACAGGCGCCCGCTATGATGCCCAGCTAATTTTTCTATTTTCAGTAGAGATGGGGTTTCACTGTGTTAGCCGGGATGGTCTCGATCTCCTGACCTCGTGATCCGCCCGCCTTGGCCTCCCAAAGTGCTGGGATTACAGGCGTGAGCCACCACACCCGGTGGAACATTATCATTATTAAATATTGAGGTATTATCCAGGGTAGATATTCATGTCTCCTCCCTGGACACCCTGCCAGATACAGATGCTGGTTTGGATGCCCCATGACGTAACTCACAGTGGCATTTGCTGTGCAGCAGCGGCAACAAAGAATAGTGGAAGAGACATCAGATTCAGAATCACGGGGTCTGAATTGAAATGCCAGCCAGCTCTGCCACAGACTAATTTTGTAACCCTAGGCAAACAAGCTGAATCTTAAAAATTGATATAAACTCATACATGAAAATAAATATTTAGAATATAGTAATAATGTATAAAGGACAATAAACTGAGTACAGCCACCCAGATCATCATCACCAATACCTCTGAAGACTCCTGTGAATCCTTTCTTCCTCTTATCCCTCCCCACTGTCTGCTCTATGCCATTTTCCTCCTCCCCACTGAAGTTTAAATTTATCATTCCTTGCAAGTAAGGTTTTTTTTTGAGATGGAGTCTCGCTCTGTTGCCAGGCTGGAGTGCAGTGGCGCAATCTTGGCTCACTGCAACCTCTGCCTCCTGGGTTCAAGCAATTCTCTGCCTCAGCTTCCTGAGTAGCTGAGATTACAGGTGTCTGCCACCATGTCTGGCTAATTTTTGTGTTTTTAGTAGAGACGGGATTTCACCATCTTGGCCAAGCTGGTCTTGAACTCCTGACCTCGTGATCCACCCGCCTCAGCCTTCCAAAGTGCTGAGATCACAGGTGTGAGCCACTGCGCCCAGCCGCAAGTAAGCTTCTTAATCTCTCATACATTTGTTAAGAAGATTGAATGAACCTCGTGTATGGACAGTGCAATGCAGATGGCCAAGCCAGTTTTTAAATCTGTAATCATTATGTTGCTACAGACTGAAGACTCAACGCCCACTCATTGCATTTTTTGCAGCAAGACACCCCGATTTCAACAGTCAAGTGCTCACTCTGTGCCTTATTGTAAGGTGGCACCTTCTGTAAGTCCCATCTCATCTGTTTTGGGGAACTGAGAAATCAGTTAAGTCAAAATTTTTATAATTATGTCTGAAGGGAACTGTCTCTCATTCAGCCCAGGGTGTCCTGCTGGAGAAGATGGCATGAACTTCATCACCTGCTCTTAGGGACATTTGCCTCCGTGGTTCAGAGGCCTCTGTTAGTTCCTCAGATGTGGGCCGTGTGCTGAGAAGGACTGGTTCTCCATATTTCATCTTTCTTACATTGCTACTCTACTTGCTCATGCAGCAAACCTTTATTGTGTGCCAAATATGTTCTACAGTTGACCCTTGAACTGCAAGGGTCCACTTATATGCTTTTTTTTTTTTTTTTTTTTTTTTTTTGAGACGGAGTCTCACAATGTCGTCCAGGCTGGAGTGTAATGGCGTGATCTTGGCTCACTGCAACCTCTGCCTCCAGGGTTCACGCCATTCTCCTGCCTCAGCCTCCTGAGTAGCTGGGACTATAGGCACCCGCCGCCATGCCTGGTTAATTTTTTTTTTTTTTTTTTTTAGTAGAAATGGGGTTTCATCGTATTAGCCAGGATGGTCTTGATCTCCTGACCTCGTGATCCGCCCGCCTCGGCCTCCCAAAATGCTGGGATTACAGGCGTGAGCCACTATGCCTGGCTAATATGTGCACTTTTTTTTTTTTTTCAACTAAATGCCTATTGAAAATCCAGTATTCTTGGGATGGGAAAGCACTGATAGGGAGGGCTGACTTTTTGTAGCTATGGTTCTTCAGGGCCTACTTCGGGATTCGAGTAGCGGGGACTTTGGTATACACAGGGGTCCTGAGACCAAGCCTCCACATATACCTAAGGACAACTGTAGTTGGAAGTAGTTTTGAAGTACAGTTTTTTTCCCCCAAGGAGCTCCTGGTTTTGTGGGGCAAGGGAATACGTGGATAGTTGTGCCACTGAGTACTCTGTGCACGTGACAATATGCTTCAGGTGCTTGGGGACAACAGGGGAAGAGGACTAAAGCTGAGTGGTCTAGCAGTGTTTCCTGAAAGGGATACCTGAGCTGGGTTCTGAAGGTAGAGTAGGAGTTGGCAAGGCCAAGAGGGTGGGGAAGGGCATGGGAAGCTGAAGAAATAGCAGTAGAAAGGCGTACTCCTCAAAGAGAACAGCGTATTCATCCCTGAGTCTTTCTCACCTTGGCCAATGGTACTTTTTGTTTCCAGGATGCTGGACACCAAGGAGTCCTCCTGGGCATTGCTGCTTCCCTCCTACTCCCTGTCAACCCATCTTACATGCAGTCCCACTATCTTCCAAGGGACTCTTAGGACTCCCCCTTCTTTCCTTGTCTATGGGAACCATGCTTGCCCAGCTACACTCCTGCTTAGACTTCTGGGATAGACTCCTAACTGCTCTGCTCAAATCTACCTTTGCCCTGATCTGGTCTATTCTCCATCAGTCAGAGTGAACTTTCTAACAGTAATCTGTGCACTCTCCTGCTTAAACCTTTCTTTTCTGTTCTATTTTCTTTTCTTTTCTTTCTTTTTTTTTTTTTTTTGAGACAGAGTTTCCCTCTTGTTGCCCAGGCTGAAGTGCAATGGCACAATCTCAGCTCATTGCAACCTCCATCTCCCGGGTTCAAGTGATTCTCCTGCCTCAGCCTCCCGAGTAGCTGGGATTACGGGCGTGTGCCACCACGCCCAGCTAATTTTGTATTTTTAGTAGATACAAGGGTTCTCCACGTTGGTCAGGCTGGTCTCAAACTCCCGCCCTCAGGTGATCCACCCCCCTTGGCCTCCCAAAGTGCTGGGATTACAGGCGTGAGCCATTGCACCTGGCCCTGCTTAAACCTTTCAAAGGCATCCTATAATTCTCAATATACCCTCCTAATGTCTGTACTACAGCCTTTGGGACCCTCGTGGAGAACCTGTACCCACCCTCCACTAGCACCTCCTGCCTCTCTCCCCTTACTCCTCACAGCAGCTATGCTGGCCATTTTCTCTGGCTTCTTTTGGGTTTTCTCTCTCTCTCCTCTTTTCAATGGGACATCATACATTTATCTGTTATGTGTACAATTTAAGTCTCAGAAAAGAAAATAATATGAAGAAGCAATATACAGAGATAATATCTAAAACTAATAAAAGAAATTAAAACACAGATTGAAAGATTCTTAAAAATCCCAAGAAGGATGTATACAAAGAATATAGAAATTTGTCAGAGGACCTAAAATTATGGTTGGCATGTAAACAGAAACAATGGAAGCCAAAAGGCAATGGAATTATATCATCAAAGTGCTTTTTTAAATAAAATAATTTCAACTTTTATTACAGATTAAAGGGTATATGTGTAGGTTTGTTACATGGGTAAATTGCATGATGCTGAGGCTTGGGGTTCCAATAATCCTGTCACCCAGGCAGTATGCTTACTTCTAGGTTTTCTCTTTGTCTTTGATTTGTCATCATGCTGGCAGTTTTTAAGCCCTCAAAAGCTTCCAGCTCATTCCTTTCTCAATATCTTAGCACCTGCTATCCACTCTGCTTCCACTTGCTGTCTGGCCAATTTACACTTCACTTTCAGGTCTTAGTTTAAGTACACTTTCCTCCGAGAAGTCTTCTCTGAGCCTCCAGTATTTAAAAATTTCTTCTCCTAACACATTGTAATTTTTCCTCCTACAGGACTTACCATAGATGGTAAATGAAGCATCTACGTGTTTGTTTGTGTCTTTTACTACACTCTAAGTTCCAAGAAGGCAAAGAGTATGGTTCATTCATCACTCTATACTCAATGTCTATCACAGTGCACGGCACATAGTAGGTCTCAATATGTGCAAGTTGGATGAATGGATAAAAGGAAGGAGAGTGGTAGGGAAACACGTATATCTGGGTTAGAATAGTAGGGAAGGTCCGTTTATGAGTTTCCTATTCATGCATAGCAGTTACCACAAATGTAGCAGCTTTAAACAACACACTTTTTCTCACAGTTTTTGTGGGTCAGGAATCTGGCACAGCTTAGATGAGTTCACTGCTCAGGTCTCAAAAGGCTGCAATCAAGGTGTTGGCCACACTGTGGTTCTCATCTGGGGCTTAGAGTCCTCTTCCGAGTTCACTGTGGTTATTATTGTAATCAGTTACTGTGGTTGTAAGACAGGGTCTCAGCTACCTGATACTGCCTTTCTTTAGAGGCAGCTCACAATGTAGCTGTTTGCTTCCTTCTTTGATACTAGCAGGATAATCTCTCTGAGCTTTGCTTTTTTCCCCAAAATAAACTTTTAACTTAGAATGTTTGAGATTTATGAGAATGTTAAAAGATAACACAGAGAGTTCCCATATATCTCATACCCACTTTTCTCTATTATTAATGTCTCACACTAGTATGGTACATTCTCCAACATTAATGAACCAATATTGATGCATTATTATTAACTAAAATGCATACTTTATTCAGATTTCCTTAGGTTTTTCCTAATATCCTTTCCTGTTCCTGGTTTTTACACTGTTACATCTTTCTTACATTATTACTCCATTTGCTCATGCAGCAAACTTTTTTTTTTTTTTTTAAAGACAGAGTCTCACTCTGTCACCCAGGTTGGAGTGTAGTGGCATGATCTCAGCTCACTGCAACCCCTCCATCTCCCGGGTTCAAGCGATTCTCTTGCCTCAGCCTCCCAAATAGCTGGAATTACAGGTGTGCACTGCCACGCCTGGCTAATTTTTGTATTTTTAGTAGAGATGGGGTTTCATCATGTTGACAAGGCTGGTCTTGAACTCCTGACCTCAGGTGATCCACCTACCTCAGTCTCCCAAAGTGTTGGGATTATAGGCATGAGCCACCACACCTGGCTCATGCAGCAAACTTTTACATCCAGGATGCCACATTGTATTTATAGTTTGTAATATATATTTACAAATACAGTCAGCCCTCTGTATCCATGGGTTCCCCATCCCGAGATTCAACCAACCTTGGATCAAAAATATATGGAAATAAAATTAATAAAAATTTGAAAAAAGTATGGTATAGCAACTATTTACATATCATTTATATTGTATTAGGTATCATAAGTAATTTAGACATGATTTAATGTATGTGAAGGATGTGCATAGGTTATAGGTAAATACAGTCATCCTTCAGTATCCTTGCAGGGATTTTGGTTCCAGGACCACCCGGGGATAGCAAAATTCTGGGATACTCAAATCCCTGAGATAAAATGGCATAGTATTTACATGTAACCTTATGCACATTCTCCCATATACTTTAAGTCATCTTTAGATTATTTATAATACCTAATACTATCTAAATGCTGTGTAAATAGTTGTACTGTATTATTTATGGACTAATGACAAGAAAAAAGTTTGTGCGGGTTAAGTACAGACACAATATTTTTTCAAATATTTTCTGTTTGCAGTTGGTTAAATCTATGGATGTGAGACCCGTGGGTACAGAGGGCAAACTGTACTATGCGATTTTATGTAAGAAACTCAAGCATCTCTGAATTTTGGTATGCAGGGTCCTGGAACCAATGCCCTGTGGATACTGAGGGAAGATTATAATTGAAGTCCTCTTTCACATAGCACTACTCTACTTCACAGGTTGTACATGTATCTTAACAGAGTATTCCCAATGCTTCCCTTCCATCTCTTATGATATAGCAGTTATTTATTACACTTATTCATATGACGCAATCATCATATACATTATTCCGGTTCTTTGTTCTTTCTTGCTTTATGCACATCCATGTTTGTGACCTGTATGATTTTCTTCCTGCCTGAAGAATTTATTTTAACACTTATTGTAGGGACATCTGTTAGTGATAAAAATCTTCCCATTTTTTTGTAGGGACATCTGTTAGTGATAAAAACCTTTCCCATTTGTTTGTCTGAGAAAGTCTTCGGTTCTTTATTTTCATAGATATAGATTTCTATGTTAGTGAGTTTGTTTTCTTTCAACTGTACATATTTTGCTTCACTCTCTTTTTGCTTGCATAATTTCTGATGCAAAGTCTCCTGTAATTCTTTTTGTTGTTTTTCCATAAGTAAAGTGTATTTTCCTTGTGTCTTCTATCAAGATTCTTCTATTTTCCTTTGGTTTTCTGCAGTTTGAATATGATACATCTAGATATTTTTGTTTTTACGTTACTGGTATTCTCTGGATCTATGGTTTTATGTTGTCATTAATTATGGAAAGTTCTTAGCCATTATTACTTCAAATATTCTTTCTTCTCTATTCTTTTTTTAGAAATAGTACTCCAATTATGCATATGTTACACCTTTTGATGTTGTCCCACAGTTCTTGAAAGCTGTGTTCTGTTTCTGTATTTTGTTTTTGTTTTTCCTCTTTGTATTTTATTTTGGGAAGTTTCTATTGACTTATCTTCCAGTTCCCTGATTCTTTTGTTGGCTATGTTGGGTCTACTGATGAACCCACTGAAGTCATTCCTTATTTCTGGTACCGTATTTTTTGGTTTTAGCATTAATTTGGTTGATTTTATTTTAGAGTCTCTGCTTATATTACCCGTCTGTTCTTGAATGTTGTCTCCTTTTTCCATTATACTCCATAATATATTTATCATGGTTATTTTAAATTCTGTCAGATCATTCTAACATCATATCTGAATCTGATTCTGATGATTGTTTTATCTCTTCACTGTTTTTTCTTGCTTTTTTGGCATACCTTGTCATTTTTTTGGTTGTTGTTGAAGGCCAGACATACTGAGTGAGGTAACAGGACTGGGGATAAACAATCTTACTAGAAGTTGAGCTCTGTTTAATGTTTGCTGTCACTATATTGCCAGAGGCTTCAAAAATCTCTACTGTCTCCCTTCTTTAATTGTGACTGAATTTTTCTCTTCAGAGAGAATCTGTGTTGCAGGTCTTTCACCTGTACACTGCTGTCATTTTACTGGAGCCCTGTTAGTATAGTGGTAAGGAATGAGCAAAGAGGAGCATTCTACAGCCTTCCAATTAAATCTGTCTTCCAGTGAGCTCGTGGAGCTTGTGTCTTAGAGCTGTGATCTTCACAAGTATTTCTCCAGTCGTATAGCTTTTTATTTTTGCCACATCTCCAGTGTTCCTGGATATTTCTTTGAAGCCCTGACCTTTGCTAACTGACTTTCTTTTCCTTCCTTCCTTCCTTCCTTCCTTTCTTCCTTCCTTTCTTTCTTTCCTTCTTTCTGCCTTTCTTTTTCTTTCTTCCCTCCCTCCCTCCCTCCCTCCCTTCCTTCCTTCCTTTTTTGACAGAGTTTCACTCTTTCACCCGGGCTGGAGTGAAGGTGGCACAATCTCAGCTCACTGCAACCTCCACCTCCCGGGTTCCAGTCAGTTCTCCTGCCTCAGCCTCCCGAGTGGCTGGGACTACAGGCATGCACCACCATGCCTGGCTAATTTTTGTATTTTTAGTAGAGATGGGGTTTCACCATGTTGGCCAGGCTGGTCTTGAACTCCTGACCTCAGTTAATCTACCTGCCTCGGCCTCCCAAAGTGCTAAGATTACAGGTGTGAGCCACCCCACCCCAGAGCCTGCTGACTTTGTTTCTTTTCCTCTTAGGTGAGATGCTGAAGAGGACTGGAGTGGGAAGAATTCTTTTCCCTCCAGCTGGATGGCTTTGGAACTTCTCCTGAAGTGTAGCCTTTGTAACGGAAAAGATTAGTTTAGGTGTATTTCTAAAGGATTACTCTGCCTCTCCTCCTACCAGAGCCAGAAAGAGGATCTTTCTTGCATCTCGTCAACTTGGGAAGGTTCCTGGAGGTAAAGTTCACAAATGTGGCAGACCCTCTAAGAATGTGGCTCCTAGGAGTTTCTCACTCATGGTTGTCTACACTCAAGCTCCAGCAATTTGCCAAAACTGCCACTTGAGTCTTCCTACCAGTTTATGATTCCAGAGGTTTCTCCTCTAGGTAAGCAGATCTCATCTGTGTTTCTCTGGACAAGACTGTCTCTCCAGATTTTAGAACAGCAGTTTTTCCCACCTCTTCAGTTCTCTTATGGGTCCAATAACTTTATTCATTTTTAGGTTGTCCAGTTTGTTTCAGAGTGTAAGGGTGGGACAATTTCTAAGCTCTTTATGTGTTTAAGCTGAAACTGGTAGTCCAGTGTTAAACACCTTTGAAGGAGTTTACCTGATTAGGTCAGGCTCTCTCTGGATAAGCTACCTTTGGATAAACCTAATCTCAGGAGAGATGGTTCATTGTAGTCATAGGTACCACTCACACTCGAGAAGAGGTGGTTCTACAAGGTGTGTGCACTGGGAGGCTGCGATGTTGAGAGACTGTCTTTGAATTCTGCCTACCACAGCTTGCTGGAGGAGGTGATACTTGAATTTAATTCTGAAGGATGAGTGGAATGAGCTGACCTAAAAGATGGGAAAAGCATGCAAAGCAGAAGGAACAGCATGGGCAAATAAGTAAGAAAGAACACAGCATAGATGCTAGCAAGATCCAGATGCTATGCCCAAAGAGATCCAAGTGTGTCCATGAAATATGTGCAGTTTTTAAACTATATCAATGACACCTCAATACAACTTAAAAAAAAAAAAGATCTGTATGCTGACTTCCTTTCCTTCGGGGTCACATCTTGAGATGAGCAATTTCCTCTAGAGCTCACTTTGAAGAACAGAGAGCTAACCAGCAAGAATTAAATAAAAAGAACTCTCTCCGTTGACCAAGAGAATCTTGGATTATTAATTCTGAATGTCAGCATGGCGGGGTCACCTCTGGTGATGTTCTAGGTAAGTATGTTTTTTGTATTTGTGTTAGTTGGGTTGATGGATGTGGTTATTTCCTTCCAGAAATGTTGCCACCTTAGCTCTAACGAACTATAGCTTTAATGAACAAGGTCTTTCCACAGAAGTGTTGTGTCTCTTCAATTATGTCTTGTTAAGCAAACCTTTTCCTTTTTTCTTTCCCCAAACAAAAAAGGTAAAAAAAAACAACAAAAAAAAAAACCCAAAAAACCACCAAAAACCCTACACCTTTTTTTTTTTTTTTTTAAATCCAGGGGAAAGGAGTTGGAATAATTATAGATTGTTTCCCTCTTGTAATTATATAAATGTCCTTCTTTGTGTGGACTGTCCTTTTACTGGACATTTTTAAAATCAAAGATGTTTACATTTCTGCAACACATTTGAAACAAACGAAGCAGCCATCCTGCAGGGAAATGGCATTGACGGTTGCCATGGGAACTGTGTGAAGTCACGGAAAGTAGATTATCTCATAATGCATTACCCAGTGTCAGAAACAGGCAGCCTGACTAGAGAACAAACTACCAATTAACGAGCGAGGAAACAGGGCCAGAGAATTGGAACAAAATACAAGGCTGCCTCCGAAAGGTCATGTTCAAGCTAATTTATTGGTTACTTTGTTCTACCCAAACCAATTATTCTGATTGCTTTCCACCCATATAAATCTACTGTAACCAGTTCAGACTTCTATATGAAGAATATGCAGAAAAGTAGAATTTTATATTTTGGAGAAATTTTCAGTATTCGTTTTTCTTTTGCTCACTCAGTGAGATTTTTAAGTTATTATCTTTGTATTTATGAAAACATTTGGGCGGCAGTACATGTAATTAAAGGTGTGAGTTCTAGTATCAAATTGTTTGTGTAAGAATTCCAGCTTTGCCTCTTTTTAGTTTTCTGGTTTTATACAAATAACTGTGCCTCTAAGCATTGGTCTCCTTGATTGTAAAGTGGGAATAGTAATACCACCTATCGCTATATCTTGTAAGCTTATTTTGTGGATTAAATGAAACCAGTCCAAACAAAGAGTGTAATGCCTGTGTTTTGCAAGAGTTTGATGGTGTTTATCTAAAGAAGGTATCCAGATTTTCTACGTTAAATGAAGCCTGTTTTTCCAAGTCAGGAATTTCAAAAAAAAAAAAAGTTCATCCTGTTAAAAAAGAGAAAGAGAGAGAAAAATATGTGTTGATTACAAAGTTTAACTTCAACTGTCATCAAAATCACCTAGAAAGCTTTATCAAACCGTAGGTTTTAGGGGCCCACTCTAGACCTACTGGCAAGAATCTCTTGGTACGGGGCACAGATACGTGCATTCTAAATAACCTCCCTGAGTAAGTCTGTTTCAATTTAGCCACCTAAGAATCACTTGTCTCCTAAGAGTCATTTGGTTGTGTCCATTGGAATGCGTTTTTCTAAATCCTATTTTCTGGGTTTGGTCAGCTCATGCGGGGTGCTGCCTGGGTAATGAAAATTTCAACAGGCCTCTTAGGTGATTCTGATGCAGGTAGTACAAAAAGCATAAAGGATAAAAAAAAAAAAAAAAAAGAGTCTCTCCAGGTCCTTTTCCCACTCAACCTCACTTTACCACTTGGAAAAAGAGGCTCTCGTGATGTTCACAGCTGCTTAGGAGTACGGATGGAGTTTTTCACAGGAAGAACAAAGAGGCTAAAACGTCTTTCTTCCATGTAGCAAGCTGTTCTATCTCTTTGGTAACCCGGGCTGCTTCCTTTCCTCTACTTTCCTTGTAAGGCCAAATAGAAACCAGGCTGGCGGCTGGGCGTGGTGGCTTATGCCTGTGATCTCAGCACTTTGGGAGGCTGAGACGGGTAGATCACAAAGTCAAGAGATCGAGACCATCCTGGCAAACATGGCGAAACCCCATCTCTACTAAAAATACAAAAATTAGCTGAGTGTGGTGGCGCATGCCTATAATCCCAGCTACTTGGGAGGCTGAGGCAAGAGAATCGCTTGAACCCGGGAGGCAGAGGTTGCAGTGAGCCAAGATCACACCACTGCACTCCAGCCTGGAGGCAGAGCAAGGCTCCATCTCAAAAAACAAGCAAACAAACAAAAGGAACAAGGTTGGGACCACTGGGAAGGAAGCCTCCCATGAGTGGTTTAGCCACCTCTATTCTCAGTGAGGAAAAAAACCGTCCCCTTTGGACTTGTTCTTCTTCATTTCCTTTAGTTACTGGAATTGAGAGAGTCAAGGAAGTGATGTGCTGGCTTAACACTTGGGTCTCAGAAAAACATACATACACACAAACAAGCCTGGATTTGTAGCCCTTGCTGATTCCCACGGTGTAAATATGCCAACCTGTGGCTGATTTCAAGCTGCCAACCGTGAAGTTACTGAATGCAGATGTGGGAAGAGACATGGACAATCTGTTCCCCTGAGCCAATCCAAGCCAGCTCCAGTACATCTCTGGGTCATATCAGATGACTAGGTTGTGGACCCATTAGAAATAAAGCCACAGAGGAATAGGCCACTTGGGTGAGGTCTTCTAGCCTTGGCCTTAAGCCAGAGGGACAGGCATAGGTCTTCCTTAATGATGTGTGACTCAGCTCAGCTTTCCAGGGTAGACAACCACAAGAAAGTGTAAATAAATTTCTTTGAAAATGCTGCCTTCGGTAGGTTGGTAGTTGCTGCTTGGGGTGCTGTGTGGAAGGATGCAGAGGCCCTCTCTTGGCCTCACAGGATGATTACTAGGATCATTAGTGAGGTTCAAAGTGATTTGAGGTTTGAGTGAAGGCACATGTGTTTGCCATCTGCGATGTGGGGATTCCATTCACTCATTCATTCAGAAAATACTGAGTTTCCGTTAAGTTTCAGGCACTGTTCTAGGTAAAGGGATGAGCAAGATAAAGGTCATGTGGAGGTTTGTGGGATTGGGCCCACCTCTAATTAGTAATAAGAGTTTCCCATCTGCTTACAGTTTTTATACCTAAATAGGTAGTTTGCCAAGAATCCAAGGGTCTTATTCAAATAGCTTTCCGTTAGAAAATGAATGAATCCAGTATTGAGAAAGGCTCTAGGTCAAGACCCACCTCTGGAAGGAGGAAAATGGAAAGTACAAGTGTATGAGAGGAATAAACGATACCTGTTCTATCAAAGACGATGCCTCCAATGATACTTCATTTTCAGGAAGGAATGAATGAATAGACAAATAGCTTAATATATTTTCAGTTGTGGGCATTTCCTATGCCAAGACAAAAACTCTGTGGTCTAGCTAATTCACATGGGGCTTAATACCTAGATGATGGGTTGATAGGTGCATCACACCACCATGGCACAGGTTTACCTATATAACAAACCTGCACATCCTGCACATGTATCCCGGAACTTAAAATTAAACAAACAAACAAACAAAACTCTGTGATCTTACACACAGAGATAAGTTGGTTCTGTGGAAAGATGCAAAGATTTTGAAGACTGATAGGAATGGATCTGAATTCCACTTCTGCCACGTTCTTAATTTTCCTTCAGCAAATATGTACTGAATGCCTATTTTCTGCCAGGTCCCATGCTAGGTATTGGGAAGCATAGGGGAGTAAGATCCTGCCCTCTCTTTAGGGAGCTCATGGTCCATTTAAGAGCTGTGTGAGAGGTGTAGGGCAAGACAGTCAACCTCACCAACTCCATGTGTCAAATGCATATAATAACTTTTTTTTCTTTTTTTTCTTTCTTTCTTTTTTTTTTTTAGATGGGGGTCTCACTCTGTCACCCAGGCTGGAGTTCAGTGGTGCAATCTCGGCTCACTGCAACCTCCGCCTCCTGGGTTCAAATGATTCTCCTGCCTCAGCTTCCTGAGTAGCTGGGATTACAGGCACGTGCCACCACGCCCGACTAATTTTTTTGTTTTTTTGTAGAGATGGGGTTTCACCTTGTTGGCCAGGCTGGTCTCGAACCCCCAGCCTCAGGTGATCCACCTGCCTCGGCATATAATAACATTTCTGATGTGCAAATGCTGCCTTCTGAGTTCTTCTAATAATACTGTTGAAGGGCATGGGGAATTGAATGAGATAATGTGGAAAAACAAAACTAGTGCCTAGAGACACCCAACATACATTGGTTTCTGTGTCCATGTTCCATTCCATGTTTCCTTTATAGCTGTGGGAGGTTAGAGCCACTCATGTGATGTGTTCTCTGCCTGCTCCTCTAATCTGGTCAAAATAAAAATCAAGAGCAGCCTCAGGAGGGAAATAATTCACAAAAATGTACCATGAGGTTGGAGGAGTTGGCCTGATGACTGCAGACTCTTTCTCATCTGATTCGCTTCATCTGGCTCTAAGTCCACCTTACCTTGGCAACCATAAATGTTATCCTAAAATTCCACTCACATTTCAGTTGTTCAAGACTTGAAATAGTTTCTTCACAGAGAAGATGTTTTCATTGGGTTGAGGGCAAACCACAATGACACATGAAGTTGATATGCAATTTCATCTAATTTATAAGTTCTAGAGGTTCCCTGAACCCCAGGCTTCCATGAATGTTGAGTTCTCACGGGACACTAGGCTGAGATTCAAGAACCTGGCCCTGGGTGGCATGAGTGGAAGCTCTCTCTGCAACAGCCAGAGATGGTAGTGCTGATCAACTCATTATCAATATAAAATGATAATGAGTAATGTTAATATATTAGAGACAGTCTCCATATAAGCTTCAAATGTTTTGCTATCTTTCCCTCTTGCTCTCTCTCTCTCTCTCTTTTTTTTTTTTTTTTTGAGATGGAGTCTTGCTCTGTTGCCCAGGATGGAGTGCAGTGGTGCCATCTCCACTCACTGCAACCTCTGCCTCCCAGGTTCAAGCATTCTCCTGCCTCAGCCTCTGGAGTAGCTGGGACTGCAGACATGGACCACCACGCCCAGCTAATTTTTAAAAATTTTTAGTAGAGACAGGATTTCACCATGTTGGCCAGGCTGGTCTCAAACTGCTGACCTTGTGATCTGCCTCCCTTGACCTCCCAAAGTGCTGGGATTACAGGCTTGAGCCACCACGCCCAGCCTTGCTGTCTCTTTTTAAAAGCAAATTCTTCTCTTCTCCCTTCCTTGCCAAGTTATCCATCGGCTGGTTGGATCCTGGAGAAGTGGAGTAGTTTTGAGAAGACAGTGGGGACAGGGAGAAAAGGGAATGGAAAGGATGGAAAAGGGGCAAGTGAAAGGGGGAGTAGGATGGGGAAGGCTTGAATTATTAAACATTAAGGAAGGCATTTGTATTGATTTTCATCTTGTCCATAGAGAGGTAGCAAATGTAGTGGGTGATGGAATGTAGTTATTCCTCTCTTCCTTGTAATACCACATGTGAAAGTGTAAATTCTAGGGTCACTTGGTGCCCGCCTAGTGGAACCAGTAGATTTCCAGCTGGCTGTGTGTATGCATGCATTTAGATGCTCTGAGCATGTGATTCAGGGAAGACCGATGTCTCTACACTCTAAAGCCTTTATTTATTTACTTGCATGTGACATATTTAATTCCAAGGTGCTCAAGGCATTTTGCAAACATTAAACTAACTGTTAATCTTCTCTGTGTCTCTATAAAGCAGTGGAAAAGTCTTTTATTATAAAACATTGTGGACTAAATCTGAAAAATAGACTTAACAGGAATAAGGATAATTAAAAGGGACAAAAAGAGAAAGACGCAATAGGAAAAGGAGACCCGAATGAAAAGAAAAGCCTTCTGTGGCTCCCCGCCAAGGACAGAAACCTCTGAGAGATTTTCTCTTCAGCTTGGGGCCAAGCCAGATGTCCAGCATTCCAGGTGATGGCTCTGTATGTGTGTTTCTAGGTTTACCTGGTAGCTACATAACCTGGAGTAAGGTACGTCCCCATGTGAACACTGAATTTCCATAGCTTTAAAGTGGGGATTACAACAGTATCTACCCCATATTGTAAAGAACACACAGTAGGGCTGCAGTATGTGTTACCTGAATTATCATCATCCTCATCCTCCTCCTCCTCCTCCTCATCATCATCCATAAACATCAAGCAAATTTCTATCTTGATCACTGTTGGTAAAGGGATTGTTCTGCCCCAGCCAAAATTGAGTCTGAAAACTCCCGATAGTAGATATCACAGAAATGTCTCCAATTTGCCACACCTCCCTATATCAATACCCTTAACAGTGTGACTTTTCAGTTCCTCCTGTGGGGTGGATTCTACTTACTTATCTCTTCAAGATGGATTTTGCGACTTGCTTTGGCCATGAGAGTACAAAAGAAGTAACATTGTTCCAGTTCTGAGTCTAGACCTCAGGTGGCCTTGCATGCTTTGATTTGTTCTCCTGGAAAGTTGTCCTGCCATCATGAGAACAAATCCAGGCTAGTCTCCTGATGATGAGAGAGGCGTGGTCCAGGAGTCCTCAGCACCCCAGCTGACAGTCATCCTAGACTGCTCAATCCTCAGCCACCTGCAAGATGACTGCAGACACAGGAGTGAGGAGGTTGATACAGGCTGTGCCCGGCCCAGACTAGCAGGACCACCCATCTTACCTATAAATCCATGAGCAATAAAAAATGATGGCTGTCTTGGCCTGGCGTGGTGGCTCACACCCGTAATCCCAGCACTTTGGGAGGCCGAGACGGGCGGATCACGAGGTCAGGAGATCGAGACCATCCTGGCTAACACAGTGAAACCCCGTCTCTACTAAAAAAACACAAAAATTAGCCGGGCGCGGTGGTGGGCGCCTGTAGTCCTAGCTACACGGGAGGCTGAGGCAGGAGAATGGCTTGAACCTGGGAGGCGTAGTTTGCAGTGAGTGGAGATCGCTCCACTGCACTCCAGCCTGGGCGACAGAGCCAGACTCTGTCTCAAAAAAAAAAAAAAAAAGATGGCTGTCTTAAACTGAGAAGTTTTGAGAGTGGTTTTTTATGCAGCAATACCTAACTGCTACCACCCTCTTTTCAGATTTACTTTTTATTTATTTACTTATTTGAGATGGGATCTTGCTAAGTTGCCATAGGGAGGGTTGGTAGGAAGGTTGGTGGGAGCCACATAAAGAAATTCCTCCAGTATCTCTAGAATTGTTACTGCTGTGGTCTGAATGTGTTTTCCAAAATTCATTTGCTGGAATTTGATTGCCAATGTGATAGTATTAAAAGGTGGGGCCTTTAGGACATGATAAAGTCATGAAGGCAGGCCCTCATGGATGCAGTTATTGTCCTTATAAAAAGGCTTGAAGGGGCTGGCCCATTCATTTTCCCCCTTCCGTCTTCTGCCATGTGAGGACACAGCAAGATAAATGGCCCAGGCTCAGGTATTTTGTTATAGCAGCATGAACAGACTGAGACAGATACCTATCTGTCTTAGTTCACTCAGGCTGCTGTAGCTAAATGCTATAGACTGGGTGGCTTGTAAACAACAGAAATTTATTTCTCACAGCTCGAGAGGCCTGGAAATCCAGAGCATGTTTTGTGACTGGTGAGGGCCCTCTTCCTGGATCATAGATGGCCTTCCTCTTGCTGTGTCCCCACATGGTGAAAGGGGCAAGTGAGCTCTCTGGAGTCTTTTTTTATAGGGGCACTAATCCCTCTCACGAGGGCTCTACCCTCATACTCTAATCACCTACAAAAAGCCCCACCTCCTAATACCACCACGTTGGGGCTTAGGTTTCGGTGTATGAAACCTAATATGGGATGGGGGCACAGATATTTCATCCATATCATGATCTCTCCATCCAGTTTCTCAACCTTCCCTCTGATCTCCTCCTTCTAGTCTTGCCTACCCGCTTCCTCATCTCCCACTCTCCAATCCATTCTTCTGTCAAAACAACTTTTTTTCTGAAATGCAAATCTTGTTCTGTTACTCTCCTACTTCAAATCCATTGTGGACTTTCCATTGCCCTCAGAACAAAGCCAGACCCATAGCATGGGATACAGCACTCTCCATGGTAATCTCTCCCCTGTCTCCCACCTGTTATGTACCTGCCTGTGCCTCCCACTTGTTGCCTACGATCTAGCTGAGGCTTTTGGAATCTCTGAGGAGCCCAGGCACAGGTTTATCCTTTCTCTTCTGGGTTTTGAACACATTGAGAGAAATAACCCAAAGGAATCAGAATACCAAGATACCACTTCTCGTAGTGATAAGAGCTAAGTTAGATGACACAGCTTGTGTGAGTAGCATGGACCCACTAGCTGAATTCCTTGAAATGGGCAAGTTACCCATCCAGCCAAAGGCAGTGCAGGCTCAGGGAACCTTCAACCAGTAAATATTAAATGCATGACGTGAATACGCATAGAACTCCCACTCTTTGCATGTAATTTGCTCCCAAGAAAATAAGGGAGATCTATCTTATTCTTTCCAAATTTACCAATCAGATAAGTCAGTCCATCTCCCCTGGGATGGAGTGAGTAAAGGATGAAGAAAGGCCATCTGAAAGACTGCAGGAGAAGGGATGATGTATCTCCCTATCAGTATTGAACACTCATGGTCCTCTGAACACACTCTGCCACTTCTCTCATATCACTGTGTTTGAAAATGCTGGTGCTTCTGCCTGGAACACTCTCATCTGCCCACTCCTTGTCTATCCCCATTTGTTTAACCCACTTCTACTTAGTCTTCAGAACACGCTCCTGAAAATTAAGTGAGAACTATTAGTTGACCCTCTAGGAAGTGTCTGGAAATTAAGAGTCCTTTAATAATTTCTTATTGAACACATGGAAGTGATATTTGACCTTGACCTTGATCGAAGGGTAAGATCTGGACAAGTAAGCTTGGATAGTAGAGGAGAGGCTTGAATAATTTTTTTAGGCAGAGAGGATCTCTTGAGCAAATTCAGAGATGAGAAACACATACTGTGTGTAGGTTGGTTTGGCTAAAGCACGGACCATACAAAGAGAAGTTTGTTACATTAACTTAGAAAAGTTGGTTCAAGCTAGATTGTGAAGGGTCTTGAACGTCAGCCTAAATATTTTGGTAGGCAGTAAAGAGCCATTAAAGAATTCGAGCAGATTAGTGCAATCAATAATGCATTCCTGACATTTAGGCTGAAAGTGTCTAGTTTTGCCAATTGGCAAGTTTTTCACCTGTTGAGATGAGTTTTAGCTATGTCCCTATGTGATTTTTCTCAGCACAGCACCTTGGCTTGCTAATAATTTATTTCAAATCACTTTCACTTAAAAAGAAGTAGAGAGGGTAGTAGAGAAATAAAATGCCTGAGAAATTCCTGTCATTCAAAATAGACAAGGTTTTCCTCCTCCTCCTCTTCCTCTTCCTCTTCTTCCTCTTCTTTCTCCTCCTCCACCTCCTCCTCCTCCTCCTCCTCCTCTTCTTCTTCTTCTTTTTTTTTTTCTTTCTTTCTTTCTTTCTTTCTTTCTTTCTTTCTTTCTCTCTTTCTCTCTTTCTCTCTTTCTCTCTTTCTCTCTTTCTCTCTCTCCTTTCTCTTTCTTTCTTTCCCTTCTTTGTAGGTGTCATGTGGAAAAGAGTACCACACTTATCTTTTATTTGGTGATGAACAAATGTAAATCCCCAATGTTGGTGAAGGAAAGTTAAGAGAAGTTTGTTTGTACTCTCCTGGTTTACACTGTAAGCTACCATGTGGGAGGTCCAGATAGAAAAGTTTCTCCAATTTACTGTTGGTTGGTTGGCAGCAGCTGGGAGAGCTTGGGAATTGACTTCCTCAACCATGCTCAACTCATAGCTGCACTTCAGGTTGTTATAAAATGAACTCAGGGTCATCATGGGCTCGGAAGACCACACCAGCCCTTCAATGTTATTAGATTAGTGATGCGGGCAGCTCTATGGAAGTCAAGAGGGAGAATGCAATGAAATGAGACTCGGCAGGGGACCCAATGTGATAGATTAATTGCATTAATGGTTCGAATTCCTTTCTCCTCCCTATATCCACACGGCAACCATGGAACTTTGTAGCACCTTCCCACTCTGAATCTGATGCTGGATTTAGCCATGTTACATGCTTTGACCACTGGGATGTTAGCTAATGTGACTCAGGCTGAAATTTAAAAAACGTTTAGGTGATTGGAACTGCGTTTGCACCTTGGCTATCACCATAAGAACATTCTCGGGCTCGCCTGTGGGAAGATGAGAGAAATATGGTTGCCCAGTTACTCCAGCCAGAACTATCCTAGAGTAGCTGACAAGTAGGCAACTCTCACATATGTGGGCAAGTCCACACAGCTGACTCTAGACGGAGTCAGAAGAGCCGCCCTCCTGAACACAACAGATGTGCAAATGGTAAATGCTATTATTGTCTGCAACTGAGGTTTTGTGGTTGTGTGTTACATGGCATTATTGTGACAACAGATAACTGATACAGCCAATGACTATAGTTGGTGTGGGAAAGGGACATTTGCAGAGTCAGGCAAACACCTGGGAGTTTCATGCCCCATGGCTGTGGCACTCACACCTGAATGAGTCCCCTTGCTTCCCTTCTTGTCTTATTAAAGCAGGTGCTATTTTCCTTTTTCCCTAAAGTTTTAATTTTTAAAGTTGAAGTTATACCTTTATCAAAGTTGAGAGAGAGAGTATAGCATGGTGTATATTCTTGGGTTCACGAATAGCATTTGCAGGATCTATAAACTAGGATGGGAAAATACTGCATTTTTCTTTTCACTAATGTCTTCCCACAATTTACTCTTGAATACAGGCAGCTGAATAATACATGGTTGTGTTAGCAGTACCTGAGAGACTTTGTCAAGAATAGAAACTGATATTTTTATACTCCATTAGTGTTATTGCTCATGGCTACATTGGAATTGTGGTAGATATTAGACCCATCACTGAAACGTGCTGTTAATGTGGTAACAAGGAAGCACATATATTGTAATATTGCATTTTAAAATATTTTGATAACTCTATCGAGATACAATTAGACTCTACTGGAATTCTATGGGCTTTTAATATTTTCAACATCTGACACAAAGGAGATCCTAGGCTTCACCAGAATGCCAAGGGGTAAAGGCTTAGAAAATGTTAAGAACCCTTGGTAGAGTGTTTGAGAGTGGTCACACTAGATCCAGTCTGCTGGATTATACTCCAGCTCTGCTGCTTACAAGCCCTGTAATCATACAGTAATTACTTAACCCCTCTGAGCCTCAGTTGTCTCATCTGTCAAGTAGAAATAATAACAGGGAAAAACTTGTAGAATTGCTGCGAAACTAAATGAGGATAATGTGTGCAGACTGCTTAATACAGCACATGGCTCAACATAAGTGTACCTTTCATATCTTTAGCTCTAGTAAAATATTATTCTTCATGCATATTGTTTAAAGGTTAAATCGTACAAGCTTTCTTGCAAAAAATGCCAGTTCTCTGCCCCTTTTGTCTAGCCTTCCTTTCCTCAGAAACCATAATTGTAAGTTTTTAATGGACAATTTTGATATTTACTTTTCTGTGTCTAAAGGATTAGCTTGTCTTGCTACTTGTTGATTTTTCAGTTTTAGACATTATCTAAGAATTGGTTCCACCAGACGTGCATTCATTTATTTATTTTTGAGACAGAGTTCCACTCTGTTGCTCATGCTTTAGTGCAATGCTGTAATCATGGTTCACTGCAGCCTCAAGCTTCTGGGGTCCAGCAATCTTCCTGCCTCAGTCTTCTGAGTGCCTGGGGCTATAGGCACATGCCAGTATGCCTGGCATATTTATTTATTGATTGTAGAGATAGAATCTTGTTCTGTTACCCAGGCTGGTTTTGAACTCTCAGGTTCAAGTGATCCTCTCACCTCAGCCTCCTGTAGTGCTGGGATTATAGGCGTGAACCATTGAGCCTGGCCAAGATGTGCATATCCTTACCATACTGTCATCCTCCTAATCAACACCATGATTTTGATTAGATCAATATTGTTTGTTTATATTCTCATGACTGTGTAAATGCTATTCGCAGTTGAGCAATGTAGTACGTTATGATTACTCTTCCTTTCCTGTAAACTTGGTTTTCCCTGGAGCTATTGATTGTCTTGTCTTTTAAATTTCTATGTTCTTATTAGTAATTGAATCTAGTCTTTTCCGTTTGTCTAAATCTCTTCTTTTCTCAAGATGTAAAGATGTTTTGGTTGTTTTCTACCTATTTAATATTTGTGAGTAATATACACTGAGCCTCTAGGTCTGTTCCACCGTGGATTACTAGCCCTTTTACTCTTAGAGCACAGATCTCATCTTGTAATATTCTTTATCAGTCATTCTGGGGATTCTTTTCACCTCTTTCCTGGAGACTATCTCTTATTTCTAATATCCTGTATCTTCCCTGTGGGTTACTCTTTCTACTTTGTGGTTCATGTTTGCTAGTAGTTTCTTGAGAAAGGAGTCATAGAACTTCAAAAAAGGATTTGCATGTCTGAACAATAATAAATAACATATCTTGATTGGTATGTTAGCTAGGTATAGAATTCTAGCTTGAAAATACATTTTCTAATGAGTTTTAAAGACATTCTGCCCCCCTCAAAGTACCACTTCCTTCTAGTATCTGGTGTTGCTATTAAGAAGTCTGAAGACTTTTTTTTTTTTTTTTTTTTTGAGATGGAGTCTTGCTCTTGTCGCCTAGGCTGGAGTGCAGTGGCGTGATCTTGGCTCCCTGCAATCTCTGCCTCCCGGGTTCAGGCAATTCTCTGCTTCAGCCTCCTGAGTAGCTAGTATTACAGGTGCCCACCACCATGCCGGCTAATTGTTTTTGTGTTTTTATTAGAGACAGGGTTTCACCATCTTGGCCAGGCTGGTCTTGAACTCCTAACCTCATGATCCACCCACCTCAGCCTCCCAAAGTGCTGGGATTACAGAGGTGAGCCACTGCGCCTGGCCTGAAGACTTTTTGATCGTTTGTCTTTCATATGTGTTGTTTTTGCCCATTCTGTCTTGAGAACTTAAAGGATCTCTATCGCTGGTGTTCTAAAATTTCATGATTATGTCATTTGATTTGGGTTTATTTTGATCCATTTGTGCTGAGCATTCAATAAATTTTCAAATCTGAAAAATTATGCTATTTCTATATATTCTTGAATTATTTTTAGATGCCTCTCTTTAATTTTTTTGTTCTCCTTTTCCAGGACTTTTAATAGATTACATGTCATCACCATGTAATATGTACATATGGGAGTATAATTTTGACTTCGTCACATGACTTCGATGACCTTGGCAATTAAAATTTTTTTTGTTTTGTAAATTTAAGGTGTACAACATGATGTTTTGATATACATATGTATAGTGAAATAATTGCTATAGGTGAGTAATTTAACGTATCCATTATCTCACATAGTTACCTTATTTTTTGGTGATTAGGCCACCTAAATTCTACTCTTTTAGTGCAGTCCTCATGCAATACTGTAGATCTCTGTTTTACTCATTCTGCATAACTGCAACTTTTTACTTTTAGAGCTGCAACTCCCTATCTCCTCCACCCCTAGCTGCCTTTGATAATCATCATCTACCCTTTTTTTCTGTGTATTTGAGAGTTTCTTCCTTTTTAAAAAAAAAAAAAAAATCACATATAAGAGATATTATACAGTATTTTTCTTTCTGTGTCTGGCTTATTTCACTTAACCTAATCTCTTCCCATTTCATCTATGTTGTCCCAAATAGTAGAATATCCTTCTTTTAAAGCTGAATTATATTCCATTGTATACATATACACCTCAGTGTTTTCATCCATAAGAACATTTCAGTTGTTTCCATATCTTGGCTATTGTGAATAATACTGCAGTGAAGATGGGAGTGCAGCTATCTCTTTGGTATGTTGATTTCATTATCTTGGATATATACTCTTAAGAGGCATTGCTGGCTTGTATGGTAGTTCTTTTCTTTTCTCCCTTCTTTTCTTTTCTTTTTTTCCCCTCCCTCCCTCCCTCCCTCCCTCCTTCCTTCCTTCCTTCCTTCCTTCCTTCCTTCCTTCCTTCCTTCCTTCCTTCCTTCCTTCCTTCCTCCCTTTTCTTTTCTTTTCTTTCCTTCCCTTCCATCTCCTCCCCTCCCTCCCCTCCCTCCCCTCCCCTCCCCTCTCCTCTCCTCTCCTCTCCTTTCCTTTCCTTTCTTTTCCTTTCTGATGGAGTCTTGCTCTGTCACCCAGGCTGAAGTGCAGTGGCACAATCTCAGCTCACTGCAACCTGTGCCCCCCGAGTTCAAGTGATTCTCCTGCCTCAGCCTCCAGAGTAGCTGGGTCTGCAGGTGTACACCACCGCACCTGACTACTTTTGTATTTTTGTAGAGACAGGGTTTCACCATGTTGGCCAGGCTGGTCTTGAACTCCTGACCTCAGGTGATCTGCCCTCCTTGGCCTCTGAAAGTGCTGGGATTATAGGCGTGAGCCACTGTGCCTGGCCGGTAGTTCTAGTTTTAATATTTAAGAGATGATCCACATTATTTTCCATAATGGTGGTACCAGTTTACATTCTTAACCGATAGTGTACAAAAATTCCCTTTTTTATTTTCTACATATAGGATCATGTCAACTACACTCTCACTCACACTTATCTCTTGTCTTTTATATAATAACAGTTTGAATAGGGGTGAGGTAATATCTCAGTTTGGTTTTTATTTGCATTTCTCTGATTATTAGGGATGTTGAGCATTTTCTTATATTTTGGCTACTTTTATATATTTTCCGAAGAAATGTCTATGCAGGTTCTTTGCCCATTTTTAATTAGTTATTTGCTTTTTCATTGTTTAGTTTTATTTTGTTTGCTATTGAATTGTGTGAGTTCCTCATATATTTGAGAAATTAACCCTTTATCAGAAGCATGGTTTACAGATACTTTCTCCCAATTCATAAGCTGCCTTTTCATTTTGTTGATTGCTTCTTTCATTGTACAGAAGCTTTTTAGTTTGTTGTAGTCTCATCTGTTTATCTTTTCCTTTTGTTGCCTGTACTTTTTGTGTCCTATGCAATGAATCATTGTTAAGACCAATGTCAAGGAGATTCCTCCCTATGTTGTTTTCTAGGAATTTTATAATATTAGGTCCTATGTTGAGGTCTTTAATCCATTGTGAGTTGATTGTTGTATATGGTTTAAGATAAGGGTCCAAATTTATTCTTTTATTTGTGGATATCCAGTTTCCCCAAAACTACTTATTAAAGAGACTTTCTTTTCCTCATTGTGTGTTCTTGGCACCTTTGTCTAAAATCAATTCACCATAAATTTGTGGATTTATTTTTGGACTCTTTATTCTTTTCCATTAGTCTATGTGTCAGTTTTTATGCCAGTATCATACTGTTTTGATTATGATAATTTTGTAATATAATTTGAAATCAGGTAGTGTGATGCCTCCAATTTTGATTTTCTTTCTCAGAACTGCTTTGGCTATTCAGGATCTTTTGTGATTCCTTAACATCTTAGAATTTTTTTCTATTTCTATGAAAAATACCACTGGAATTTTGATAGGGACTGGGTTGAATCTGTAATCACTTTGGAATTTTAAACATTTTTAACAATATTGATTCTTCCAATCCATGAACAGGGGTTATCTTTTCATTTATTTGTGTCTTCTTCAATTTATTTCATCAATATCTTAGTTAAGTAGTGTACAGATCTTTAGCTCCTTCACTTAATTTATTACTAAGTATTTCATTTTTTGATGCTACCATAAATGGGATTAAAAATTTTTTTTTCAGATAGGACATTGATGTACAGAAGTGAAACTGATTTTTGTATGTTGATTTTTTATCCTGCAACTTTATTGAATTTGTTTGTTAGTTCTTTTTTTTTTTTTTTTTTTTTTTTTTTTTTTTGAGGCGGAGTCTGCGGCTGTGGCTCACCCAGGCTGGAGTGCGGTGGCGCTGATCTCGGCTCACTGCAAGCTCCGCCTCCCAGGTTCAGGCCTTCTCCTGCCCTCCCGGCCTCAGTAGCTGGGACTACAGAGCCACGCCACCACGCCCGGCCTAGTTTTGTATTTTTAGTAGAGCCAGGGTTTCACCATGTTAGCCAGGATGGTCTCGATCTCTGTGCCGTGATCATGCCTCGGCCTCCCAAAGTGCTGGGATTACAGGCTTGAGCCACCGAGCCCGGCCGAGTTCTTTGTATAGATATGTTTTTGCAAATATTGTCTTCTATTCTGTAGTTTATCTTTTCATTTGCGTGATTAATTTTTGTTCTTTTCTTTCATAGTTCCTGGTAGACTTCTAATTTACTTCCTTTTTATTAACTGTAATTTTAATTTTTATCTTTTCCTAACTCCTATGGGTGAAGATTTTGATAATTTTAAGCCATTTTTTCTTATTTGTTTTTTGTTTTTTTTTGAGGCGGAGTCTCGGCACAATGTCACCAGGCTGGGTCGCGGTGGGCGCGATCTCGGCTCACTGCAAGCTCCGCCTCCCAGGTTCAGGCCATTCTCCTGCCTCAGCCTCCCGAGTAGCTGGGACTACAGGCGCCCGCCACCCGCAGCCCGGCTAGTTTTTGTATTTTTTAGTAGGAGGCGGGGGTTTCACCATGTTAGCCAGGATGGTCTCGATCTCCTGACCTCGTGATCCGTAGCCTCGGCCTCCCAAAGTGCTGGGATTACAGGCGAGCCACAGCCCGGCCGAGTTCTTTGTATATGAATAATGTTTTGCAAATGTGTCTTCTATTCCATAGTTTTATCTTTTCATTCCAGTGATTAATTTTTGTTCTTTTCTTTCACTGATTTCTGGTAGACTTCTAATTTACTTCCTTTTTTATTAACTGTAATTTTAATTTTTTCTTATCTTTCTAACTCCTATGGTGAAGATTTTGATAACTTTAAGCCATTTTTTTCTTATTTGTTTTGTTTTTTTTTTTTGTTTTTTTGAGGCCGGGTCTCGCTGCCGCCAGGCTGGAGTGCAGTGGGCGCTGATCTGCGTCACTGCAAACTCCGCCTCCCAGGTTCAGGCCATTCTCCTGCCTCAGCCTCCGAGTAGCTGGGACTACAGGCGCCCGCCACCACGCCCGGCTAGTTTTTCGTATTTTTAGTAGAGACGGGGGTTTCACCATGTTAGCCAGGATGGTCTCGATCTCCTGACCTCGTGATCCGCCCGCCTCGGCCTCCCAAAGTGCTGGGATTACAGGCTTGAGCCACCGCGCCCGGCCTTGTTTGTTAGTTCTAACAGTTGTATGTGTATTGTGTGTGTATGTGTGTATGTGTGTAGTCTTTAGGGTTTTTCTATATATAAGATCATGTCATCTGCAAATATGGGTAGTTTTACCTCTTCCCTTCTGATTTTGATGTCTTTCTTTTTTTTGTTGGACTGCCCCTTGTTAGTAATTCCAGGACTGTGTAGAATAAAAGCAGAGAGACTGGGCATCCTTGTCTTTGCACCAGATCTTAGAGGAAGAGTTTTAATTTCCCCCCATTGATTTTGATGTTAGCTGTAGGCTTCTCATGATAACTTTTATTATGTTGAGAAAATTTCCTTCTATACCTAATTTATTAAGAGTTGTTATCATGGAAAGGATGTGGAACTCTGTCAAGTGTGTTTACGCATCTATATAAATGATCATGTGTTTTTAAATTTTTTATTTGGTTAATATGGTGTATCACATCAATTGATTTGTGTATGTCGAATTAAACTTGCATTCCAGGGATAAAACCCACTTGGTCATGATATATAGTCTTTTTGATGTGTTGTTAATTTTGGTTGCTAGTATTTTATGGAGGATTTTTGCATGTATGTTCATTACAGTTATTGGCCTACAGTTTTCTTTTGTTGTAGTATCTTTGTCTGGCTTTGGTATCAGTTTGGAAGTATTCTCTCTGGTTCTATTTTTGGAATAGTTTAAGAAGAATTCATATCAATTCTTCTTTAAATGTTTGGTAGAACTCAGCTGTGAAATGGTCTGGTCTGACCTTTTTTTTTGTTGGAAGGTTTTAAATTGCTACTTCAATTTTTCATTTGTTATTAATCTGTTCAGGCTTTTTATTTCTTCTTATTCAGTTTTGGTAAGTTGTATGTTTCTAGGAATTTATTTCCTCTAGGTTATCCAATATTTGGCATATAGTTGTTCATAATAGTCTCTTATTATCCTTCTTGTTTTCGATGTGTCTGTTGTAAGTCTCCACTTTCATTTCCGATTTTATTTTTTGAATCATTTCTCTTTTTTTCTTAGTTAATCCATCTCAGAGCTTGTTGATTTTGTTTAATTTGTTTAAAAAACACCTCTTAATTTTGTTGATTTTCTTGCTATAGTTTTTCTATTCTCTAGTTGATTTATTTCTGCTTTGATCTTTTTCATTTCATTTATTCTGCTAACGTTGGGTTTATTTTGTTCTTTTTCTAGTTCCTTGAGATATAATATCAGATTGTCGAGATTTTTCTTTTCTTTTCTTTTTTTTCATAATGTTACCATCTATTACCCGAAACTTTTCTGTTAGAACTTCTTTTGCTGCTTTCCAGAGGTTTTCTTATGTTGTGTTTCCATTTTAATTTGTCTCAAGATATGTTTAAATTTTCCTTTTAATTTCTTCATTGACTCGTTAGTTATTAAAGATCTTCCTTTATTTTACCCTCTCCAGAGAAACAAACCTTTTATCTTTTTCAAAGTGGAGACCAGTTACTCAACTTTGTGTCAAGAGAAAGGTGATCTGCATATCTGTAAACAGGACAATTTTTAACAATCTTTCTTACTTTTATATTCTTTCCTCCTGCTTGTAAATTATCTAATGGCACCAGTTTCTGAGCTTTCTGAGTATTCTGTTACCTAGTTGAGTTGTTTGCAGTTTTCCATACTTCCAACAGAGGAATCTGCTAAGTCATTTACCACTTATGTGACTTCCAACTTTGAGAATTTTGTTGTACCTTTGTTTTCATTATTTTGGGTGTATGCCTTAAAACTTAAACTAAAGAGCTTCTGCACAGCAAAAGAAACTATCATCAGAGTGAACAGGCAACCTATAGAATGGGAAAACATTTTTGCAATCTATCCATCTGACAAAGGGCTAATATCCAGAATCTACAAAGAGCTTAAACTGACTTACAAGAAAAAAACGAACCACCCCATCAAAAAGTGGGCAAAGGATATGAACAGACATTTCTCAAAAGAAGACATTTGTGCGGCCAACAAACATGAAAAAAACTCATCATCGCTGGACGTTAGAGAAATGCAAATCAAAACCACAATGAGATACCATCTCATACCAGTTAGAATGGAGATCATTAAAAATGAGGAAATATGTTAATTATATTTTTAATAGAGTTAAACAAGGGAGAGAAAATAATTGTGTGTGTGTGCATCTCTGTCTTTCTGTTCATGGGTGTAACCCATTGTGATTACCCAGTTTTTATAATCTTCACATTGGCATCAGAATGATCTTTTAAAAATGTGACCCAAAAGATTATGTCCCCTAGATGAAAATCTCAACTGGCTTCTTTTAACACTTAGAATTAATGCACATTCCTTGTCATGACACTGCATGTTCTGGTGCCTTTCTACTTTTCTAACTTATTTTCATACCTTATTTAATACTCACTGTATTTTGGTCATGCTGGTCCTCTTTCTCTTCATCAAAGATGTTAAAATTAATTCAACCTTTGGGACCGTTGTCCCTGCTGTCAACCCTGTCTGAAATGGTCTTTCCTGGATCTTCTGATCACTAGTTCCTTGGTTTCATTTAGATCTCAGTTCAAATGGATCTTTTACACAGAAGCCTTCCTCCCCACTCAAAACATGCCTGGGGTAGAGGCTATTGCTAATTACGTGTTAGCTAGTGTGTAAGTGAAGGAAACTCTTTTAATGACCCCCTCCTTCTTGAAATGTTCCTGCCTCATAGAGCAGCATCCAACAGCCTAGAACCTGGAAGAGAGCCAGAGGGAGGAGGTGAAGGTGAAGAGTGTAAATTCTGTACTTTAAGAAGTTACTTCCACATGGAGGATTCCATGCTTTGTGCCTATCCTCCATGGTGGGCTTCTATATAGCATCGTCTACCTCGGCTGCTTTCTTGTGGCTTATCGCCAGACCAGGAATAAGCTTGCTGTCATAGCTAGAGAGGGGCAAGTACTTAAAACTAAGCCAGACCTGAAAAAAAAACTGAAGTTTTGCACCTTAGGTTTTTCCTTTATTATATCTGTTTTTTTTTTTTTTTTTGGCTTAGTAGTAGTCTCTGAATATTTTTGCTTATTAAATATAAAAATAATTGTGGACAATAATATGTCCCCTCAAAAGGTTTTGAACTGACACCTACAATTTGTATCTTAAGTTTAAATAGTTGCCAAGGAAGTAATTTTCAGTGAATTATAAATAGTAACGTTTTAAAATAAAACTCACATTGTGCTTAAATGTATCCATAAGCAGTTAGAAACTTACCATCATATAGTAAAAATATACAAGAGTAATTTATTCTTGGATAACAGGATATTTTGCATTCTTAGGTGAATATCGTTAGGCATGGGTCAAAGTATTGATTTCTAACACTAAGCTTTGCCCTTATCAGAAATGTTTACAGGACAGGCAAATCAAGGCAGTCCTGTGGAGTCCCATGATTTAGTGTGGCTTCCCGCACTCCAGTATTTCAACCAGACCCATTAGTGCCTGGTAAGTTTTCATATCTCTAGGCAAGACACCATGGTAAAATTCAAGATGAATAAAGGGCATGTCTTTCTTTTAAAGTGAAAGAAGATGATTGAAAGAGAACATGGAAGCAGAGAGCCTCTGCAGGAGCCTGTTCAGGCGTATCAGTTTTAGGAAGGAATACATTTGGAAGCTGACTATCAGGACATTGATTTCTTGAAAACTATGCCTGTCCAAACGTTTCTTGAAAAGACTTCATCCCCGGGGCATGTGCACCCACCTTTGAAGGCCACATATTTACCTGAAAGTGCTCTCTCCTGGGATTCTTCCCATCTCTGGCTATGTCTTTCATCCTCATTCTGGCATTCTGGTCATATGCCTTGTTCCTAAAAGCTGGCATGCTTCACAGGCTCTGTCCATGGTAGACATCTCTTCTCGGTACATAATTTCCTTTGATAAACTCATCCATACTCTATATTTGCTGATAAATCTCAAGTCTGTATCTTCAGACCAGACCTCTCTTCTGAGCTCTGGATCCATGTAGCCAAATTTAAGATGACTTTCCACTCTGTGACTCCACATGCCACTGCCGTTCTGACCAGTATCACCCTCCTCTCCTTCCGTCATGTATAATCCTCCACCAATATCCAACCACTTATAGTTTCCTTAGGGAATCATGCTTTCCTGCATCACTGTCTTTTTGCACATGCTTTCCTGGAACAGCCACACACGTGAGTCAGCCTGTCCACCTCATCCCTCAAGTACCAGCCTAACCATTACCTAATTGATGATGCTTACCCTGCTGTCCCAGGCAGGATCTTTCTCTTATGTTCTCACTATACTCTGTCCTATATACACAATTAAGACAGTTGTCTTTTTGTTTTGTGGTTGCTTATTTGCTTGATCTAATTTGCATTCATTCATTTGACACACATTATTGAATTTCTAATATGTAATTGGTAATCTGTTAAGTCTTGAGAGAAGAAAGACAAAGAGAGCACTCACTTCAAGAGGCTTATGTCTCTTGAATACCCCCCTCATCTATTCACTTCTTCTCTCATTCTGTTCTGCATTCCTCCCAGCAACTGGACAGGAGTCACTGTATTAAAAGAGGCTTAGTAAACAGAGAAGCTCTGCAAGTAAATGAATAGATCTAACCTTGGTGCTTTGGACCTTGTGAAGATGCTTTGAGATTTCAGCTGTAGGTATCAGGAGGGTATATGCTAATACTAGGTACCCTCGAAGGATTTATGGCCTCACTCAGAGTAGTGAGAAGGGTGGTTCATATATTTGTGTGTGTATTTGATTATAAATTATATGCTCTATATTGTCCCCTAACTTCTGAGAATAAAGAATATTTCCTATTTTTAAATGACGTAAGAAGTCGGTTTTTCTCCCTGACAATTTGTGTTCTTTAGTGGTTATAGCCTGCTTCCTCCCTACTACCTAGCAGCTTCTGTCTCTGTCTCTATCTCTCTGTCTGTCTCTGTCTCTCATGCCCTCACCCTCTATTCACTTCTTCTCTCACTTGGTTCTTCATTCCTCCCAGTGACTGGACAAAAGTCACTGTATTAAAAGAAAGGAAGGAAGACACTTCCAAGGCATTAATTTTTCAGAACCATGGACAGAGGGGTTCCTCAACTGTTTTGCTCGTGGTGTTCTTACTTGCTGGGTTTGAGGCCAGTCTGGAGATGGGGAGAACGGTGGGCTAAAATCATGAAAGAAGAGCAGGCAAAGGTGGGATGCTGATAACTCCTGGTGAGGCAGAACCTGCACGTGGTGCCATCAATTCCAGGTCTGTTTATCTAAATGTTGATGGGTGTCTTAATTCTCTTGACTTTGTGCTGAGGCCAGGCCTTCGGCAATGAAATTTGTCAGAGCAGGGAGGAAGAGCACAGCATATTGACTTCCTAATTAAGATTTCCTAGCGTTAGGATTTAAATTGGCTTTTGTTTCCTGTGCAAACACTAATGGACAAAGAATCAAGAGTGGCTGATAGCACACTGGTTGGAAAACAAGGGGCATTTGCAGATGGATTAGGAAAGAACATGTCACACCCAGTTAATCGAGATTAGGGAATAACCAGAGTGTCTGTGCAAAAGAATTTGAAATCCCATGTAAGCTGGCTTCATAGGCTTGCTAATGGAATTTGTGCAGTGCCTGAGACTGAGGGGACAGAGAAGAAATGGAGACATGTCAAGTTAATCTTTTCAAGAGTTTTTCTTTTTCTTCTCTAACTATCTGAACACTTAATTGATTTTTCAACCAGCCAATTTGGGTAACATAGTAAATACTTATGGTAGAATGTATCTGAGGTTAAAAGCCCGTATTTAGGCGTCATATACACACATCACCTAAATTTAAGTAATTGATCTACTTTTTGATTTCCATGTAACCTTGGGCAAGTTATTTAATTTCCATAAAGTCCCAGCCCTATATAGTCCTTGTGAATGGCAGTCTTGGATTTGTACAATGCATGAATCTCCTGGCTGTATACGGCTGCTGGAAGCCTCATCATCTCATCTGAAAATAGGGATGACATCTTCCTCATGGCAACGATGGGAGAGTTAGATAGGTTAATGCACATAGATTGCTTAGTTGGGTAACCGACATAGAGTAGTTGTGTAATAGCCATTGGTTATTAATATGGTTATGTGCCAGAGATTTTATAGGATTATTAAATGTAATCCCCACAATCAATCCTATAAGGAATACCTTGCCCAAGGTCCTACAGCTAGTAACTGAAACGTCTTGCCTGAATTTAATTTAGGCAGTCAAACTCCAGAACCTGTGCTCTTAACCCGCATGTCATGAATAACATGTGCATTTTCCTTCTTACCTTCCTCCCTCCCTTTTTTCCTCCTGCCTCCTTCTCACTGCCTCTCCCTCTCTGCATCCATTCATCTTCACCATCATCATCGTCACAATCATTATCATTAGTCTCTGTTATTTACCTGTCTGTCTACCTATCTCTATCAACCTATCTTTCTATTTTCTATTTACACATATTTATGTACATATAGTTAGCCCAATAATACAGAGAACAAAACTGAAGCTTACAGAACTCAACAGACCCCAGATAACTGAGCTGGTTTTGTAGTCCAGAGCTGTCTGACTCCAAAACCTGTGCTGGAATGATTTTTTCACTACATCAAGATTATGACTAAATGTGGTTGTAATTCTTCCTTAGCACAGTTATTTTCAATTGCACTGGTATGAAAGAAAAATATGAAAGTGTCAGCTCTCTCCCTCACCCATTTGTGCTTCTAGCAAACAAGAAGGCAAATTTTAATAAGAGGCATCAAAGCTGATATTTGGGGGATGGATGGTACATACTTTCAGGAGTTAGGACATCACCCTTTATCACTCACGCACCGTTATGAAGGCTGTGATGGCTTCGTGTCTGGCTGTTCTGTCCTTTTTCCAAGCACCACCACAAATACTACTACTGTTTTAAAAGCAATGAGCTCGCCTAGAGAAAAGCGGCACCCACAAAACGTGTGACACGCCCTGCACATGTTTATAGAAAGACACTCTATGGAGCCAGCACAATTATCTGCGGTAACAGAGGAGGGTTGGCAGCATACAAATCTAAAACAGCAGGCAACCCTCGAATCATCACTCTTTGGCTTTGCAATGCATAGAATTCATTGGGATAATTTTGCATTTGATTAACTTTCCTAATTAGGTTTCCCATAAACCAGCATGACCTCTTCAGCATCTCTCCCAAAATACATAAATCCCTTGGCAGTAGCTTCCAGTAATTTGGGAGCTGACTCCTGGTTAGTGCCCTTTTCCATCTTTGTGTCAATTGCTCAGACGTATTGCCTCTCTCCATAATGTCCTGTGCTTCAGCCTACCCTGCTCACTCTCAGTAGATGACCTCACTCCAACCCCACCAAGAAAATGAAGACCTGCCAGCATAATTTTGTTCAATTTCTCTCACATCCATCTCCAAAGAAGATTTCTAAGTAAGCATGTGTCATAGCTTTCCTGGAAACTCATTTTTAATTATTCTTTCCTATTTTCTCAGTAAACCTTAGAAATCCTTGGAAATGCTAATATTTTTTAACTGAATGCAAATGTTCCTGGATTGCCTGTCTTGGACCCCAAATGACACAAACTGCTTTGTGTTCAGATATTCAGTGGAAAAATACGGGCACTTGCCCAAGTCTACTGCTTTCCTTACCACTTCAGAGGAAGAGGTGGTCCCCACTCCTTTCCAAAATAAACCATCCTCTGTGTCCTGGTTCTGATTTCCTTTCAGGAGACAATGATATTTCTTGTTTTCTTCTATTTTCGAGCTCTTCATTTCTACTGGCTTCTTTCATTGGCCTCCAAAAATACTTTGGTGGTCTCCTTATAAAAATAAAAAGAAAGCAAAAACTCCTTACAAAGACAAAAAGAAAGCAAAAACTTTTCTGGAACTCAGCATTTTCCTCAAGCTTCTCCTTGAGGAAGGTAATTTTTTTCTTCTCTTTGATTGCTGTGATTTGTCTTTATCTCACTCATTACCCAACCTGCAGTGATCTTGCTTTTGTTTTACCTTTTCACTGAACGTGTACTTTGTAGGGAGACCAATCATGTCCATGTAAACATTTTTCACATGGTATTGTTTTTGATGTCTGTTCTCTCCCACTAGACTTTCTGCTCTGTGAGGTCAGGGAGCCTTATTAATTCTGTGTATCATAATTCCACACAGGTTGTAGCATATTGTAACCATATGAATCTGTTCTCATGCTGCTAATAAAGACATACCCAAGACCAGATAATTTATAATTTATAAAGGAAATTTATAATTTAGCTGACTCACAGTTTAGCATGGCTGCAGAAGCCTCAGGAAACTTACAATCATGGCGGAAGGGGAAGCAAACACGTCCTTCTTCACATGGCAGCAGCAAGAAGAAGTGCCAAGCAGAAGAGGGAAAAGCCCCTTATAAAACCATCAGATCTCGTGAGAACTCACTATCACAACAACAGCATGAGGGTAACTGCCCCCATGATTAATTATCTCCCACTGGGTCCCTCCCATAACACATGGGGCTTATGGGAATTACAATTCAAGATGAGATTTGGGTGGGGACACAAAGCCAAACCATGTCCGTAACTTAGCTAACATTCATAGAATGAAGGAGCTCTGCAAAATTCAATGCATCCTTTGCATTGTCACTTTGACGGTCTTCTCCGATGCGTTTGCTGCCGCTGACTCTCTATCCTTCTTGCAATTCTCATATTCTGGATTCTAGGCTATAGCTCTTTTTCTCTATTCTTATCTCAATTTGCTCCTAGAAGTAATGAATAGGGTCTCATTTATCCTGTACCCCTAGTGTCTTACACAGGATTGTAATGAATTGAATGGGTGAATCACACTGGATATGTAAAAAATTCCTGTATTCTGCTTTCATTCCAAGTCAGGTATTACCTAAATAGGTTTTTAATTCTGAGAAATGTCTGGTCTCTTTCGTGTGTGATAGTTTGAACTCCACCTTATTTATACCCATGGATCGTAAAACACTTGCTGCTAGTAAGTATGGAATGCTCTCTTTGTATTTAACCTCACATTTTTTTGAAATAAGTAGCCTAAAGAAGTTTTAAATCGAATTTCAACTAAGATATCTGATTGAAGGTCAAGTGTGCCTTATCTCTTTTGTAAGAAGAAGCAATAAATGTGCCCAAAGCTACCTGCAAGATGAGTGGTTAATGTGAAATTAAAAGCTAGACTTACTGCCCTCAAGACTATGTGATAGGCTGATTATAAAAACCACCTTAATTCTTCATACCTTCCTGTATGCTTGCCCTTTGCAATGTGATTTTATTTAGCAGCCTTCTCACCCCTGCCCTTGCACCTTGGCTGGTTTTATGACCTGCTTTGGCCTGTGGAATGGGTGGAAGTGATTGTGTGCCAATTTCCAGTTTCAGCTTAGGGCTGAAGCAGTGTCTGGCAGGCTTCCATTTGTTGTCTTAGAACCCCATCATCTCCATGTGAGCAAAATCAGAGTAATGCATTAAAGGAAAAATCATGTGAGGTGGAGGTGAATCACTTCAAATCATACCATCCTAGACCAGCCGACTCTCAGCCACTGGCCTGCTGACTGCTGATACATGAGCCAGCCCAGCCAAGATCAGCCCAGTTCAGTCCAGCCCAGCCCAGCCCAGGAACATCACTCTGTAAACCTACAAATTTATGAGCTAAATAAATGCTGGGCATTTCAGGACATTATATTTTAGGATGATTTGCATATCTAGACAATAGAAAAGGCTGAATCAAAATTGTCTGATTGGTGTGTCTGACCATCTTAATGATGAAATCATAACAACTGTCTGATTGAGCCAGCTGTTGTCTTGACTGTTTTTTATAACAGCTTTATTGAAATATAATTCACATGCCATACAATTCATCTATTTTAAGTGTATGATTCAATAGTTTCTAGCATATTCACAGTTGTGCAACCATCACCACGATTAATTTTAGGACATTTTATAGCCCTCTTCCGCAAAACCCCATACCCATTAGCAATCACTCCCCACTTCTCATAACCTTCTCCCCCAGCCCTAGGCAAACACTAATCTACTTTCTGTCTCTATAGATTTGCCTACATGGAAATAGCATATACATGGAATCATGCAATATATCATCTTTTGTGATTGGCTTATACTTAGCTATGTTCATCCATGTTGTGGCATCTATCAGTACTTCACTTATTTTTAGTACTGAATACTATTTCATAATTGGGATATAGCATATTTTATTTTTTCATTATTGATTAACATTTGTGTTGCTTTCACTTTTTTGGCTATTATGATTAATGCTGCTGTGATCATTTGTGTACAAGTTTTTGAGTGAACATACATTTTCATTTCTCTTGTATATGTACCTAGGAGTGGAATTGTTTAGTCATATTGTAACTCTATGTTTAATCTTTTGAAGATTTATTATATCAGATCTTATCAGATTATATTCCAGAGTGGCTGCACCATAGTTCATTCCAACCAGCAGTATATGAAGGTTCTAATTTTTTCACATCCTCACCAATACTTGTTATTATTTGTATTCTTGATTATAGCCATCCTAATGGGTATCTTGTTATGTTTTAATTTGCAATTCCTTGGTTGCTAATGATGTTGAGATCTTTTCATGGGTTTATTGTCACCATTTGTATATTTTCTTCGGAGACATGTCTATTCAGGTCCTTTGCCCATTTTTAATTGGGCTATTTCTCTTTTTATTATTGAATTATGTCTTGATTGCTAGTTGCTGTGTCTAACGCTAACATTTCAGTTGAAATTCAGTTCCCCAATATTTTTTACTAAACATTGCTTTAGGTCAGTGGTTCCCATCATGACTGACCATCAGATATAAAACCTTTTTGAAAACATGACATCTTGGGCTGGGTGCAGTGGCTCATGCCTGTAATCCCAGCACTTTGGGTGGTCGAGGCAGGTGGATCACTTGAGATCAGGAGTTCGAGACCAGCCTGGCCAACATGGTGATACCCCGTCTCTACTGAAAATACAAACATTAGCCATATGTGGTGGCACATACCTGTAATCCCAGCTACTCAGCTGAGGTACGAGGATCGCTTGAACCTAGCAGGCAGAGGTTGCAGTGAGCCAAGATTGCACCACTGCATTCCAGGCTGTGTGATGGAGTGAGACTCTTTCTCAAACCAAAACCAAAAACAAAACATAACATCTTGGGCCCCACCTTTGGAAAGTCCAATTCAATAATCCAGTAGGGAAGGGGAAAGTTCAGGAGTTTGTGTTTCAATTAAAGTACCAACCAAGGTGACACTACCAGTCAGCTAAGTTTGGAATCACTGTCTTGGCCCGTATATTCCTAGGTGAAGTAATGTTGAGAATGAGGGGACTTTCTTGTGTATTGCAGGTCAATATCAGGAAGAAAATAAAAGCTTCCAACTCCTGTACCTTGGTATATTATTTTCACTATGTTTTGTAGGTTTAATAAATGTTGCGTTTGGATAGAAGCAATGAGTAAAGGATGCACGGGTTCAGCTGTAATACTTTATGAACAGCTATTGAGAAGTACAGACTCACTTTCTGTAAATTGTAACTCACAGGCTCCAGGGGAATAAACTAACAAGAACTCAAAGAAAAAAAACAAAGATATTTACTATCCCCTGCTATGCTCAGTAGCGGTTGTCCAAATAAACCCCTGCCTGGGAGATGGGGAGGGGAGTGGGAGAAGGAGGCACTGAGCAGATTGTGGAGGACGGTCATGCAGAGATGGGAGCAGGGAAATGGTCTTGAGCATATAAAATCAGGGTGTAGGTAAACATCATCAGCTTCCATAGTCCAGATTCAAATTCTGAGAGAAAAGTGCCATCACGGACCCTATGACAAAAGGTCTGAGAAGAACTCCAACTTTTGGGCTGAGCACTACTGCTGGCAGTAATAAATGTACTTTTCATCTTTACTCTGTAAGAATTCTTTACAAAGAGATTTACAAGAGTTAGTTATGTAACCAATCCATTTAAAAGCAGGATATGAATTTGTAAGCCATCATCGCGCCTGCTTAAATTAGGACAGAAAAAAGCCTAGAAGGAAGTAAACCAAAAGATTAACATTCTGAACATTACCATTTTTCCAAAATCAGAATTAAGTGATTTTTTTAAAAATTAGTAAATTTCTTTTTCGAGGTAGGTAACATTTAGATTTAAGTGCATGGAATCAAGAGCCAGGCTGTCTGGATTTAAATCCTAGCTCTGCTACTTATTAGCTGTATGATCTTGGAAAGATTAATACCCACCTCTCTGTCTCAGTTTCATCTTCTCTAAGATAAGAATAATAGTAAGATATTCTTCACAGAGCTGATGTGATGATTCAATGAGCTGATCTATTTAAAGTGCTTGCTATGGGTACCTGGCATTTAGTAAAGACTATATATGTTTTAGACACATATATAGTCAACACTATATATGTGTTTACTAAATAAATGTATAGTGTTTACTAAATAATATCAACATCACCACGGTTTTAATGCCATTGATTTTTTGACTGGCTCATTCATTCATTTATTCATTCAATTCATTCATTCATTCATTCATTCATTCATTCATTCATTCAGCATTTGCCATGTGCTAAGCCCTGCATGAGGTATTGACGATACAGAGATAGAAAGGTGGGGGTCTTGTTCTCAAGCTTATGAAGTTCCAATAGAAAACCACTTTCCTGGCCAGGCGCGGTGGTTCACACCTGTAATCCCAGCACTTTGGGAGGCTGAGGTGATGGATCATGAGGGTCAAGAGATCGAGACCATCCTGGCCAACATGATAAAACCCCGTCTCTACTGAAAATACAAAAATTAGCTGGATGTGGTGGCCCGCACCTGTAGTCCCAGCTACTCAGGAGACTGAGGCAGGAGAATTGCTTGAATCCCGGGAGGCAGAGGTTGTAGTGAGCAGAGATTGCACCACTGCACTCCAGCCTGGGGTGACAGAGCGAGACTCCGTCTCAAAAAAAAAAAAAGAGAGAGAAAGCAAGAAAGAAAGCCACTCTCCTTTTCTCCCTTTCACTTTGGGTGGGGTGTTCACAGCCTCAGGCTGTATCTAGTCTAGAGGACTGCAGAGCTGGTGCCATGCCCATTTTCTGAATTCTACTTTATTCTGTTTCTGTTCTTCACTGTTCACTCACAATAGTACCTTACGCACATTGTGCAGTTAATAAGATGCAAGGCAGCATGCTGAGTGCTTTCTAGACATCAGGGCATTTGAGACTTATGTTTCCCCTTCAGGGAGAATATTCTGATTTCCATTCTTCAGATGAGAAAAATAAGCCTCTGCAAGGCCAAGTAATTTGCCCAAATTCATAGAACTACTAACTGCGAACCCAAAGCAGAAACTATTAATGGAGACATGATTTTCTCTCTGAAGTTTCAGTTCATGCCTGTTGGAATAGGCATTTTCATTAACCTCTTCAGCAGTAGGTCTTAGTAGATTTGCTATTGGGTTTCACATCACATGGAACCAGGTTTGTGAAGAAGGTGTGAAGGTTGAGGAGATATCTGAGTCAGAAGAAAGCATTCTTTCAAATGACTCATAGGTTGCAGTCACAGAAATGTAGTCAAAATTCCTCGCCAGTAGAATTAGATCCTGTGTCTTTCAAACCTTTCTCACCTTCCCAAATTCCAAAGTGATGAACATTCAGATGAAACTCCTCAAGATACGAGGCAAAGAATTCCTTTTTGTAGGAAGTATGTACTGGAGATTTTTGAAGAAAAGTGGCCTCCCAAACCCATCTTAAATGTATTTTGCCCCACACTTGGAGATAAATATTATTTGTTATGTTGAAGATGAACCCCAATCAAGGTAGTGTTTCCAGCCAACCCATCCTCCCTGTGCTTTGAAAGACTGTTGTGTGCTTCTCTGGCTTCCAGGACACAAAAGGCTAATAAGCCATAGCCTGAGTGAGTTTTTATAGAAAACTTCTTTCTTTTTCAGTCTGTCAAAGTTTGGAGAAGGTGATGAGGAAGATTTGCTGCTTTATCTCAGTGCATTCAATGCAAATGTTCAGTGCCTGAAGAGACATTCAATACCTGACACTGTGTTGGTGTTATATTTTGGCTGCCATTATTATTATGGAAATTGTTTGGCAACTGGAAGGAAACAAACAAAAAAAGACTTTGATTCACATGGCTAATTCCAGATTCTTAGTCTTTGGACATTTTTGTACATTAATTATTGAGTTCGTTTGGCATTGTGTTTCTGCAGTCATTTAAGTTATGATGAGCAAAACCCCTAGAGTGAAGTTGAAGTTTGTGCACACAATTCTCTACACTCCTCAGCCTGGTCTGAACCCCTGGGAAAATTGTGCCATAGTAGGAATTAACCTTTGATTGGTTCCTTTCCCTGTAATTGATCAATTCACAGCAAGATTCATCTTTGTGTCTGTTTATCATTCTTGTGGATTTGGAAAGTAATCAGGCATTAGCTGGTAAAAACTTAAGGTTTAGCTTTGTTGTAGGGCTTGTTTAAAACATGTTTATGGTGGACTTTCAGGTGGCATGACAGGCAGGAAGAATGATTTGTAAAAAAGAAAATAGGTTGAAGATTGGCCTCTGCCACTCTGCCATCTATGGTGATTGAAAGGTTTTCTAATGAATCAAATTTGCCTTGCAAATATGTTCGTAAAGTATGCAGTGATCAGTATTTCAGGGTACGGTAGGATAAAGTTGCAAGGTTTCTGGAGTCCAGCTGTGGGTAGAGTGAACTGAGGGATAGTGCCTGCTAGGTCTGGAGTACCTACCAAACCAACCTCAGGTTTCCAGGTGGAATGTAATGCTGGGAAAATGTAGGCATTCTTTCTATCTCAGTTTTAGTAATACAACTGAAGACAAAGTCTTTCTAGCTATAGGAGCAGAAGAACAGGTTGAAGAGAGAGAATTAAACTGAAGCCTAATCCAGTAGCTTTCCTGTTTTATAACCTTTAATAGAGACACATTTGTTTATTCTTGCAAATATCTTCTGAAAAATAATAGATTCAGGGAGTAAGGCTACGTTACTGGCTTAAGGTTCCACAGCTAGTGATTTCCAGGGCAAGTTCAAATCTGGGCAATCTAGTAACTGAAATAAGGTATTGCATTTAAAGGGAAAGTTATCCTAATTAGAATACACACCTAGGTAAAAGTTTGACATTTATTAATGTAAATAAATTTAATAAAACACACTTTATGGTGTTCCAGATACGATAAAGACATCTAATTCTACATAGGAAATGTTAGGGCTCGGTAGAAATTCTCAGAACATCTAACTCAATTACTTCATTTCATAGATTAAAAACAAACAAACAAACAAAACAGAAACAAAAACCATCAGAGAGGGAGAGAAGAGAAGCGATCCACCCAAGGCCCTCCCAGTTAATAAGCTGCAGAGGTGGAGTTTTTCATCTTCCAATGCAGTGGACCATACTTTTCTCAAAATGCAACCCACAGGGTTTTTCGGAGGCTAACATATGAAATAATGGAAGCATAATTCTGAAGCTCAAAGTATTTTAGGTTATGTATACTACAAATATCCTTGGTTGTAAAATTGGGGTCACTTACTTGAGAAAATATTGAGGAGTTGAAAAATGCCTCTTCATGGGATATGAAAAATACTTTGTCTGAAGCAACTGAGCTGCTTCACATCCAAACCTATCATTCATCCATCCATTCATTCATCTATACATTCATTCATCCATCCATTCATTCATCCATCCATTCATTCATCTGTACATTCACATCCTAAATTCTTTTCTTTCCCTGTCCAACATCCAGTCAATTACCATGTTCAACATTGTAGTTCCTACCTCTTTAATATATTTTGCATCTACCATCTCATCTCCATCACCACTGCCCCCACCTGCAGTCCCCAAATTTACCCCAAGTCAGGGCAGCATCTCAGTTCCCCTGGCCATACACTGCAAGAAGAAGAGTCAACCTGCTCTTCTGCAATGTCATTCCCTAGATTAAAATCCTTCTAGGCTTCACCATAGTTGCAAGATAATGGTAATTTCCTCTTTTTAGCATAGTAGGCTCTCTATGACCTCTTCCACCAACTTTATTTCCTCTCACTGTCCCTACCTCCCATCCCTACCACCACCTGTTAACTCAGAACATATCTGATACACATGTGCTATCAATAAATGTTTGCTGAACTGGTGAATGGACAGCTACAACAACCCACTTGCCCTTCCCTGAATGTGCCATTTGCTCAAGGCTTTAAAGACAATAATGGAAGTAATAGTAAAGGCAGCTACTAATATTGGGTGCTTATGTTAGACCAGGAACTATGTAGATAATCTCATTTGATCTTCTCAATACCCATAAAGTTGGTTCTACTGTTTCCCTGTTTTTACAGAACTGAGATAACTAGGTAACTAGATAACACTCCAGTTGGGAAGTGTGAAGCTGGATTTGTGTCTCAGCCTTTCTGACCTTAGAGCCACCAGTATTCATCATCATTATGCTTACCACTTTACTACTTCTATCCCTTAGAATATTCCTTCCCCAGTGCTTGAAATCCCAATCCCCCTTTTTATCCAGTTCAATAAACTCTTATTTTGTCTTTTATTATTTTATGTTATTTCAAATTTTTTGTAGAGACAGGGTCACCCAATGTTACCCAGACTGATCTTGAACGCCTGGGCTCAAGAGATTTTCCTGCCTTAGCTTCCCAATGTGTTGGGATTATAGGCATGAGCCATGGTGCCCAGATTTTTGTTTGTTTGTTTGTTTGTTTGTTTTGAGAGCGAGTCTCGCTCTATCGCCCAGGCTAGGGTGCAGTGGCCGGATCTCAGCTCACTGCAAGCTCCGCCTCCCTGGGTTCACGCCATTCTCCTGCCTCAGCCTCCCGAGTAGCTGGGACTACAGACGCCCGCCACCACGCCCGGCTAGTTTTTTGTGTTTTTTAGTAGAGACGGGGTTTCACCGGGTTAGCCAGGATGGTCTCGATCTCCTGACCTCGTGATCCGCCTGTCTCGGCCTCCCAAAGTGCTGGGATTACAGGCTTGAGCCACCGCGCCCGGCCCCCTTTTTTTTTTTTTTTTTTTTAAAGACAGAGTCTCACTCTGTCTACAGGCTGGGGTGCAGCGGTGTGATCTTGGCTTACTGCAACCTCCACCTCTTGGGTTCAAGCGATTCTCTTGCTTCAGCCTCCTGAGTAGCTGGGACTACAGGCGTGTGCCACCACACCCAGCTAATTTTTGAATTTTAATAGAGACAGGGTTTCACCATGCTGGCCAGGATGGTCTCCATCTCTTGACCTCATGATCTGCCCACCTCAGCCTCCCAAAGTGTTGGGATTACAGGCATGAGTCACTGTGCCCAACTGGTGCCTGGCTTTTTACTTGTCTTTTAAACCCTAGGTCAAATATTACCTCCTGTGATCCTTGTATGTCTTCCCTCTTTTTCTGTTTGTTCTAGGTTCCCCTCTTCTGTTTTCCAAACACCAACTAGGGTTGTAAACCCCCATAAAATTGCCCAGTATGATTCAGTTTCCTACTTTTACAGATGAGGAGACTGAGGCTCAGAGCAGGGAAGAGACCAGCCCATGAACACATTCCAAGTGAGACGCAAACTCGGACTAAAACCCAGGTTTCCCGAAGCCAAGTCGTGTTAGGCCATTCTTGCATTGCTATAAAGAAATACCTGAGACCAGGTAATTTTAAAAGAAAAGAGGTTTAATTGGCTCATGGTTCTGCAGCTGTACAGGAAGCATAACACAGGCATCTCCTTCTGGGGAGTCCTCAGGAAGCTTCTAGTCATGATGGAAGGTGAAGGGGGAGCACACATCTCACATGGCAGGAGCAGGGGTGAGAGAGAGATGTGGGAGGTGCCATACACTTTAAAATCATTAGTGATTTTAATGTGATCTTGCAAGCTAGTGATTTAAGCAAATTAGTGATTGAAGAGTGATCTTGCAAGAACTCACTCATTATTTTAAGGCAGTACCATGAGGATGGTCCTAAACCATCCATGAGAAATCCACCTCCATGATTCAGTCACCTCCACCAGGTCCCACCTCTAACACTGGGGATTACAATTCACCATGAGATTGGATGGGGATGCAGATCCAAACCATATTACCAGTCCATTTCACCACTACACAGGCCTTTTCCATATTCTTGCTGGTTTTTGTAATAGTTGGTAAAGTTCTTCTCTCATAGAGTAGCTGTGTAACCTTGGGTAAGAGGCTTGATCTCTGTGAGCTTCACTTTCCTCATTGAAATTGCACCTAATGATATTGTTTATACAGAAGTTTGTTGTGATAATTAATTGAGAGAAGCTTCATAAGGTGTTTAGCACAGTGGTCTGCTGCATTGTACAACTCCAGGGGCACCATTCCCATTGGATTCCTACATGTTTGTCCTGTTCAATAAATAGTACTTCAATCATTGTTTTTTATTTGCTAAGAGATACTTCTCTTATGTACCTCCTTGCCTAGGTTTTCCCCCACTGTGGCTTCTTGTTCCCCATGTGAAGGCTGGATGCCTTGGGAGCTAGGAGGGCTAGCTGACTCTGCTCTCCTGGGTTCAGACCAGCAGCCTGGTGAGAACATCAGTCAAACCAGTGTTTTTACCACTGGGTTACTCAGCCAAACTGATCTGGACTTCCTAACCTCTGAATATTCCCTGTACATCTACTGGCTGTAAAAGTGACTAGAAATCTAGCAACCCTGAACTAATGAAAGAAATACAGTGTCAGACGGCTTTCAAATTTAAAGGGCAAATGCTACTTTGAAGAAAGGTCTCTTGATGAGGTTGTTCTTTCATTTACAACAGAATGTGGATGCAATCGCCTGGAACATCAGTACAGAAGTCCTGGGTATGAGGATGACAGTCCTTAGATTTGAGGGAGTATCAAGTCCTTTAGGAGCAGGCAATATTATGAGCCTGTATCCAAAGTGAGTTTTGGAATTGAAATTGCAGGGCTGTGATGATGAGCTGTTAAAACTGGAAAGACTCGAGATAGATTCAATCTGGATTTCCTACTTTCTGCTTGTGTCATGTTTCACAAATTACTTGGTACTTCTAAGGCTCAGGATCCTCATTTATAAAATGAGAATATTCACAATATCTGTGTTGGAGGATTGTTCATTTGTTATTAGGTAAATATTTATCAAGCACCTAGGATGTGTCTGTCCTAGACGCTGGGATAACATCATTGTCAAGAATCAAATGAGTTAATATAAGGCAAACACTTCGCTCAGTGCCAGCGTGCAATAAAGTGTGCAATAGATGGCAGCTATTTGTATCACATTTTCTTATTCACTAAACTGAACCACGATGTGTTTTGAAGGCTGTCCTCTTCCCATGCATGATATGCAGGATCCTTGTAATTTCAATAATTGCCTGATCCATAGAACTAGAATGCGGGGGAAGGGAAGAAATCCAGGCACCAAAATGCTGAGCCAAGGGTCACAAGATATCAAAAGCTTTCAGGGGATGATGGAAGGCTGTCCCCTGAGACACGGCTTCCTAAATTAGGGACAAAGGTCTCAGTGGCAGGCTGATTTCTTTCATCTCTTAATACTGTGTTTTCCAGCTCCTTTTAACAGGCTGTGTTGGGGAAGGACATAAAATAGGACAAGAATCAGACAGTATGCAGGAAGGGTTTTTTTCTCATTAAAAGAAATCAACCTTGCTCAAGAGGTCATTTTCTAAAATGTAGGTAGTAAATTCTACAGCATATCTATATCCACGATAACCCTGATGAAGACATGTTTCTCCAGATCCCTAAGGGCTGGGCTCCTATAAAGAAAATCCTAGTGTCAGACGTAGAGAATATTAAAGACACCAAATGCTCATCTAGAAACTGTATTGCAGGTCAATGGGGGAGGAGACAGGAGAATCTTTTCAGGCATGTTCCACGTTCTCGACATTGTGCTAGAGATTAGGGATATGAGGGTGATGAGACAGGCAGGTAAGGTCTCTGCCTTCATGGAACCCACAGTGAGGTGCAAGACACAAGAAAGAGGTAAAGCACGCTAACTAGTTACACATTGTGTCTGCAGGGATCGAGAGGAAACCACCACTTTAGATGGGGATGGGAGGGTCAGAGAGATCTCTCTGAGCAGGGGCTCTTTAAACTGAGACCTGAGAACCAAAAAGAAGCAACACAAAAAACAGAGAAAGAAGTGACCAAGACAAAAAGATAGCATGTGAATAAACCTTGAGGTGAGGAAGGACTTTGAAGGTTGGCGTTTTCTAGGAACTGAGAGGAAGCCACAGTGGATGGAGTTTGGGGAGCAAGGAGAAGGTAGTAAGAACTCATATTAATAGATAGGTAGGCTGTGGGAGGGAGTCAGTCCTAGTCCAAGATATTCCTTTAAAAAAAAAGGAATATCTTTGGAGCATTAGAGGACTAAAAACATTTTTTAAAAATTTTGGTGGGCGGATCACAAGGTCAGGAGTTTGAGACCAGCCTGACTAACATGGTGAAACCCAATCTCTACTAAAGAAACAAAAAATGAGCTGGGCATGGGGTGGCACATGCCTGTAATTCCAGCTACACTGGAGGCTGAGGCAGGAGAATCACTTGAATCTGGTCGGCGGATGTTGCAGTGAGCCGAGATTGAGCCATTGCACTCCAGTCTGGGTGACAGGGCGAGATTCCGTCTCAAAAAAAAAATTTTTTTTTCAAAGAGTTTTATATTTACAGATGAGTTGCAAAGACACTACAGAGATCTCTCCAATACTCTTTCCCCAGTTTCCACTAATGTTCATATCTTACTTAACCATGGTACATTGATCAGAACCTACAAATTAACACTGGTACAATACTCCTAACTCCAGATCACTGGAGGATTCTAAGCAGGGAGTTGACTGACTTTGGTTTACGTTTTAAGGAGATAGCTTAGACTACTGTGTGAGAATGATCAGAGCAGGCTGAGACTGGCAATGGGGGACCAGTTAGAAGGCCTGGGCAGAGAAATAAGTGGAAGACGTAGGGTGTGGCGCTGGCAGTGAGGATGGGGGAAATGAATGGGTATGGGACCCAGGGTTGGATGTGAAACAAGGGAAGAGTGAGGGAGAAGAAAATGATGCCCCCTTAACATCAGACCTGGCAGTAGAACAAATACTAGTGATGTTAGCTGAGATGAGGAAGACTGCTAAGGGGAACCAAGGATGGGAGAGCTGTAGGGAGAAAATAAAAGTTTTGGTTTCAAACATGCAAGTCAATGTGTGATGTCTTGAATTTTTTAGATAACATTCTATGTAAATAATATTGATCATTATTACCACTGGAAGAGAGCCTCAATTAGGGGCCTATTCGGACTTAATACTCCTTTCCAACTCATACCCTTTTAACTAGAAGGAAGTAGTAGTATTAAACATTATTGAAAAGTCAAATGCTAGATTGGATTCCTGTTAATTGGATTCTATTAATTGGGTTCAATCCATAGGATGGCTTTTCGCAATGGAAAAGATGCTCTAGTACGGCATACATTTGAAGAGATGAACTCTCTGGATTGCACCCTGGACAGGGAAATCAAACAATGACACACAAATCACAGCCTGGGACGCACCCAGCCAGACGTTGTACAAGGCTCTGCTTCTTATTGGCTAGAGATCTTTGGGCTCAGTTTCCTTACCTGCAAAGTGGAGACAAGAACACATCTTTTAGGGTTGTGCCAATTACATGACACGACATAGTTTATAAAGTGCCTGGTGCTTGGCAGGTAAATCTTGGTTCTTTACTCCTCCTCTGGAAGATATCCTTGGTTAACAACAGCAACCTCCTGCAATTTAAAAACACTTTTTAATTTTTGCAGTGCTTACATGTACAGTCTAATTTTCTCAGAAATCAGAATAAAATGGAAGTATTTTTATTCTCTTCAAAGCGAAAGAAAACTTCAGAACATAATTAAGTGATCTGAATTGACTTAATTTGTTACAGAATTGAGGGCTCTCAGCATGGGCTGATATCCTTGACCATCACATTAACCTGCATAGACTCAGAATCTAATGATCCCAACACGTCACTACCCAGGCATCTTAATGTCCTCACTGACCTTTTGCACTGAACTCTCTCTCTTTATCTCACCATCAGTTAGTGGCTTCTCACCCACTTTGGACAGAACATAGGGCAGGGAGTGTCACATGCCCTACACTCAGCCTTCATTATGAGGCAGCTGGTCTGGGGTTGCCATCACTGTCCTAGGGCTCAGGTCACCCCTTCACCTTTTCCTGGAATTCCTCTGCCTCTCTCATTTTCTCCACCTTTCCTTCTGGACCATCAAAAGCCGAAGCTGCACAGGTAGGTATTGCTGCACAGGTAGACATGCACACCTTGTCATACTGCCTGCCTTCACGGACACTCATAAAACTCTTCTTGTCTCTGGAGTGTGTGTTTCCCAAACTCTCGAGCAGAAGACCTTCCTCTTAATTTGACTGAGGAATTGGAGGCTATTTTCTCAGAGCTCCCCAACCCTCTGTTTCCCTGTCATTCATTCATTACCTTCTTTATCCTTTCAATAATTCCTTCTGTTACTCAAATATTCAGTAGTCTGCCTCTCTCCCTCCATCCTACCTTTCCCCCTCATTCTCATTCTTTCGCAAGAGGTAGGCAGGGTCTTTAGAGCTACAGTTTTTGAAAGTGAGAGGCAGGTGGCTCTCAACTGGTATTTTCTGGATTGGATACATAACAACAAATCCTTAAGGTTGAGGTTCATTCTTCATTCTTCTAGTTACTGAAACCATTTACCCTTCACCAGCAAGTATAATTATTATCTAGAGTAGAGTTGATTTGGCTCCAATAATGGGGCCTCAGAAATCATCTTGTGCACTGTGTCCCATCCCAGAAATGAGAAAATGGAGGCCCAGAAAGCTGAGCTGGCTCCTTGAGGTCAGCAGTGTGACATAGTGAAAGTACCTGAGCTATAGAGTCAGACAGATAGGCACTACACCCTTGCTCGAGCAACTCCTAGCTATATGTTCTTTGGCAAGTGACACCCTCTCTCTGAACCTCTTTTCTTTCTTTCTTTCTTTTTTTAATGGAGTCTTGTTCTGTCACCAGGCTGGAGTGTGGTGGCACAATCTCTGCTCACTGCAACCTCTGCCTCCTGGGTTCAAGCGATTCCTCTGCCTCAGCCTCCTGAATAGCTGGGACTACAGGCGCGCACCACCACGCCTGGCTAATTTTTTGTATTTTAGTAGAGACGAGGTTTCACCATGTTGGTCAGGATGGTCTGGATCTCCTGGCCTCACGATCCACCAACCTTGGCCTCCCAAAGTGCTGGGATTACAGGCGTGAGCCACGGTGCCTGGCCTCTCTGAATCTCTTTTCTTATTGAAACACAAGACAACAGTACTTATCTTGCAGAGTTGTTGTAAAGAGTTATTCTAAAGAGTGGTTCTAGAGAGCCTAGTGCATTACCTTACAAAGAGTAGTTTCACCCTAAATGATGGCTATCGTTAGCTGAGACCCAAACGGAGAAAGCCAAGCTCTTAGTTCAGCACTTTTCCATTACCCTGAGCTGATGCATACTCAGACTATAAGGCTTAGCTTTGAGCTCTTTTTTCTGTAAAGTCTCCTAGTATTTCTCCCTCAGAGTTAATCTCACTTTTCTTTTTGGCTTATGGGGTTTTCCTTTTACCTCTTTTTTTTTGGCAGTCATTTTCTTCTGCCTTGTGTTATAAGTACCTGTGTACCCTTCTGTCTCCTTCCCTAGATTGCATAGCTTGAGTGCACAGCAGTGTCTATAGATTCTTGTGTCTCTTTAACACAGTAATCCTCAAACTCCAAAGAAGATTAAAAATCCCCAGGGAGGTTTGTTAAAAATGCAAATTATTCAGTCCTACCTCTAAAGCACTGATTCAATAGGACTGGTCCATGAATATGGATTTTTAACAAATAAAATGTGGGTGATTCTAATGTAGGTGAATCACAGCACTCGGGGAATTATAGCTCATCTACATATTTTAGCATACACGGGGTGCTCTGGAAATCTTCATTAAGTGAATTATAATAAGGTGTACTATATCATTTATCTATTGCTACATAATAAATTACCCGTAAAACTCAGTTGGAGGGTTTTAAGCATGGGAATGGCATAATCTCATGGAAAGTTCACCCTAGCTGCTATATAAAGTGTAGGTAATGGAGACAAGAGGAGAAAGAGAGGACTCAGTCAGAAGGGTATTGCAGCAATCCAGGTGAGAGGTGATGTGAGAGCTGATGGAGCCTCAGCTGAGGTAGTGGCAGCAGAGGTGGCCTAAAACAACAATGCTTTATTATATGATTCCTCATGGTTCTGTGGATTTTCTGTCTGGATGGTTCTGTGACTGGGCTGGGCTCCTGTGGCTACATTCAGCTGGAAGGTCAGCTGGGGCTGGATCAGCTGGGCCAGCTGAACTTCTCTGTCCATGGGGTCTTTCATCCTCAAAGAGGCTACACCCAGTTTCCTCACATGGTGGCAGCAGCATAGCTTCTTTCCACAAGCATTTATGAAGTCTCTCCATATGTCGTATTTGCTGATATCTCATTGGCCAAAGCATGTCACATGGTCAGAGCTAATATGGGAGGGGACTATAAAAAAGTGTGACTAGTGGGAGCCATGATTCATTGGTAGAGTTGCCAGAGAAAATACAAGATAACCAACTGAATTTGAATTTCAGGTAAGTGAAGAATATATATTTTTAGTGTAAGTATGCCCCATGCAACATTTTAAATCCACATGCTAAAAATTGTTGGTTAATTTTTGTAGTGTATGTCCCAGGCAAGATTTGGGACATACTTACACTAAAAATTATCCTTTGTTTATCTGGAATCAGAATTCAACTAGTCATCTTATATTTTTATTTGCTACCTCTGGCATCCCTATATTGGGAACCATTCATATAATAATCCCTCACTTGCACTATTGCCTTTTTTAACCTTTACTATGAAATTGCTGATTTGGGCTTTTCTGCCTCAGTCTATTCCCAAAAAAAGGAACTCCTCCCACTACTTTTTTTTTTGTTACCCATGTGTACAAAGAAGTACAATGTTTTGAGTTCTCCTACTTGATGTTTTCTGGATTTTCTGAGGCGCAGTTTCTCTTTTCTCACATGGGGTATCTCACCTCTTGCATCTCTTCTCCCTGAGATCAGGTTTGCTCCTGCTGTCACTATCATCTCTAGTCTTCCTTGGCAATTCTTTTCTGCTGCGACAATACTTTCTTCTAGACACTGTCTCTTTATCTGTTTTATATTATAGATTCCTTTGGCAGTCTAGTGAAGCTTATGGAGTCCTTCTGAGAATAATTATTTTAGATGCATAAGATAAAACACGGCCGAGTGCGGTGGCTCACGCCTGTAATCCCAGCACTTTGGGAGGCCGAGGTGGGCAGATCACCTGAGGTCAGCAGTTTGATACCAGCCTGTCCAACATGGTGAAACCCCATCTCTACTAAAAATACAAAAATTAGCCAGGGGTGGTGGTGCATGCCTGTAATTCCAGCTACTCAGGAGGCTTAGGCAGGAGAATCGCTTGAACCCAGTAGGTGGAGGTTACGGTGAGCCAAGATGGCACCACTGCACTCCAGCCTGGGTGACAGAGTGAGACTCCGTCTCAAAAAAAAAAAAAAAGATAAAACACAAAGGAGTACCAAATAATTATAGTCAAATTCAGTTACTAAGATAGCTATAAAAGAAAACAAACCAAAATTATGATATAATAATGCATGTGTTTCTTTATTAATGCATTAAATAATAAAAACCTACATGTAGGTGTTCTTTGAAGTAGATGAGTGTAAATGGTATTTCCAGGTATCTGCAACAACTATAATATGATATAAAGATATTTGTGCTTGATTTTGGTGACAGAGTCAAAGATACTGAAGGAAATGTCAAATATCAGAGGTTAGTGAATAATGATGAACAAATGTTTTGCTATCTAAATTCATAGACCCCTGAGTTCTATCCACAGCTCCCCAAAGTTTTTAGGTTAAGAACCGCTGCATCTAGAACAATCTGAATCAGCCCTCTCCTTTCTCTGATATTCTTCTGCCTCTTGTAACGGAAGCATCTCATTTCACTTTAAATTACAACTGATTAGCTACAGTTGAAAGCATCGCAAAGCAATTATAAGTTGCACATTTAGACTTTTAGAAAAATTAGTGGAAACTTTGGAGACATTAGCCAAAGAATGAAGTTGAGTACACAGTGAGTTTTTCTGTCCATTTGTTTTCTACCTATTTTAGGGACTGAGGCTTTCCAGCTTAAGCTCTCGAAATTAATGCAAACCGTGACCTGTAATTTTAGCTTATGATTGTTGTTTGAACCAAATTGTTCTTCTGCCTGATATGGTTATTGATTATCATATAGTTATTTACTCAACATCATTTCCTCTGGAAGTGCTCCCCTTGCTCTGTGGAGATGACATCACTGATCGAATGTCCTTCCAGACGGGGTGATTTGGACTTCTCTGTCCTATTCAGCTGCTGAAGCTCTTGGCTTCAGGATACCATCCTCTCCTGCCTAGACTCCTAACTCACTAGCTTTCTCATTGTCCTCTGCTGACTTATTATCCTCTAACTGGTTTCAAAATAATAGATTGCCCCTGGGCTTAGTTTAGGCTTCCTGTCTTGTTTGTATCCTTTCCTTGAGTGATCCAATCCAAGCCTTCGCAAACTATGTATTTGGTGATAATGCAGAAATTATCTCTGATCCAGACCTTCCTGTGTTCCAGATTCCCATACCCATCTGTCTGTTTCACATGTCCAGTTCAGCAGCCTATGAACATCTGAAGTGTAACATCAGCACAGTTACCAACTTTACTCTCCAGCTTTGTTGTTCTTCTAGATATCTCAATTTCAACATATGTCAACATTATCCATACAGTAGCTCAAGCCAAAACAATGAGAAGGCATTCCAAATTCCTTTATTCTCAGTTTAAGGGAGCTTAACCCCCAACAACAGCAAATTCTGATGGCTAACCCTCCCTCCAGAACCTGACCACTGTTTACCATCTCCACTGCCACTCCCTCTGCTGAGGCTCCACCATCCCTAATATCACCTCTTACCTGGATTGCTGCAATAGACTCCTGACTGATTCTTCTCCTCTTGCCCCTATTACTTACTCTTTATATAGCATCCAGAGTGATCTTTCAATTAGATTATGCCATCCCCATGCTTCAAACCTCCAATCACTTCCCAATGCCCTCAGAATAAAATTCCCACTCTTGGATGGTCCATGAAGCTCCACATCGCCAGTTCCTGCAGACCTTTTGGACTTCAGCACTTACCACTTTGCCCTCACTAACTGAATTCCAGCCACACTGGCTATCCTTCTGTCTTTGAATGTCCCAAACGTGTCACCTGCTCAAGGCCTTTACACTTGCTATCCTATCTTCCTAAAACCATGACGCGCTCATCATTTTTCTTTGCTCATGTTTCTCACCATGCGGAACTCAGCTCGTTGCCACTTCCTCAGTGATGTCTTGACCTCTGAGCAGCCTTATCAGTCACTCAACATTCCATTGTTGGGTTTGGCTTTTCCATAGAACTTAACACTAGTTTGAGTTTTGTTGTTCATGTTCATGCTCACTTGTCTACTGACTGTCTCTTCCCTTGAACACATGCTCAACAATAGCAAAGCTTTTGTGAAATATATTTACCCTTGAATCTCCAGCACTTAGAATGATGCCTGACATATGACAGTTGCTCAATAAATACTTGTTGACCAATTTGGAAAATGACTGGGCTACGATACATATGTTTTGTTTTCTGAGTACCCTTGATGACTGAACCATCAGAGTTAGTGTGGATGTTAGGGATTCTTATCTCTGACCAAGACACACAACAGTGTTGTTGGGACCATTTGTGAATTTTATCCAAAGGCTTGTTTTGAAATGTGGTACATGTTTATACCCATTATAAGACTTTATATATTCAGAGACTATTTTTTCTCTAATTCGTTGATTTACTTATTTTCCTTATATATATATATCATTTTCTTTTTATTTCTTTCTTTTTATTTTTTCTTTTATTTATTTAATTTTATTTTTAAGATAGAGTCTTGCTCTGTCACCCAGGCTGGAGTGCATGGTGCAATCTTGGCTCACTGTAACCTCTGCCTCCCAGGTTCAACCAATTCTCTTGCTTCAGCCTCCCGAGTAGCTGGGATTACAGGTGTCCGTCACCACACCTGGCTAATTATTTTTGTATTTTTAATAGAGATGGGGTTTCACCCTGTTTGCCAGGCTGATCTCAAACTCCGCCTTGGCCTCCCAAAGTGCTGGGGTTACAGGAGTGAGCCACCACACCTGGTCTATCATTTTCTTTTTAAAATTCAACGTTTACTCTGTGCCTTTACTGTGGCAGACACTGGGAACTGTTAAGGCACTATGTACCCTCATAAACTGCTGTAGGAAGAGGACAGGGAAATCCCAGTTGTTGGGTTTAGAACCCACTCTGAAGATGGCTTTTTGGAAACAGTGGTGAAGAAAGTCGGATAAAGTTCCAAGGCAGGAGCTGGAGAGAGTCAGACTCGGTTGGGGCAGTGGGCAGGGAGCTATTCTAGGTAGAGGAAGAAGCACATGTGAAGGATTGGGACAGTGAGTATCTACTGTTTCTAGGAAATTGTAGGACATCCATCAGGTCTGGAGTTTATACTGGTGGAGAGAGTTGCAAAAAGAGACAAGACTGAAGAAAGAGGCCAGTAGAGGAGAGAGCATAAGGAGAACAAAGGTAGTCATCAAAGATTTATCAACAGAGAAAAACACAGTCATGTTTGCATTTCAGGAAGATCATTCATAATTCTTGGATGATGGCTTAGAGGGGGTGATGACTGAAAATAGGGGAGTTGTCTGTTCAGGTCTAAAATTTGGGACAAGAGGTGGGAGAGAGGACTCCTTATATCAGTTCCTGGAGTAAGAAGCAATTTGGGACCTGTAATAAGGGCAATAAAACACTGGATGCCCACCATTCTGCTAAGTGCACTAAGTGTGGAGATATTCGTGACTCATTTTTATGTCTGGGGCACTACCCTGGCCAAATTATTTCTCATATTCTATGATTAGACAAAGAGAACTTTTAAATTTTTAGATTTTTCTATCTTCGGTTACCTCTCTCAGTTGATCCTTTTGTTCCATTGCATAATCCAATAGCAGTGTCAGATCCAAGAGAAGTTCCTCTTCAAAGGTTTTGTTTAGTTTCTTTGTTCTCTACTTCCAAGATCCAACTGCCTTATCCTTTGCGCCCCCCTGCTCCTGGTTACAGTAAAAAACTCTCCGAGTGGTCCTTATCTACAGAGCCCACATCTGCTACTCACTCTATAATTTACCTACCCCTGCTGTAACAGCTCTTCCCGCCAAAGCTGTCTGTCATGTTAGCCAGTTGGGTTCAGTTTAGATTGTGCGGTCCAACTCCAGCCAGGGGAGACAGGACACAGTGGTAGGGACAAGCTGCATTAAAAATAAAAAAACCCTTTCCCTCCTTTGTTCAGTGTACTCTCATGGCAATCAGCCCTGCGAGAAGCACCCTTCTACAGAAGTAAATTTGCCTTGCCGAGAAATCTTTTGTTTGAGTACTTGTTTTCTTTGTGACTCCAAGCTTTACTTCCAACAGAAGGAAGCTCTTTGGTTCCCAAACATTTTTACCAGTCACCAGGCTGTTCTCTGAGTAACCTCTGAGTAATAAGGGGTTTACTGATATTCCAGCCATTAAACTGCCTCTGTATGACAATTGAATTATGTCATATAATTGCCCCCCATGTTGAGGCCAGGTTTGGTCCTGGATGGGTACTGGTATGTATAGGTGGGAGGGCTGAAATGGGGCAAGAGAAAGGAGGGAGCCCAGGCCTGGGGGCATGGCTGCTGCTCAGCAGGGGTGAGGAGTAGGACAGCCTGGCAGGGAGCCAGGGCACCTCCCTTGCTGTAATTGCCAAGTGTCAAGTGAATAAGCCCTTCCACCTGCTGGGAAGCGAACATTTGACAAAGAGACTCAGGAGCGGGAGGATAAATGGTACCTGTGCAATGTAGGCCAGGAATGCTCATAGAATCTATTGTTGAAAGGGACTTTTAAGATTCATGTATCCAGATAAATGCTCCTCATCTTGCTGTACTTGGAAAAAACCAAGGCTGTGGGAGGGAGGAGGGAGGAGAACTGTCAAATTCACAGAGCTATTGAGTAGCAAGCTTAGACTCCTGCCTCCTTAGCATAATTTAAGGAAAGCAAGAAGCATTGTGAAAGGAGGATGGGATAAGATGCTAACTATATTCCAGAATGGTTAGGATATTTGGTCTTGGTATGGGTCCTAGGCAGGCAATGATAAATTCCTGGATCATACTCAGATCTTTGTTCAAATGCAAATCAGCCTGAACTTCCTACCTGGGTCTCAGTTACATCTATCCAGTTGCTTCTGTATAATTTCTGCATGACTTTTTCACAATCACCTTGAGCTACTTGTGGTGGTCTGGCACCCAGTATTCATTCCAAACTCCTTCTAGAGTACCTTCCTATACTAGTGAGACTAGAAAGCTAGCAATATACTAATTATACTTCCCAGACTCCCTTGCAGCTGGCATTGCAATGAAATCAGGTTAAAAATCAGGTTCCACCAATTAGAGACACTTTCATGATATTTGGAAGGTAAAGGCCATCTTCCTGCTTCAGTAGCTGAAAGGTTGGATTTTTCTTCCTACGGGTTCCAGGCTCCTATCACTGCCTTCCAGGATGTGGAAAAGCTGTTGCTGCTGAAGTGGCAGCGAGAGTGACTTGGGTCGATCCTTGGGTCACAATGACAATGGTGTATTGTGAAAGTCAGTGGTCCTTGTTGTGACCTCTGGATTTTCCAGGTTCCTGATTGTGGCAGAGGTAGAAGTTCCCCCAGCAGGCAAATTCTCACTCATTCCTAGAGGCTGAGCATGGGACATGTTTCCTCAGTTCTTCCAGTGATTTTCTAAGTGCCTGGGGTACATTGTTTGCAAAAAGGGCCACAATCCCTTCTTCCTCTTCATATCTATGCCTATTTACAATGAGGCTTTGCAGCTCATTCCATCAAGAGGTAGTCTGTTTTTCCCACTCTTAGAATTTGGGCTGGATGGCCAGGCTCACTGGTTCATGTTTGTAATCCCAGCACTTTGGGAGGCTGAGGTGGACAGATCACCTGCAGTCAGGAGTTCAAGACCAGCCTGGCCAACATGGCAAAATCCCATCTCTACTAAAAATACAAAAATTAGCCAGGCATGGTGGTGGGTGCCTGTAGTCCCAGCTACTCAGGAGGCTGAGAGAGGGGAATCACTTGAACCCAGAAGACAGAGGTTGCAGTGAGCCAAGATCGTGCCATTGCACTCCAGCCTGGGCGACAGAGCAAGACTCTTTCTCAAAAAAAAAAAAAAGAGAGAAGAATTTGGGCTGGATTTGTAACTTGCTTTAGCCAACAGAATGAGACAAAGTGACATTGTGCCTACACCTTAAGAGGCCTCGTGTGCATTTTCTCTTTAGCAGCTCTTCCTGGAGTCATGTGCATTGCTCGAGCTAGCCTGCTAAGTGATGAAAAAGATGCGGCCTAGTGATCCTCATCACCCTCAACCAGTAGCCAGTCAATGCCCAGAAGCAGAGATGCTTTAGCTCATTTACAAGTGACCACAGACAAGAGTGAGGCCAGCCAAGAGCAGAAGAACTAACCATTTAAGCCCAGTTCAGATCAACAGCCTGTAGAACTGTGAGCTAAGTAAATGGCTCTTACTATAGGCCACAAAGTTTTGGAGTGGCTTGTTATGTGGTAAAAGATAACTGAGAGAACACATAATTCTGGGAATTACATCCATTACTGCTTAAAATAGCTAGAGTGCTTGTTGCCTGCAATTGAGCCTTGCCTATGATACACTTAAATTCAGCATTTCCAAAATCAAGCTCATCCATATTCCCTGACTGAACCCTGGTTCCCTTCTGGTGTGTTTGCCTTGAGTCATTTGCAATTCTTTCTTCTCCTTTACCGTTGGTATCTGATCCATAACCAAGATTTGCCATTTTTATTTCCAAAATATATATTGTGTCTGTCCCCTGTCCACAACCACCCTTATCCACATCACTTTTATTTCTTGCTTGGGTAACAATAGCCTCCCCATTGGTTTTCCTGCTTCCATTCTTGTCCTGTTCCTAGCTCTTCTCTACAAAGCAGCTGGGAGGATAATTTTAAAATGGAAATCTGATTGTGGTCTACAAATCCCTCCAGGATGCTCTTCACTAACATTACAAGGCAGCACTTTTACCTTGTCTTTCCAAGCTAAACCCTCTCCCTTTCCTTTAGTTTCTATAAGCTTTTTTTTTTTTTTTTAACCTTTCCATCCGAAGGCCTTTGCATATGCTATTCCTTATGCCTGCAATACTTTTCTCCCTCTTTATCTGGTTAGTTAATACCCAAACTTCAGAGCCTAGCTTGAAAGTAATTTGGCCCACAAGGCCTACAGTGCTCCCTCTACACAAGCATATAAAGGGAGACAAGGTCAAATCCTCCCATTGTATGTTCCAATGAAACTTGACATAATTGAAAGTGAATAATAGCTTTTGTCATTATTTCTATACTCTCTTTTTCCTCTTCCAGGTTCCTTGAGGGCAGGGACCTTGGTTACTATTTATTCTCAATAGTCAGCAAGGTACAATTTGGAAAGGAGACACTCAAGAAATGTGTTACATGAAAGAATAAAGCACAGGCTCATCCCTCAGGTTGGCTGCTGTTTAGGAGACACTTTGATACACAGAACTCTCGCTTGGGTGCTTGCTAATACACAGATTGTCCTGGGCACTGTCTCCTTATGTTCTGATCTGGCAGGCCCGGGCTCATATCTGGGTATCTGCATTTTCAGCACGATTTCCAGGGAAATCTCCATGGACTTCACTTGGGCCAAAGATCTAGACATAGGGTTTTAAGGAAACATGTAGGATTTCCTCATTTGTTCAGTAAGTATTTGTGATGCACCTGCTGTGCCTCTGGGTGTTTGGAGGATGCGTAAGTCATGGACCCAGATTTCAAGCATTTCAATTTAACTGGGAAGTTGAGCTTTTCAGCATCAAGCATTTAAGTGGATGGCATATGATGGGATTTCCTAAGAAGAGCTTTCTTTTATGGAGCAGAGATGTATGCGGAAGGGAGAAAGCAAAGCTCTTAAGAGGTTAATTTCTCTCTTGAGGCTTGGGAGGAAATGTGACCTCCTGGGAAGAACCCTGGCTTTGGTGTCTCCATGGTTTGGCATTCCATCTTTTCTTGAAATAACTGTACAACTTCAGGGAAGTTGTTTTACATTTTTTGAGGCTCAGTATCTCCAGTCCATAACACGGGGATGAAGGCAAGAAAATAATTTCTATCTTACAATGTTGTGTGAGTACTAGAGATATTAGAGGTAATGTACTTGGCCCAAGGCTTACACTTATGGTGAGTCCTCAAATGGTGAATTGTGTTATCGTTACTGAATCATCAAGCCGTACATCACTGTTGCCCTGCCTAATTGTAACTCCAGGCTTCAGTGTGAGAGAAGCTTATATGACTAAGGAGAGGGGATATGGGTTTAAATGCTCACCTTGCCATTTATTAGCTATATGACATTCACCACATGCTTTGCGTTTTGGATCTCAGTTGGTTCATCTTTAAAAGGGGTGAGAAGATCTACCACATTTTCTTATAACCTGAGTTAAATGGGGGAAAAAAAACTTAGGTAAAGAACCAGTCATAGTGTCTTGAACATATGAAGTACTCAAAAAACACACATTTAGAAGCTTCCAGGACTGAGATTAAAGGAGTCCTCTCCGGAAGGATTATCTACCTACTATTCAAGAAAGGGGCTCAGGAGTCACAGAGAATAAAGTAAACAAATATTAACTAAAGACCATGTCTCTGAGAAATTTATGAGAATCTGGGAACTTGTCAGTGAAAATACAAGGTTCTTTTTTGTAAGAGATACAAAATCTAACACTAATATGCTTGAGAAAAAAAAAATTAAACCTTTTGCATAACTGATGTCTTATGCAATTGACAAGTTCAGGAGCAGGGATAGCTTCAGGCATGGCTGTACCCAGAGGCCCACGTGGTCACTGTGATGCAGTCATGCTGTTCCACCTCATCTTCTGCTTTTCACTGTTGAATCTATTGGCAGGCTCCCCAGTGGTGGTGGCAAAATGGTTTCCATCAGCTCCCGGCCTTCATCCTGTTCTCCCCCCAACTTAGGCAGAAGGACCATTGCTCTTCCCCTACCTTTAGGATAAGTCCTCACATTAATGATAATTGGATTGACCTGGGCCATTTGTCCACCTGTGAACCTATGACGATGAACAGAAGGATGGAATAGCATGACTGGTGCAGGCCTGGGTCTCGTACCGACCCCTGAATCTAGTGTGGCTGAGGCTAGCTAGACCCAGATCCTAAAGACTCAGAGTTAAGGAGCAGTGGATTTCCCCCCAAATGTGAGGGTTACAATTGGAAGGGGGAATGGGTGCTAGAAAATTAAAAACAACAGATTCAACAAAGACTTAGTTCTTTTTTGTACTATTATCATTCACCCCTGTCTACTTCTCAGTCCTGAAACCTCAAGAATAAAAAGACAGTGTGCTTGTTTTCTTCAATGAAAATTGGGAGTCAGGACTGTATCCTGATCTGAAACTAGTCTTTGGTGAGAGACAAAGTGTGAAAAATACAGGAAGTTTTGGCAGCTGTGCTGAGGACCAGGAAGCAGGATTAGTCCCCGGAGGCTGTCGGAAGGAAAAAAAGATCCAGGGGGAGTCAGCCTGGGAGAAATTTACTTACTTCAACGGCTTCATTCTTAGACACCGACTGAGCTACCCAATGTCTTCCTTCCAACTCTCACTCTCAGAAAATGCTGCTTATGGATCAAGGCAGCCTTGCCTGGCCTGAGTTCCTCTTCACAGGTCACCTGCTGAAGGGCAACCATCCTTTTCGGAGACATGGCTATATCCATTGGGTGGCACATTAAGCTACTCCCCAGGGGGGCCAGAGCTATTAAAATAGAATCCATCCCCAGGAAGTGAGCAAAATACATTGACCGGCCCTGCATCAAAGCAGCGGCAGGAGCCAGGTTGCAGCACCAGCAGGCTCCCTGCACTCAGCATTTTCCTCGCAGAAAACAAGATCACCAAATGACTTTCCACATCCTCCCTTTGCCTGTGTACCCCAGAGACTGCAGGCAGCCCTTGCCAGTCCATGCATTTGCTTTATCTCTGTGCTCATCCATTTTTCTTCTTGTCATAGAAAAAGACTTAACAAAACACTCACATTAATAATTCTGATCCCCTATAAATGGCCAAATCCTCAAGAGAGCACCTCGGCCTCTCTGTCCACATTGCCTCCTCCCCTCTACCATCTTCACGGCAACACAACAACATCTCTTTACGTTTATGTCAGTCCAGAATGGGGTAATAACTTGTAGCTCTATGCATTCTGGTTCCCTCGTTATTAATCATTCCCTACTGAAAACATTAAAGGTTTCTGACTTGGACTTTTGTTTACAAAAACAATGCTGATACTTCCTTAAAGAAGCAATTTCATCAGCTTGTCAAGGAGCTGGCCCTAAAGCAGAGGTCACCCATAGGCGAGGCTACAATTAATTGGAAATCTGAAATGATTGTGGACCTGGGTAAAAACTTGCTATTATATTTTAAGCTCCAAGGGAGATTTTAAACTGTGTAACCCAGTGTTTCTCAATTAGGGCTCAGTTCCTGGCTTCCTAGTCCCCCAGGGAACATTTGGCAATATCAGGAGACATTTTTCATTGTCACAATTCCGGGGTGGGGAGGGGTTACAAGGAAGCTACTGGCATCGAATAGGCAGGTGCCAGGGATGCCCCTCAACATTCTCGAATGCACAAGACAACCTCACAACAAAGACTTATCCAGTCCCAATGTCAACAGTGCCAAGATTGAGAAAGCCTGTTGTGTAGACTAAGGATTAGTTATAATGCATTCATTAATTCTTTGATTTGTTCATTCATTTAGCACTTGGCTATGAAATACCCTCTGTGTGTCAGGCATTATTCTAATATCATGAATTTCGTTGTGACTGAGACAGTCAGAATGCCTGTTCCCATGGATATGTTATTTTAGTTCAAAACTCTGGCCATAAGTAGATAAACAAATAAGATGACTTAAAAGGTGATATATGCAATGAATGAATGAATGAATGAATGAATGCATGCATGCAGCAGAGCTAGTTTGACGTCGGACCAGGCCATGTTAGATGGGGAGGTCGTGGGAAGCCTCCCTGAGAGTCAGCAATGTGAGAGCTGGAAAGGGAAAGGCAGCCAGCCCAGGGCGAGGGAAGGCATTTCAGGCAGGGAGAATGGCAAGTGTAAAGGGCCCGAGGCAGAAAAATCTGGGTTTGTTTGGGGAAGAGAAAGAAAACCAATGTGACTAGAAATTCTTGAGTAGAAGGGAGAATGAAAGAGATAAGAAAGAAAAGATTGACCTGGATAGACCATGGGGATCAGAGGTTTCCAAACTTGTTCTGTAAAGGGACAGATTGTAAATGTTTTCAGCTTTATGGGCCATGCTGCCTCTGTCACAACTACTCAGCACTCCGGCCATGGTACAAAAGCAGCCACAGACAACATGTAAATACATGGGCATGGCAGTGTTCTGATACAACTTTATTTATAAGATCACATTGGCTGGGCGCAGTGGCTCACGCCTATCATCCCAGCACTTTGGGAGGCTGAGGCGAGTGGATCGCCTGAGCTCAGGAGTTCGAGACTAGCCTGGCCAACATGGCAAATCCCTGTCTCTACTAAAAATACAAGAATTCGCTGGGCGTGGTGGCACTCACCTGTAGTCTCAGCTTCTTGGGATGCTGAGGCAGGAGGATCGCTTGAACCCAGGAGGAGGAGGTTGCAGTGAGCCAAGATTGTGGCATGGCACTCCAGCCTGGGAGACGGGGATTCTGTTTCAGGAAAAAAAAAAAAAAAAGATCCGGTTGTGGGCTGTAGCTTGCTAATTTCTGGTATAAGACTTTGAAGGACACGGGAAAGGGTCCAAATTGTGTTTTAAGTACCCATGGACAATTTCAAGCAAGGAAGAATAATTACATTTTTAAAACTGGGGTTCACAAGAATAACCCAATTCCTGGCTTTGTGATCTTTGGCATATTATTCTCCCTCTCTAGGTCAGCTTTTCCTCATTTAAAAAATAAAATTGGCTAGTTACCCGCTTAGATTGATGTCAGGAGGTTGACATGGATGGAATGAGTGAAGTGCAGTTTGCAAAAGCGAGTTATTGTGACTGTTAAAAGTGTTACCACCTGTGGAGGCCCCAAAGCCCTTCCATGTATTTTTACAGCCTTCTAGTATGAGGGATGGCTCTGTTTCAGAGCTGGAGGAACTTCCTGGAACTCCAGGAGGCAAAATTACTCACTTGCAATCGCATAAGGCACAAGCAGTTGTGTTTGGGCTCCCGCTCGCCTGTCTGCATGTTTTTCAGATCAAATATAGACTTAGTGCTCGCTGCCTCGTGGGTGCTGCTTCTCTGCTAGTAAGCCTATGTATGAGCTTTATTTTCTTTGCAGAAGAGTCACCTCTCCATGAAAAACGCCTTTGCCTTGCTTATCCTTGGCAAATGCACCCAGCAGTCTGGCTGGTCAGTGCTGGAGGCTGGGGAGAGGTGGGGGTTCAGAACAAGGAACAGGGCAGGGAACAAGATGGACAGGAGCTCAGACCTAGAAACTGGACATGTCTACAAGAAAGGAACTGCCTCTTGGAAAATGCCTAGTGACGCCTTCCCTGCCTCTAAGGCTAAACCTAGTCAGGGTCTCCCTATTTCTTAGGACAGGATTGAGAGTGCTTCCGTGGCCCCTATAATCTGGCTCTTAATCATTTTTCTGCCTTACCTCCTATCAGTTACTCACCTTGTGCTGGCCACAGTTCTCTCCAAAGATGCCAAGCATATTCTCTTCTCTGGGCTTTTGTGTGAGCTGCTCCCTCTGAGTTTCATTTCCTCTACCTCTTTCTTGGTCTGGTGACTTAACATAAGTCTCTTCATTCACATGACATCTTCAAAGTGGCCTTTGTGACCAACTTATTTTAAATTGCACCACACCCTTCACACCGCTTTCTATCCTTTCATTCTGCTTTATTTATTTGGTTATAGCATATCATAGTCCTAGCTGGTATTATATTCTATGTTTATGTGTTCACTGTCTGTCTGTCCCATTGGAATATAAGTCACTTGAAGGTAGAGATTCGTCATGTACATGGCTGCATTCCTACCTCCTTCCAAGTGCATTACACATTGTAGGCGATTAATACATTTGTGTTCAATGAATGAAAGACCTTTAGTTACAAAGGGACAGATGCCAGGCAGATGGTCATTAGTGAGTTAGTCTGGCAGGAGTTGAGCTCTCTAGCAGGTGGCAGGAGCCCAGCAGTATAAGATCAGGGTATACATAATATGCAGACTGTATTAGAGTAACACCAGCTGTTAAAACAAATAAACTCCCATATTTCAGTGACTTAAGACAATGTTTACTTCTCACCCACATAACACTGATTTTCCTATTCATGGGAGACTTTTCTCCAGGTGGTGATTTAGGAACCTAGGCTTCTTCTGTTCTGTGGTGCTGCCATCCCTAAGGACCATGAATTTCTCTGCCTCCAGTTGGCAAATGGGAGAAGAAAGAGTGGAGAAGGTACATACACTTCTCACTCACCTTGGCTCAGAGGAGACCTTCACCACTTCCACTCCACTCCATTGGTGAGAACTGATCACATGTACCTACCTAGCTACAAGGGGGGCTGAGGAAAGTTGCCTCTCACCGGGCAACTGCTTCCCAAGAATAGCTTTATATTAAGAAACACTCTGTACTATGCACCCCAAATGTTGACAGATATTTGATTATCTCTATTAGATAGTCCTAGCTCTTTCATTTCCTTTCCTCTGTTCTACCTTGACAATCTTGCCCAAGCTCTAGTTCTTACAAACAGCCTGTAGACACACTCATGTTTCCCACCCTAAAACCATTTCTCCAGACCCAAAGCCCTTTCAAGCTACTGTCTTCCCTTCATTATTGATGAACGTCTTGAAAGAATCCTTTACTGATTTCACTTTTCCCACATATTATTTATTCCTTGGCTTACTGAAATTACTCCAACTCAATGTCACTAATGACCTGCATCCTCAGCCTTAATTCTGTCTGTCTCCCCTGCAAAAATTTGACATTGTAGAGCACATCGTCCTGCCTGGAGTGTATGACCTTCTGAGTCTCGACTCTCCCACAGTTCTCATCTTACCTCTCCCACTGCCCTTTCTCAGTCCCCATTCTGTTGTTTATTCAATGTTGGGGTTGCCTGACTTCTGTCCTTAGGTTCCTCTCTCCTTTCTCTGCTCTCTGCATCTCTCTCTCTCTCCTGGGTTCAAGCAATTCTCCCTGTCTCAGTCTCCCAAGTAGCTGGGATTACAGGTGCACACCACCATGGCTGGCTAATTTTTGTATTTTTTAGTAGAGACGGGGTTTCGCCATATTGGCCTGGCTGGTCTTGAACTCCTGACCTCAGGTGACCCCCCACCTTGGCCTCCTAAAGTGCTGGTATTACAGGCGAGAGCCACAGCACCTGGCCATTTCTCACCATATTCTGAGACTGAAAATGCCTTGCATGACTGAAACTTTTTGTGTTAGTTTCCTGAGGCTGCTATAACAGATGACCACACACTGAGTGACTGAAAACAACAGAAATGTATGCTCCCACAATTCCGGAGGCCAGAGGTTCAACAGCAAAGTGTCAGCAGGATTGGTTCCTTCTGGAGGCTCTGAGGGAGAATCCGTTCCATGCCTCCCTCCTAGCTCTTGGTAGCTCAGGCAATTCTTGACATTTCTCGGCTTGCGCTGCATCACTCTAATCTCTACCTCTGTCTTTACGTATCGTTCTCTCTGTGTTGTCTCAAACCTCTCTCCCTTCTCTTAGAAGGATAACAATAATTGGATTTAGAGCCCACTGTAAGCCCGGAATGATCTCATTTTAAGAATCTTTAACTTAATTACATCTGCAAAGACTTTAATTTTACATAAGGTCACATTCACAGACACTGGGGTTAGGACTTGGCCATGTCATTTTGGGGAACGCTATTAACTTGCAACACTTCGTAAATCTGTACCTCTGACACCAGCCTCTCTCCCGGGCTCCAGACCCACATTTCCAACTCCCTACCACATGTCTCCAACCATAAGATGCAGAAGAACCTCACATACACATGTCCAACCTGGCATTTAGCATTTTTTCTTCTTAATTCTAATCATCCTCAGCTTTCTCTTGTGGGGGATGGCTCACCATCTGTCCACTCTTACAAGCGAGGAGCATGAGACTCATTCTGGATTCCTTCCTCTCTTACCTCCCACCTCCAATCAGGCACTGAGTTATGTTGATCCTCCTGGGACATATCTCCCAAACTCCTCCATCCCCAGCATCTCCAGCTTGGTACAATCTCCATATTTCTCACCACCGGTTTTCCGGTAGTTTCTTAACTAGCTTCCTTCTCTGCTTCCTCCAGTTTATCTTTAAAACTGCAAATAGAGTTTTCCTCCTAAAGACTATGAATCTGATCATGGTAGAAGTCCATAATCTTTTATCTAAAACTTTGAAACTTCCAGAAATTCAGAATCTTTTGGACGGAGGAAAAGCCAGATGTAGTGTATTATGTAGGTCTGGCATTGTACTACGGGCAGTACCCCACACCCAAACATGTAAGAGTGAAATACATGAATATTCACACGAAGAGGGATAAATAAAGACCATAAATAGCCTCCTGTACACTCAGACAGTGTTTGCTGCCAAGTGATTTCATGCCAAACTTAGGAAAAAAACCTTCAGTTGTCAGTTTTTAAAATTTCAAGAGTGTGGATAAAGAATCGTGGTCTTGTACTTTCTTTCTCGAAACTTCTGTAGTTTCTTTTTGTCTCTTTTAGCAGGGTTTGAAAAACAGTGGAGGAAATGAGCTCAGAGATTATGCAATAGCAGGATGGTCTATTAGGTTCCATGGACTAGTAGGCCCATTGGAACCTGATTCCTGCCCACCTCTTGACCTGAATTTACACTGCTGTGTCTCCTTCCTTTTCCCTTTGCCCCACCTCACCAGTAGACATTTCTGTTCCTGAAATAGTCCTGACTCAGGGCTTTGCACATGCTATTCCCTTGTCTTCAATGCCTCTCTTCTATATGCAGCTGGTTTCTTCTCCTCATTCTGACTTCACCTTAAATATCATCATCATTTCACTCCATCCTACTAAATATCTCTTCCACTTTCCCCTAGAGAAGGCGATTGACTTGCCACCTGTTCTGTAAGTCGAGTTTTATTCCTTATTCCTTTACTATTGTCTACTATTCTTTTCCTATTGTCTAAGGCTGCTTTCATAATACAACAGGAGAGTTGAGTAGTTGCAACAGAGTGTGTGGCCCCAAAGCTAAAAATGTTTACTCTCAGGCTCTTCACAAGACATGTGTGCCAGACTCTGCCCTGGATTTACTATAGAGCAATCAGCTATATGATCTTTATTACATTATTCTATGAAATTATCTTATGTGTTAGTTCATTCTCTTCTTCTCTACTGGAATGTGAATTTTGTGAGAATAGGGACCTTGCCTCTGTTTGCTCATGGCTATAGTCCCAGGGCATCTGAAGACATTCAATAACATAGTTTGTTTGCAGGACTAAATTGATACCTGCTGGGTATACGTTGTGAGCAAAGTTGGTCTGACAACCTGCTGAGGGGCTCAACCTGCCAAATAAGTACCAGTTGGGGGAGGAAAGAATGGGATCAGGAGGTGGGGTGCATTTTCCATCTTTGGATTTTGGTTTCTCAAAGTAAGTAGCCACCCACCTTCCCATATCTGTCATTTAAAATGTGTCTTAGTTTGTTTTATTTTGCACTGCTATAGCAGAACACCTGAGACTGGGTAGTTTATAAAGAAGAAAGATTTATTTCTTATAGTTCTGGAGGCAGGGGAGTCCAAGATCAAGGTGCCAGCAGGTTTGGAGTCTGGTGAGGGCTTGGTCTCTCTTCCCGAGATGGTGCCTTGAACACTGCGGGAAACTGTTCCTCACATGATGCAAGAATGGAAGAGAAAATTGAGGGAGAAGGAGAGAGGCAGAGAGAACAAAGTGGGCCGGTGGGGGGGGAGATAGAGAGAGAGAGAGAGAGAGAGAGAGAGAGAGAGACCAAGACCCAAACTCATGCTTTTACAAGGAACTCACTTCCATGATAATGCATTAATTTACTCACTTCTGCCTCATGGCCTAATCATCTCTCATTAAGTCCCACTTGTCAACACTGTTGCATTGGAGATTAAGTTTTTAACATATGCTTTTTGGGGGGATGCATTCAAACCACAGCAAAGCCTGAAAATAAAATGCAAAAAAATCAATTTCACAGCCCAGCTTAGGATTTAATGGTGCGCTATCTACAATAGGCTATTGAGGTAATGAGGCTCCCAACCTTCTCAAAGGGCTCCAGCAACCACGTGGCAAAAATGCATGCAGCTGGCTCAGGCCTCATCCCTCCAAGACACCAAACCTCCTTAAAAATCAGCACATTATTAAAATGTTTTGGTTCCTAACACTCCCCTGGCTTTGTTGACTCACATAAATGTCTTTACCACCCCCACAATGGGACTGCAATTGATGGAAGCCATCATCCTTTACATAGTGCTTTCCTGGGTACAAACGATTCTTTACAGAAAAAAAAAGGACACCAGCTTTTCCCAAATTACATTTTGCTGGATAAATCAATAGCAATGACTTTCAGGCTCAGGAAGTACTTTTGAGGAGTGAAAGATGCTCCCTCAAGTGAAGGTGGGCTGGGGAGTAGGAAGAGGCAGCCCGGCCGTGCTGGGTAGATTTCACACTCAGGCACCATCTGCTGGATGTGGAGGAGAGATGGAAGCATGTCCTCTCTAGAGGCCTCTGAGTAATGGGGATGTGTTATTTTAGAAACGCTGAGCATACAATAACCACTCTTGACTCCTGTCTTTCCCTCGCCGTCTGCACCCAGTACACCAGTAAGTTCTGTAGGTGCCACCTCTGAAATACTTTCTGCCCCATTACCCCCATTAGTATATCTTGGTCAGCCACTGTCAGCTCACACGTGGACTAATGCAGTGGCCTCCTCACTGGTTTTCCTGCATCTACTCCTGCTATAGCTGCAAAAACCCATTCTTGTCAGCTCAGCCAGAGTGATCTCACCAAAACATAAGGCCATCTGTTCTGCTTAAAACCCTCTGATGTGCTCACCATGGCCCAGGAGGCCCAAACAGTCCTGCTGTTGCATAGTCTCTGAGCTTATCTCTTTCTTCACTCCCACCCTTGGGACCCCTTGGTCCCCTTGCCGTACCCCCAACACCCTAAGCTTGCTCCTCTTAAAAGCCCTTCCCCAGGCTGTTCATTTTTCCTGGCCCAGCATTGCTGACTTTTCCTGGCCAGCTGCTTCTGGTCATTCGGATCTCAGCTCAAACGTCACCGCCTCAGGGAGGCTGCTCTGACCTCTTGTCTACAAGAGCCCTTCAGTAATTTTCTCTCATATCTCTGCATTATTGTCTTCATCACACTGATCCCTCTCTAAAATATCCTGTTTCTTTTTTTTCTTTTCTTTTTTCGAGATGGAGTCTCACTCTGTCACCCAGGCTGGACTGCAGTGGCGTGATTTCAGTTCACTGCAACTCTGCCTCCCAGGTTCAAGTGATTCTCCTGCCTCAAGCTCCCAAGTAGCTGGGATTACAGGCATGCACAACCATGGCCGGCTAATTTTTGTGTTTTTGGTGGAGACAGGGTCTCACTACATTGACCAGGTTGGTCTCGAACTCCTGTTTCTTTATTTCTGTACTTCTTATCTCTCTTGCTTTGCTTAATCCTTCAGCCCAACACTGGGCACAATGCTTGTGTGCCCAATGCAGAATAGGCACTTAAGAAATAGCTATTGCAGATCTGAATGCTACTTACCTAAAAGTAGTAAGTCCCTTATTAAAGAACTGGACACATCCTGATCATTCATTCATTCAGTACATTTCCTGAGTGCCTGCTTGCTGCCAGCCACTGTGCTAGATAAATGCTGCAGGCAGAAGTAAGAAGACACAGTGCTGCCCTTAAGTAACTTTTTCTATGGGGTGGAGGACTGATGTACCACTGGTGGCAGGCAGAGGTTTCAGCCTGGTTAAGTGCAGGTTCACAGAGCCGTGGACAACAACAACAACAACAACAAAAATCTTGCAGAAGCACCCAAGGCTAGAACTTCTATCCTTCAATAGAGTGGAGAAGACTTCCTAG